>NW_008795405.1:12289786-12319870 GCF_000699145.1 Aptenodytes forsteri
AAAGACGTGTAGATGAGGCACTTAGGGACATGGTTTAGTGGGCATGGTGGTGTTGGGTCGACGGTTGGACTTGATGATCTTAGAGGTCTTTTCCAACCTTAATGATTCTATAGTTCTATGATTCTATGATTCCTGAGGAAGCTGCAGTTGCTTTTAATGGTTCAACCCCATTGTTAAAGTGACAGTCAGCCTTGGGGATGGGGATGCTGGGGTCAGAGGGCAGGGCTCTGAAACCTGTCCTGCTGCACATGGTGATAGACCATCCACTGCGATAGCACTGTCAGGCACTGGGGATCTCCTGCTGTGTGGAGGCTTGGGGTGGTGATCATCCGTATCGGTGCTCTAATCTCCTCTCTAGGATGAGCTCCAACCCCATGCCAAAGGCCGCAAAACAGTGACTGTGTCCCCTCAGGGTGCCTCCCGCCCAAAGCTGTGCGTGTGCCTAAGAGTTTTGCTGGGTGTTCCTCACTGCAGTACAGGTTCCCCATCCTGTTTCCTTCTGGCCAAAATTTCTACGAGGTATTGCTATTTCTGTATTTCTGAGACTGTTCTCTCCTTTTAACCAATGTGCTTGGGCTGGAGTAGGTCACCTTCACAGTCACCTCTGCACCCCTTTGAAGAAATATATCTCAGTGGTAGAGGTAAAATTTTCAACCCTACAGATCCAGGCAGATTATATGGTACAGAATTGCCATCAGAACTAGAAAAAACATATCATTATCTTCATAAAAAAAAGAAGGAAAAAAAGGTCTTCATTAAAAAACATCATCAGGTTTCTATTTAACAAAACACTGTAAAATAAAGCCATGAATGCAGCGGTAGCCCTGGGAACATCCAGTGCTGATTTACTATGTCAGGACATATCTCCTGTAGAGTTAGATTATTATTTTTCTTTACTGCTCTGTCACATGTTGTTGCATGTCTAAGATTCCTCACCAGTAACTGAGAAAAAGCGGAGAGGATTTACTCGCATTAAGTCCATTATTTTATGTACTGGAGGAAAAAATTAATGGCTTGTGTTGAAGTCTCTTTGGGAAGAAGGTAAGATCTTTACATCATTTTAATGGGGGTAGCTTTGGTAACTTAAAAACTACACATAAGTCAAAACATCTTGACATTCATCTGAAGTATCCTGGCTCTTAGCTTATGCTTTTCTTCAGTTGGAATATTTGCAATATACTCTTGGCTTTATATGCTGTGTTAACTTTTTTGTCTTGTCTTATGAAAAGAAAATTAAACTTCAGATTGTCTCTTCTGCATAGAAAAAACATGAGCTTCTAACCTAATCTGCTTGGTTAGTGACCTTCCTGAAGAAAACTTTCAGTGCTGTATTCTTCCTGGTTATAATTATTCTTACTGAATATCCAGAATCATATTTGCTCATGTGCAGCTGAAGTGCTGGTTGTGCCTGTTTGCTCTCTGTGGATTGAACCACGTGAAATAGCATTGTTTCAGCACCGTGAACAACAGAACGCTAAATTAATATCATGGCTCCCTAACAAAATGGCTTTGATGTAAGATTCCAATATCCTTATTTTGTTACGGAGCCATAATACTAGTTTAGTGGTCTGTTATTCACAACGCTGAGCTGATATTGATGGACAGCTGTGGAGTTCATGCTGAGGCAGAGTCAGACAGATGAAGGCAAATATCAATCCAAGTTTAAGACTATAAGGTGGAGCAGATAGCAAAGCCAGTGATTTCAACCTTGGTTATGAACACGCTGATCATCCCTGCACCTTTTTCCAACTCCATCGTTTTTTAGCACAGTACAAGGCCAGATCCTGCCCCGGGAAAAGCCGCAGTGCGCTGGCAGCACAGGCTGCAGTGTGTCTGAACAAGGCATATTTTAAAAAAGAGGGAAAAAAAAAGGTACCTGTTAGTCACAAAATTGGAATTTTTGTTTAAGAAAAACAATGGTAGACATGTCGAAAGTTAGAAAGGTGAAGAAAAAGGGGCTGTCTAGGGAGGTTTGAATGTCTAAGCAAAAAGTGTGGCGATTCCACTAAATTCTCAACAATTTAACCAAACTCTGCTTGTGCACACAAGTAAGTATGAGCAACATTTGGAAGGAAAGAAGGAAGGAAGAACAACTGCCCTGTGTGTTTTCAGAGTACACATACATTCCTTCTAGCATTCACCAGGAAGGATAGTATGTAAAAGTATGGTATGCACGGAGCCAGTAATAATCAAACAATTTGAGATCATGGAGAATTCCTACCATTTTCCTTTTCTTTCTTAAAATCAATTAAAAAGCAGTTTTATTTCAAGAACAAAACTGCCTGAAAGATCAGGAAAATGCATAAGTAGATAATTTATAGATAACTTTAACTCTGGATGATGATGCGGACTAACAATAAAATGCAAGAAAGCAAGACCCCAGAGCTCTTTAGACTGATCTCTTAAAATCTGCCAGAGACCTGCCGGGGCCAAGCTTTCACAGAGGCACTGCAGACTCCATTTCTGCTCTCTCTGGCTGTCCAAATAGCAGGGCAACTGCCAGGCTGTAAGACAAGGAGGTCCCTTTCCTTTGGGTGCCTCTAGAGCCTGGGCAGAGCAGTGGCACTTTGCAGATGGAGGAAACCGCCTCTGAGATTCTCTGCAGAAACCATCATGGTCCAGCTAAGGGGTGGGGGCAGAGATTTGTCACTCCGTGGTTTGACATGCGTGTTCAGAGGCTGTTGCCCATCCCAGAGCTGTAGCTGGGCTGGGGGCCGAGCCGCTGGCCCGGCCAGGAGTGCAGGAGGACGTGGAGCAGGAGCTGCGGGAGGCTGTGGTCCCGCTCCGCACAGCTCCTCTGGTTTTGACAGACAGGAATCTGAGTTTCAAAGTTACACATAGCTGCAAGAATGAGGAAAAAAATTGACCAGAAATACCAAAAGGACCAGTATTTCATTAAGGAGGATAGATTTATTGACTGTCTAGACTGAAGTTAGTTTTGTATTCATACTTTAAAAGTTTTAATTAAGTTTAAAGTTTACACTCATACCGTCTAGCCATTCCCTGGTTAGTTTTATGAAAACATTAACCTTGACATTTTGACAACTTTTTTCCTTTCATTTAGTCTCTCATTTAAAGTTGTTTTCATTGTCTGTGGTTTAGCGATTTCCTTGGTCCGCTTACACAACCCAAGCCCTTTGAAGAGAGACAGTTCAGCGCGCCTGGTGGCAGCTCCCAGCATGGCGTTTAATTCTCAGTTCAAGCCGAGCAGCAGAGCTCTACCTCTGTGGTACTGCACCAACGTGACATCAGGTTTTGCAGGCAGCGATGTGAAATTTGCCTCCACGCTTGCACAAACCACTTGTGAGAACAGCACACTGGTGCCTTCACAGCTTGCAGGGCCCAGGGACCAGCAGAGGATGTGGGACCACCCCTCACCTCACCTAGGGCAAGCTGCTCCTGTTGTCCCTCCTGTCATCATGTACACACGTGAGTCCTGTACCTCCCAGTGCAGTCTGCCTCTCCAGAAGATGCTGGCAGCTCCTGTGCTGGAGGCCCTAAGCAGTCCCCGGGAGCTTGTGCCCTGTGCTGGGACAAAGCTGTGCAGCACGCGAGGGCGCTCTGATAGTTCCATTTGTTAACTTGGAAAGTCCAAGTTCAGCATTGTTGTATTGGAGAAATGCCCCAAATCACCTAAGAACTTAATGCAAGACATACTTAAATCCTTTCTGCTCCAGCTTTCTGAAGATATTTAAGCAGAAACGTATGCAAGCTATGTAGGTTTATAGTGATGCAGGTGTGACTTTCACCAGACGTGAAAGTCACGCTGGTATCTTTCCATGTCTCAGGCCACTTAAACACCTCTTGAAAGACGGAGCCTTTAAGTTTTACTGATGTATTTCTACTCAAGTGTTTTTCTTTGCAAAGCTGCCATGGTTATTAATTCATTGGAGTTCATGAGGTGCCGAGGCAGGGCATTTGGGTGTCAATGGCAGCACTTTGATAGGCAAGCAGGGAGAGAGAGAAGTTGTAAATACGTTTCCAGGGAAATAGGGGAACTCACCAACTCTGCAACTGTCTGAAGAAAGGAATAACCGTCACCTCTGCATCCTTGCACAACTTGCGTTAAGACTGCGTCATGTTGAGGAATTGCCATTCCACCCAGTGACTGTATGTAAGAAGCTGGTCTTTCGATTTTGCTGGAAAAGGGGAAAATGAAGGGTCTTGGTGTTGTATGAAAAAACAGACAAAAGCATTGTTCAGACCAAACTCTCGTGGGAGGCTGGAAACGTTGCTAGGGGGAGCTGCCAGAAGACAGAAATGGCTGCAGAGAAGCTGGGAATGTAAATAATGTGGTTGTGGCCATCGAGGACCAACCATTCCTGTAAAAGCTGGCTGCACGTCCTCTCACTTGTCTTTCAAATATTGTCCAGCACGTTGATGACTGGATGAAGCAAGTCCACCCTCTGGTTCCAGTTTTGGGAGGTCAGGATGAGAGCGCAGAGTCGCTTGCTCTTACCGAGGGTAACTTTCTAACTGAAGTGTGAATCAGAAGCTAAGAAGAATGGCGACATTTTACAGAGTTAAGGCTACCCAAAAATGTGAAAGATTCTGCCTCATGTAAGGCTGAGGGAAAAAGAGGGTTGGGACTGCATTTTTAATATTGTTTGGGAATCCAGGTCCCAAAGACAGGCGATGTACATCCTTGTGAGCACAAGGGAGCACGGGGGAGAGTGTGTGACCCTGCGTCACTATCTCCCTCCTGGAGATGGTGACAACATGTTTATAGCTGGAACACGGTCCCTGTTCCTGGGGCGGGGAGAGGCAACAGGAACATGAGGAACCAAACAAACATCGCTTTTAAAAATCTTCGCTCCTGAACAGCAAATACATCTCCCTCTTTGCATGAAGTGAGCATCTGAGGATTAACTAAGAAATAACAAATGTGGGCTTTTGGTACTGGAATTAGGATTTAGAGAAATCTGATGAAGCAAGTAGTATATAGGGCTTGAGATAAAATAGTCATGACAATGAAATTGGTAATAAGGGAGACACCCTTGGGAATCCCCAAAGAGAAATCCTCATTGATTTCTTCTGACACTGAGAAAGAAAAAGCCAGGTCAACAGATTGACAAGCACTGTGTGAGGGGAAAAAAGTAAATTACAGTCAGGCAATAATCCCAAATCAAAAGGAGTTCAGAAGAAAGAGAAGTGTCTAAGCTTGTTTGTTTATAACTGAACTTTACAAGCATGGATGTTATTCCCTGAGGACATGACTGTATTGATAATTCCAACAATAACATTTAAAAGGAAAAAAAAAAACAACTGAGAAGAACAGGTTACACTGAGTTATCAATAAATTATTTGCCTTGCCATGCAAAAGAAGGAAGATTGCCCATAAGCATCTTGATTAATTCTTCAGCATCCTGAGGTAATGCCCTGTGTCAGAAATGCAAATCTTTTCTTTAAATGAAAATCTTTTTTTGATCACTCCAAAGATTAGTGGTACTGATTTACCACTAACAATTTATTTATTATTTATTAATAGTTCGTTAATATTATAAAAATCTAATCTGTTTTCTCATATTAGTTTTCTTTTCTCACTTCACCTACATTGGATTGCAAAATTTGGCTCAGCAAACCATCTTTTCAACACATTTGACCCTCACTGATAAGAATATTGATTTTGTTTTAATGGACCTGGCCTGGCATTTAAGTCTCTGGTATCTGATTCCCATCTCTGACACAAACTTTATATATGATCTTGAATAGAGGGCTTAATGTTTTGTGCCTCATTTGCCTCTTTGTAAAAGATGACTTTTGGGAAGAGAGTTCCTGAACTTCATCCTCCTAATAACTGGAATCCTTCTTCTAGTTTCCAGGATGGATTTGTTTGTAGTAACTTTGCATCCAATATCTTTATGTCAATATCTCTATTAAATTAAATAGTTCTTTTTCTCTCCTAGTAGTTAGTTCTTGGATACCTTACAGACTGCAATTCTTTCCTCTTTCAGTCTGTGTTTTACTGTGCAAGACAAGTTTTCTAGCCTTTTGTAATGAAAAAATGCTCCCCTGATCACCACCATAAGCCCCTCCATGCCTCTGTTTCGATGTGAGTTCTTGTACACAGTATCCAGGTGGGATTTCTCTAGTGTTTTGTATGTGAAGTTCCAGCAAGAAATTTTGCAGAAATGCTTGTCCCCTCAAAAATACAGGAATCTTTCAGAGCCTGTTCATTCATAAAAAATACATTGGCCAAAGAGACGCATACTTGTGGTATCCCAAGACCATGTCTGTCACTCTGTCCTCCAGCCCCCAACACACAAGGAAGGTCCAGCTAAGAAGTCAGCATTTCCTGGGGGAAAGCCTGTCTGAGAAAAATACAAAATCAAACAATAAGAAATGGAAAGAAAAAAAAAGTTGCTGAATAGCTATGTTTTAATAAGAATGTTAAACAAGAAAATGCTTGAGACCACTTTGTGCGTTGGGCATGGGGCACCCTGACTGTGTTACTCTCCCCTGGATCTCCAGCCCCTCTGCCCCTGTCCACCTCTCCGTGCTCTGCCCTCTCGCAGCTGCTGGCTGCAAGAAGAGCACCCAGTAGAGGCAAAACTAGCCCAGCCTGGGGTCCTGTGGCCAGCAGGAGCACCCCTTCATGGCATCCTGGCAGTCACAAGGGCAAGCACATGAAAGGAGGTTGCTGCTGCCAAAGAGGAGTCAGGATGGAGGTTCAGCTGGTGTAAAGTGCTGCCCTTCTGCAGGGCTCAAGGCAGCTGTACTGAGTTACTTCGGCTGAGTGATGGTGCTGCGTCCTCAGGGGAAGCCACAGGTGATGCATTTAAATGCAATTAATAGAACAGCCTATAGTAGTTCTGGTCTGGAACAAACAAAATTTTCTCTAGTGCTGGGCATACAAGTATGGTCTTGATGTGGATGTGATGTGGAGCTGGGGTAAAGGTAAAATGTTAGGGACAAAAGTTGTTAAATGGGGGGTTTAGATATGGCTGACATTTCTGGGATTAACTGATGATGGCTTCTATTTACAAAATGCAACAGCTGTGAGTAACTGTGTGCAGTCTTCCCTTGTGCAAAATTGTTTCATTAGAAGATACTCTGTAGTGATCATTGCTTTTTATTTACTTTTTTTTTTAAGTCTTTTTTGCACTTATAGTTCTTGAACTGATCTGTTTTACACTTTAAGGATTATGCCTCCAGATTGAAGCATTTTGTTGTTTCACTGCTTGTTTCTAGTGCCAAGATCACAGTCAAAAAGGAGTCACCAATGAAGATTTGTCTGTGCAGCTGAGCAAACTGATTGTGGAGAAAGCTCTAAACAAAACAGGTCAGCTATACATATGTAGTCTTGCTCTTCTGACTTAGGAGGTAAATTCTTTGTGAAATAATACAAAGTTAAATTTTTTGTTTGTTTTTTTTAACAGTTATTTGTGGAAAATGCTGTCTAGAAGTAAGGTTTTTCCTAAAGCTGGCTAGGAACAAACTGGATCCAAACACTCTTAAGCTTGAAAAAATGATAACAGGAATGAGGCAAGGCTCTGGGATATCTTGTCTCTGGTTTCTTCCTAACTTTAGAGGTACCCAAGGATTCCTTTTTTGGGGAAGACTTAAAGCGTAGTTCCAAAATGGCTGCTCATGGTTATCTCTCTTTCAACATGCCTCTGTACATCTCACTTCTGTTAGAGCAATTCTCTTCTGGTCTGTGTGTATATGTCCCTCAGGGTGGCTTGAGTATTTTGCAGTATCATGTGCTAATAGTTTGCAAATGCCTGTGAATAGCTCCATTTTTCAGAGAAGCTGTTGGGATTGGGGTTTTGCTGCCTGGAAAGGAAGGCTCAGGTGCACTCTAAGAGGTTTCTGCTTTGTGACTTGTTTCAGACTCAGTGGTGTCTTTCCTTCATCTGTGCAATCATCTGACAAAAGCAATATTGAAAATGTGTGGCTCAAGTTCCTGCATTTTTTTAATATAAAGAACCAATATCTTTTGTGTGTTTGTCCAGTACGTCCCTTATTAGGGTCTGATTCAAAAGGTTCCCATGGGGTTTGCGCTAGGCCTAGTGGTGTGTTAGGACAAACCATGTTCTGACCCATCAGAGTTAATGGAATTAACTTGGGAAAGGTTTTACACAGCTTTAAAGCCTCTGGTTTAAAAATGTTTGCTTCTAGGGGGGAGGAAACTTGAGTTGCCTGTTTTTTCAGGAGTACTTTATTAGCGTTAGTCTCCCTCCTAATCAGATTGCACTTCAGTGCTTAGAGAGATGCATCTTTGTGCCAACATTAAATAAGCAAAAACCACTCCCAAACACAGAATTGTATTTTGCTTTCTGGATCCTACTCTAGACGAGGTTCCTAGATATCTGCCTCCTAAGTATGTAATACCAGCATGCTGTATCAGAGGATGAACCTCTCTGACCACAACTAGAACAAAACAGTACTTTGCCCTTGAATAAGAAAATGGCTCTCCTGTGCCAGTAGCTTGTATAAATTATGTTGCTGGGTTCTCTTTTCATGCCATCAGCTATTTCTTCTTCCACTAACAGAATAAAGGTCAGAAAATGCTGATTCTAAATTGCAGTTGTGAATAAAAACACTTCAACTTTTTTTGCAGGACTTCTTCTTTTGCAGAAACCTCTCCTCACAAAGTCAAAATTGAGGCCAAAATCTCTCAGAAAAGAACAACTATCTAAAGTCTTGGCCCATTGTTCAGCACTTTTCCAGGCCAAGCAATTCTTTGCTACTGAATTATTTACTGAGGAGGAGGATCAGCTTTAATCATCAGAGGAGCATTAGAATCTAACAGGACTTTGAATACATATTTAAAACGTTTACTAGTGCACTAGTGTGTGTTAGCTTATTCATTTAAAGCCTTTAGAGACTGAGCTTTTCATTACAGCTTCAAATGAGGTTTACCCTCACTTTTTTAACTTTCCAGACTGTAAGATGCTTTTCTCGTTTTTTTTGTTCTGCCCTGAGTGTGCGGCCTTTTGTTTTGTGCTCAAGGAATCAGAAGTGAGACGTTTCCCATGGTACAAGGTTCCCTTACATGAACATGGTGTGTGGTATTTTCAGTTCTAATTTACCCATGTTGCAGGGGGGGAGGGAAATCCCACTGAGGCAATGCTCTTTCTGCTGAAGGCTACGGTGTGATGGTTCCAGTGTTTTTGGAATATTACCCTATTATGCTTGAGAAGTATTCAATAGCGCTATGCTGGATGTCTTGCTCATTAAACCTCTCTTGTAGCTATTCCACTCCTGATGCAATCAAAGCTAAACTGCACTAATGCTTCCTCATAGCAATTAGCATTTCAAAAACTTACACTTTAAACAGTTCCTTTACCTTTCCTCAAGATTTTCAGAGTCGTCTTTTAGATTAATTCTCAGAATGAAAGACAATGAAATATTTATTAAGCTTTCTGGGAAAACTCTGGAGGCAGGATTTATTAATAGTGAAAATTCATTATTGATGCTGCTCTTCTCAACTGATAAGCAGTTTTATGCCTGCTTATGTTTTATTTTTACTTTTTTTCAAGATGGCATAGATTGCAGCTGCTCGCTATCAAAAATCCTTCCCTGGCTCCTGAGCTGGCAGGAGACTGAATCCTTTGTGTTCAGGCTTAAAAGCTGAACCTCCTGACCTGTGCCTATAAACTCTGCTTGTATCAACTAAGGCAAAACAGTTTCTTGTTTATGTTGTCTGCTCTTCACACATTTCTCCCAAGGCTACTTCAGATTGTCCAAAGCTGACTTATCTTTTGATGGCTAGCATCTTTTTACCAATGCTTCACAAAAGTATTTCCAACCCCTCTGCCCTGACATTGACTTCCTTCCTTCCCAGTACAGCAGTCCACTTCCCTGAGTCCATGAAATGGCTGAGATTGGGGGTATTATCATTATGCTGGGGTAGAAATATATGTGTTTTGTTATTGCTGGGGTGGTGGGCTGAGCTGCACTTACAGGAAAACTTCTAGATCCCTTTCAGAGCTCTTCTGAACTGTCAACCTTAATTTCACATTCTTAGCATGCACCTGAAGAATGTGTGGCTAAAGGGATAGTTTTAGAGATGAAGTGAGGCAAACCCAACCCTTGCTGATGGTTGGAAACTCTAAGTGGCATCTTAAAGACTCTTTCTCTGGACTGTGTGGCTCAGGGCTTACCGTGATGTGGTAGGGATTAAGGCACTCATGTATAACATCCTTTGTGTTAAAGAATAACTTAGTCCTCAAACATACTGATGTTAAATGCTTTATTTTACCATCAGCTATCCTATGTATATGATAATATTTCAATACAAATTGCTGTGTTGTATTTAAATACAATAAGTAAATCCTATCTAAAACTTAATGTTCTGAATTCAAAGCATTTTAAATCAGTGTTCCTAAAACACCCGACTCCCAGTGCTCCATCAGCGGTGTGATCTGAGCAGACTTCCCCTTCCTATACCCTGTAAAGGCACAAGGGAATGAGCGCAGACCTGATCCTCCTGAAATCTGTCTGTCTCTTCTGGAAGAGAAGAAAAAGCACGATGTGTACCAGTATTACAGGGGCATAAGCCAAACCCAGGTCTTCCCTTCTGCTTTTTTTTTTTTTCCATAATTAACATCAGTTGTCTTATTGTTCCTAAATTACCTAAAAAATACATTTCCCTCTAGCGGGATGCACAGAACTCTTTAGAAAGCATAGACTGCACAGCATAAGCCACCCAGGTCTTCCCTTCTGCTTTTTTTTTTTCCATAATTAACATCAGTTGTCTTATTGTTCCTAAATTACCTAAAAAATACATTTCCCTCTAGCGGGATGCACAGAACTCTTTAGAAAGCATAGACTGCACACTATATCCTGCCTGGTTTTCATTGAAGATATGCTTTGATAACCACCCCACCCCCCTTACACCTAAACTTTTCCATTCTAGATGGGCTGGAAGTATGTACTTGATGACTACAGTCATTAAAACACAACCAACTCTGCAGCAATCGGAGTTCTGGTACAAACAATCACCGCACCTCACTATCTAGGTTGTGGTGGGAAATTACTTGTTGAAATGAAACATTCTCTTATGCCTCCAAATGGATAATGGGTTATGGGCACAGTTACTTTTTTTGAGAAAGAGCTCATTGGAGTAGCTGAACTTTCAATAAGGAGAGTGATGTGAGTTTTTTCTGTCTGTACGGGGTACTTGTATTCCAGATTCTTTTTCTGTCTTGAAGTTTGCAACCAGGCTAACTTTAAATCTTTTTTTTTTTAAACACACCTGAGAGCCATAGGGTTGATTGGAACCCAGAGCTCTCCATGCACCTCCTCTGCTTCGGTGAGGGGATAAGACATCCCTTAGTAATTACCTCTGAAATTGCAAAAGACCAAAGCCTTTATCTCTTATTAATGTCCAGATCTGTTTTGGCCTCTTTTCTCACTTTATCTATATTTAATTAGAATTTTAGAGAGAATACAGCTTTGCAGCTATAGTAATCATCCTGGAATAATTTCTGAACCTTGCCATGAAATTTTGCTGCTCCTTATTGAGAAACAGTTCTTTCCAAACTGCTGCAGTAAGTCTCCTCTTCCCTGGGCAAATAAATATCTCTCAGAACGTTTCCATGCTGAGTGTGCGCAAAACTACATAGAGTTAAGTTAAATTCATAGCGACAAGAAATTCCCTGCCTTTGTTATGCTCCTCACAGCATTGCTAGGCCTGGCTCATTGGCAAGTCTAATTGGCGCTCTGAGCCCAGCGAGGTCCATCCGCCCACGCTGGGAGGCTTCAGCCAGCCAGCGCGTTCAAGGAGCCAGTGCTGCGTAGCTATCTCTGCTTGTTGAGTTGACATGAGACAAGCTATTACCATATAAATGAGATAAGGTCTTAGATAATTGCAGACTGAAAGTAAAACTTAACTGGACTGCTTGTGGCTAGAAATTTTAAGCATACCTTTCTAGCTTCAATTTTTCTTTTTTAAGGTCTGTATACTTTTTTCCTTCTACCCATTAGCCTACTCTATAAATGATATAAAGAGCCCTTATGTTTTCCATCAGACTACCAGTTGTGAATCAAATTCTTTAGAGCTTGAACTTTCCTGGTGCCTTTCGCTTCTCCTCTGCTGGTTACTATGAAACCTGTATGCAGAGGTAATAAAATTGCTTTGAGGAAAATATGGATGTCAATCACTTTGACCAAAATAATCCAGTGCAGTCACTCTATTCCATTTTCTTAAAAAAAAAAAAAGTCAAAAAGCGCATTTTTGGCTGATTCCTTCATTGTCCCTGCATGGTCTGGCCATGCCAGAAGACGGGTGGCTGAATTCAGAAGATACTTTTGCTCTAGGTTGGTATCTTTATTTTCTGTTCCCAGGTATCTGACTGCAGTGTGGAGTGTCAGTAATTGAGGAAAAAGTGATGTTCTACTCCATTAATCTCTGTGTTCATCTTCTCCTTCCCGTGAAGGGCATAAAACCCCAAGGAAAGGGGGAAATATTTTCATGGACCTCACCAAGGCATGGTGGAATCTTAAGGATCACTTTTTTAGTAGCTAAAAATAGTGGGTGTTTGTTTTGTGGTTTTTTTTTTTTTTTTCCAACTGGCAATCATCAAACAGCCTGTTCTTGCAAGGGAGAAACATCTGGCCAAGCAGTGAGTACTGAATCTCTTATTTGTTCTAGGGATCAAATTCGCAGGTCAAGGTCAGGTCTTGCACATTAAGCTTGGATGAAATTCAGCCTTTCAGAGAAGACCAGGATGACCACTGACTGTGTGCTTATACCCAGGAAATGATGCCTGCAGCAGCGCATAGGGCTTGTGCTGGATGAATTATGGGAGGCTCAACTTGTGAGCCAAAGGGCACTTGCCAGCAGCACACAGGAGTTAAATCTTGATCTTTGTTAATAGCAGCGTGAAGCCTAAAACTCCCCTAGGCCTACAAAGTGCTTTCTCCAAAGCACAGTTTGGGTTGCTTCTGGTTGGTGGTGTTTTTGTGTGTGTGGTCTAGTTAAAGACTTAAGGAGCAAAAGATGAGTTTCCTGAAAGAATTGCTACGCTGTGGAACATTCTTCTTGAGGAAGGGGACTCCTTAAGTCTGTAATAGGTATGTAGGGTGATAGGTATGTAGTGCATCCAAAGGGACACAGTGTTGCATCTGCTGGCTCTGCTGTACTAAGTACGTTCTTGCTGAAGGTAGGAACAGGGCTACCAGGAGCAGGGGGACTTTTCTGCTCACCAAAGCTGGGCTCTCGCTGCTGGAGGCAACTGCCATTCCTCTTGTAGAACTGTCTTTGCCTTAAAGTTAGCTACTGAAAATTTTTCCTCCCACTTCCCCAGTTGTGAATTTGTTCCAGAACCTGTCTCCTTGGGTGTTTTGAAGACTTCTTATTTCTAGCCTTATGTTGATGGGCAGTTTACAATCCTCTGACTAAATCAGGTAGATGACACAAAACCATAGTTAGAAAAATGTTTTTATACTACATATGTAACAAAATTCTATGCATTGAGTAATTGCATATCATAAATAACCAAATTAAAGCTCAGTCTGAATGCCGATCCATTCCTGGGATATACTATAAAACTTTTGTAAAAGATTGCCTGAACAGAGACCCTGTTTTAAACAGGGTCTTTAAACAGTATCTTTCTCAATTTCTAAAACCATTGTCCAGTATTACTGCTTATGCTTGCTATCCTATTTCTTAGTGTCCTTCAGTTTGATGCCTTGCCTGCAGCAAGGGAATTGCTGAGGGGCTCATTTACTTTTTTTGTGTGACTTTGCAGAACAACTAGAGGAATACTAAGCCCAAGGAGAAAAGGTAACGCCACAGTCTGATCACCTAAGGTACCTACAGTATTGCAAACTTTAATATAAATAGATCTTTAAACCTGAAGAAGAGGTTGCTTTTTTTTTTTGAAAGACAGGTCAGATGTTTCAAAGAAAACTGGCTCTATGTGAAGAATAAGGAATGTGTTCCTTTAGAGCACAGTGAAGATTAAAGCATGCAGCTGTCCCAACGTCTGAGTCATCCTATGGGTGCGATGATGTCCAGAGGATATTGAAACATAGAGAGAACATCGGATGGCATGAGAAGAAACATCAAACCATAGAAGCAGAGTGAAAGAATAATGAACGCTAAGATTAATATTTCAGCAGTCTATTTAAAACCATGTTATTACAGTGCTTGAGGCATTAAATTTGCTGGGCTGACCAGCGTGGGAAATCAGATTATTTTAAACACTGTGCAGTCTTGGAGAACTTGCAGAAGTTTTCAACCAAGCTAATGCATTATGCATCTGAATTGGACAGGAAAAAGTGTAAATCCTACCTATAATAAAAATTGATGGAGGAATAGAAACACTTGGAGTTTAAAAATAAAATATGAAGAGCATCTAAGGAGATAGAATTATGTAAAGAAAGAACAGTGAAGACAAAGGAAACTTTACAAATAAGAACATCTGGGAATTTCATCACAAGATTACTCAAGGATATTTAGGCACTTTTCCCACTGGTTAAAGTTAATCTGCAAGGTGGAAGGTAAATCATTGACTCGCAGGAAGATGGTAATTCCAGTCCATGTTGTTACTGATAAACAGTGAGGTATGTATCATGGCTCCTGAAGTGGAGCATGAATGCTAATATCCTCTGCACAGGATTGCCTGCTGTGGAAGAGAATGGGCTTCTGGAGGTATGAGCTACAGTCTGCTCCGCATCCCAGCAGAAACAGCTTTCCCATCTACCCTGTTCCCGATGTGAGACCACAGAGGAGAGGCAGCTATTAAAATGCATGCTGACCTGTCTTCTCAAAAAGCTTATTTATACTACAATGAGGGCTGGAGCAGAGATCTGATGTATTCATTAAACATGGGAAACACATGGTGTTAGAAACAACTTCTTGCTGTTGGTACAAACTGGTTCTTAGTGCTGAACAAAAAGGAGTTTCTTTCCATCTTCTTTAAGACTCGGTATCGGGGAACAGTATGATTTCACTTCTCTAGGCTCCTTCAAATGTTGTATGAGTGTGTGTAGTGCTTTATGGTTTATTGTGTGACTCCACAACAGAAAACCTTGGGCTCTAATTTCTTCATTCCTTCCCCTCTTCCCTCCTTCCTCCTCATTTTCCCCCCTGCCAAGAAAAGGAATGAAACAACCTTTTCCAGTTAAACAAAACGTCATCCCCAACAAACAGATAAAACTGAAGTACATGCTATACATAGTGTTTCATAGGTTTTGGAAGAAACTTTTGCCTTGCAAAAGTTTGCTAACTTTAACTTGTTTGCAGTGTTTACAACAGAGGTTTAAATTTGATTGTTGGGCATCAGAGCTGGAAAGAAATGGAAAAAAAAAATCCATATTATATAATTGAAGACCATGAACGAGTCTGATGTCAAGGAATCTTTCAGTGTAGCAGAGCATGTGTGCTGTAAAACTTTAGGTAACTATGTTTTAATGCCTTCCCAGTGTAAATAATAGAGTAAATTCTGTATGAGACGTGGCCTTGAGATCACTGAATGTTTTCATTCTAATCTCCTTGTTGGTATCTCTGTAGCATGAAAGGGGATGTGGAGGGGGAAGAAGCAAGAGAATAACAATGTTAGCTATGAACCAAAGCATTGATAGCGCTCTCTAAGCACTGAGTTCAGCTAGGAAGGATTAAACAGCCTCTGCCTATAGAAATGCCTATAGTCCTCCTAGCACCTGTGGCAGATGTTTTCTCCAGCAGTGCCGTGCTGGTGCCTGGAGCCCTGCTTCAGCTCAAATCTGCATGGGGACACCGTGGTGGCAGCATGCAAAGCCCCTTATAGGTCTTCCCCACAAAGACAGCTGCTGCCTTTATTTTGCAAGTTCCCACGCTGCTGAGAGGTGGTGCAGGCAGCTAAAACCTGAGCCTTCTTGGGTCGGCACCGAATCAGAGTAGCTGTTGCCTGGGCTCTGTGTGTACAGGCAGGCTTGCTCAAGGAGAGCTGGAAACAAAGTCATAGTCTCAGTTGTGATGTGCTATAATGAGGTGTCTTCTGGTTTTCCAATTGCCATGTCTGTTCCTCTGCTGGCCAGATGGCTCATTTGAAACCACCTTATCTGAGTTATACCTCCTTACTCTCAGCACTTGCTTTCTGTCCAAAGTTCTTAAATAGTAAGAGTAACTTTCATAAAAAAGCCCTGGAGTCATATCCAACCTCTAATTTCTGAACACAGCATAGTTATTTACCTTGCAGTTAATTCTCTGATGCAGGATTTTTTCAGGGTGTGAATCTTTTTTGAGTCTTTCTTATGGAATTCTTCAAAGCTTTTTTCTAATCTTTTTTTCTTTCTTTATCAGGGAACTTTGTTTCACAAATTTGTTAAGATCTGATCGTGGAACAAAACATTAGCAGTCATAACCACTGTGCTACTGAAGTCTTTGTAGCCAAACTAAAAGCAAGCTCTAACTGGAGCCTGTTTGGGTTGAACACCCCTGTGTAATCTCACAGCAAAACAACTGCTTCATTAATGAGTGACTGGAGTGTCACTCTGAACAGGACTTGTTTCAGTGCCACAGTGGATCAGGTTGCCCTGTGTTTGATCAACCCACATAAAGACAACATGGGGTTTGCAGTCGTGATGGGTTGGTATGTGGGTGGGACTGCTCTCCTCCCTGAGCCCCAGGGCCAGGCTGGACCACGAGGGAGCTCCTTCCATCCCCATGTACCTGAGTCTCCTCTCAGAAGGAACTGCAGTGATTGCAAAAAGAGGTGATTGCACCATCTCTTCTCCTGACTTATGGGTAGGACATGGAAAAGGCATGCATCTGGAGACCAGGCCAGTAGGATAAACCCGTCTCACACTGAAGCTATGGCTTAAGTCCAATCATCTGTTTTCTG
This sequence comes from Aptenodytes forsteri, assembly GCF_000699145.1. Classification (NCBI taxonomy): domain Eukaryota; kingdom Metazoa; phylum Chordata; class Aves; order Sphenisciformes; family Spheniscidae; genus Aptenodytes; species Aptenodytes forsteri. The sequence goes on from NW_008795405.1 coordinate 12,306,565, forward strand.
TTTATGTAATGTCTTTTGTTAGAATAGAGTTGAAGATGCATTAGTTTTTGGATTGCACCAGTGCCTAATTCTGGAAGTTACATACTTCAAAGGTATTTAAGAGAGCTGCAATATTAATAAATCTCCCTTTCTTGCTTTTAGCCATCATTTTGCTTAACTTGTGCTCTCTGGTGCAATGATCCAAAGACTTGGGACAATGTGTATATCTAGAACAGAGCATGTGGCTTTTGGCTGTTCCTCTGATGTATTGTCACTTGCAGAAACTGCAGCCTGCATTATGACAACAGGGAAACTGCAGAGTGTGATGGGTCAGGTGTAATCTTGGCATTTGCAAAGAAATCTACATTGCAGTTTAAATTGAGCCAGGAATCCCCTTTTGCTGGCCCTTATGCAATCTCTGTTCCCACCTGAAGAGCTCCAGGTCTAAAAATAGCAGAGAAGAGACTGTCAGTGTGGGGTTACATAGTGACTTTAATAATGAAAATATACCCAGGGTGGCTGTGAGTATTTCTGAAAATGCCTGACATGTACTGTGTTAAATGCCTGTTTACCCCTTGTGCAAGTTGGGATTTCTCCTATGGTAGATCATTGGGCTGAATATCCAAGGGCCTGGGTTAAAACTTGAAGGGGAAAGAGGTGGAACAGTGAAAATGTCCAAGTAGGTTTGCTGGGTGGAAAGTTGTTACCCATACATATATGGGTTGTATGGTTTTACATAGCCAGTAATAGATGGTCCATCTCAAATTGCTTATCAGTATGTCCCTTCTGTCCATGTACGTAAGTGCCCATGGTTTTAGTATGTGAGACCTGGGTTCCTGACCCTACCCTGTGTGGTTTATTGTGCAACATAGATAGCGCAGAAAGCATTCTATGTTCAGTTCCATGTTTCAGGGCAGGAAATAATCCAGGATATTTTTTTCCCTTGTCTCAAACCTCTTTGCCTCAAAGTGCTGATAATTTATCACAAGTTCCACTCAAACCTCCTTTTTTAGAGTGGCAAATGTTTTGTCAGAGGTTGCAGGGCTAGACTGTTCTAAGTCCTAAACATAATCTATAGCAGGGGACAAACACATACCACTTATGCTTACAGTAGGATTAAATCTAAAACAAATGCACTGAAATTAAATAACGTAAAAGTAATGAAATGATCTTTGTTCCCAAAATTATCCAAATATATCTGATGTTTATATTGTGATGCTGTATTTTGACAAATAAGAAAAAGCTTATGGAGTATTTGGATCATGAAAGACTACTTAAAAAGTACTAGGCAACTATAACTTTATGTATCAATAAATACTTGGGCTTTTAAGAGACCTTGAGAGCTATTGTTGGCTATGAAAATATCAGTTGCTGTCCAGATGAACAATATTGGAAACACTGATTCAGTAAAATGTGCAACTTAAACCCCTCAGAATAATAAACAATGTAATAAAAACTGTCGGTGTCGTAATCGCTTAACAGGTGCCCTCAAACTTGAAGCTGAGACCACGTAGTTAGAATAATGACTGGAGATGTGAGAAATTTATGCTGGGTTCTCTGCTTGCCTGTGGATTTTCTACGTGATCTGTCTCTGTGTAGCTCGGCTCCCTGACTGCTGGCTTCGATGTCCAGCTGAATTGCTGCCTCCTGAGATTACCAACTGCCAACCAAGTGTGTGCATGCTTTTTACTTCACACTTGCAAGAGGTTAAAAGTATCAGCTTCAATTAAAAAGATTAGGCTTTATGTATTTTTTTATTTTGCACATGCGACAGGTGAAGACAGTGCATGCAGCTTCATTGGCAAATGGGACCTTGTCAAGTAACGGTAGCTCAACTGAGTCCCAAAACAGGGACAATATTCCTTTCCCACTTTGTACTGCAGAGCTCTCGTGTTCTGTGATGGGAGCCATATTATACCAGAGACAAATGTTTTTGGGTGGTTCTGGATCAAGGTTTATTTTCCTGTTGAAGTAGTACTTAGTCATGCGAAATATCTTCTAGCTTGAGTTCAGCTTGCTATTAGTCACTGCTCCACGCAGTTCACTGGCTTTATGCCTGTGGCCACATCTCCCTGACCGGAGGCAAAACACGCTGCTGTGGCAGCTGGGGAAGCTCTTCATCAGCTTGTGTCTTTGCAGGGGTGGTGTTCCCACTGAACGTCCAGTGCTCGCTCTCTGCTGGTTGTCCCAAACGTGAGATGAAGCCACAGTTGTCAGGAGGTTATTGAAGAGGAACTGCCTTGAAAGGGAGGCTTGGGATTAAATTATGTGGGTAGGTGCAGGAGCTGCTGGGAAAAAAGTTTACCTCTGACAGAGATGTAACTGGGTTTGATCAGAGGAAAGACCTTCCAACAACTCAAATAACCTGTTCTCTTAGCTTGTCATGGCTTATTCACTGACTGGCAAAGATGTATTGAACTGTTTAGCGTATTATTTCTCCAGCCATGGATGGTAGCTAGAAAAATTTAAAACACTATTTGCCTCAATGTTTTCCCCAAAGAGTTATTGCCCTTAAAATTTCCATGGCAATTGTAATAACTAAAAATACTATAAGAGTTCACTTATATATTTTATAATTTAATTTGTGGTCAATGACAAGCAGCTAAGCAGATTCTGTTATGCCAGAACAATGTGGACAAAAGCAAGTTTTTAATCTCTGTTTTAGGACCCTGTGGATGTAGGTTAAGGCTGTGTTGATCCTTTCACTTTTTTGTGTATTCCCAACTCGTTGTCACTTAAAGCTGTCTGATAGAAATGCAAATCTTGGCCCCTGTTAAATATAAGCAGTAGTAAACTGGACTTCCATCAAAATAAATAATAATTTAATGATTTCTGCTGACAACCTCTGCCGAGACAGACATGGCAATGGTAAGGCGGCTTCCGCCAGTCGTTCAAGCATCCTGTGAACTTTTGTTCCCCCTCAGGTTGGCAAACTCTAATATTCTCCCTTGCCCTTGGAGACAGAGCTCAGGCAAAAGTGCTGACCTCAGCAATGAGAGTTTTCTTAGTCTCTCGTCATGTCTGGACACGAGAGTGAATTAGAAAGTTGCTCTAGGTTTGACTAGTAGGAGGATGCTTTTCAAGAGCCCTTACACGAGACACCTTTCAGCTCCTTACTCTGTGTGAATTGTGCCAGTGAGCCTCACTGCAAAGGCTGGGTTTTTTACTTCTTTTCTCCATTGGGAAAGACACACTTTATGTTGTCTTACTTTGTGGTCTGTGTATGTGGAGGAAGCGTATGAAAGCAACCAGTACAAGGCCTCAGAGCCACGTTCAAACCTGATAATTCAGGCTAAAAGCAAATGCAAAATTCCCATTGCCAGGTCCCCCCAGGGGAGGGGAGCCTGTGTGGGAGGGGGCCCAAGGGATGTGGTGGAGAAGGGGGCAAGGCAAGAGACGGGGAGAGGCTGGCAGGCTGGAAACATGTATCTTAGGTATGTTTTATGGTGTTTGAGAAACAATTCTGCCTGGCTAAAAGGAGTGAGCTATAGAGTGAGGAGTTGTGAATATGTGAAATCTAGACTAGCTGAGCTCACGTGTGTGTGACATAAGTTGTCGTTTTAACATACAGCAGTAGTGGCCAGTATTGCTATGAAAAAGTTACAGCCTAAAAGAAAATGGAGATAGGACGCTTTCTGCAGAAATCTTGTGTTGTGGAGGCCCTTCGGGGAATTTTCTCCGTGCAGGAGGGCTGTGCTGCTCGCGGTGCTGCCGGCCTCTCGCTGCGAGCCAGAGCAGAGGCTGCTCACAAACCAGGAGTGGCCTGTGGGGCCAAAGAGGCTCCTGTCACCAGGCTAGTGGCAATTTGCATTGGGCATCACCACCCTGCAAGACTTGGCAACCCAAAACTGTGGGTTCAGTGTTACTGTAAGAGGGGTAAAATGAAACTGGTGGACCTAGTAAAATTAACTATCTAGATGAAAGGATTGTGAAATTAATATTATCGTTTGCGGAGCAAGTATTGTGCGTTATTCTGTTTATCTACACTGTTGGTGGTACTTTTTCTCCTTTTTTTTCCTCTTTTATTTTTTTTCTTTAAATACTGGTTGGCAAGCTAAATTACTTGTCTTTGAAAGTGGAGTTTCTAGATAGGGGCTTCAGCCAGTGTTTTAGAAGCAACCCAACTTCTGATTCACCCCCAGACAAGTCCCAGTGGAAGGATTAGATGTGGCTGAATAAGAGGGATGTAAACAGAGAAACACGTATGAATTTGTAGGGCATCCTGCTGCAAGTAAGTTTTTGTAGGTGGTGAAGAGATTAAAGAGAAACAATCCTATTTAGCTTTTTTTTTTTTTAAATGAAGAAAATGTGTAGCCAGTAGAGAACTGTGGTGTGTCCTGCTGGACACTTCCCTTTTCCTTGAACACTGAAACCAAGGAAGGTCCCAACCACTTACAGGTGAACTGTGCGTTTCGCTGTCCTCTAGAAAACCTAGCTTTGTGGGCCAAGAAGTAGCTCTCCTGTTGCTAGCAGTTGCATTAGCTGGTTACAAATTTCAGCAGTGAGTTAATGTGACAGTGGGTCAGTCTGTAGGAAGCAGGTCGGGGATGCTCAGTGCTCTGCCTGTGGGACCCTGTTTCAGAAAGAAGTGCATGGAGAGCTAGAGGGATAAGAAGTCTGGCTGGGAACGGCTCTTTCACTGGTCCGTGCTCTCCATCTGGTCTGGTGGTGTGAAGTGTGTGCTTTGGGTGAAATTGGTGTTGGGAGAGGGAGGAGGAGGTCGTGCGTTGTTCTACTCATCTGTGTTCATCCGCCTGTTAGTGAAATAAGACAGAGTGCAGATCTGATAAATGCAGCAGGCATCTAGGCAATCTCCTTCATGTCTGTTTGGAGATTATAGATTTACTTTTTTGAAAGGGTTTTTGTCAGGTTCAAGCACTGATGTGGATGCAAACACAGACAGTAGTTTGGAGTCCTGAACATCATCTTTAAATGGCACCAACTTGCTGCAGCATTTGCTGGATAAACAATGGGGTACATATAGCATTAGGTTCAAATATCAGCTTTTTAGTCCAAAGCACGCTTGCATCGTCTCTTGTCTTCTTCCAAAATATTCATAAGGTATAGAGAACAGGAGAAAGAGAAAGCATCAGTCTTGACTTGATACCTTCTTCTGAATTTCCACTATTGTCTAATGCTTCACCCAGCAATGGATCATCGCTTCCTTGGGGCTCTTCACTCCAATGAACTCGTAGTATGAGGCCTGATGTGATGGAAAGTTCCAGCCAATTGGCACTGAGCCAGGGCATTTCCTTACAAAAGCTGTCGTGATCCTGTCTGTTGTCATGGAGACATCACTTCTTGTTTGATACATTTTTGCACAACATGCGGTGTAACCAGGTATAACTTTAGATGGTTTAAATTTAAAACAAACTGATTACAAAGCTACTTTTACTTGCTTTGCTTGGGAGCCTAAGGCATTATTTTTCCAAAATACAGGCTTTGGGCAAGAATTATTTATGATTGTGACTCAAAATCTGGAGACTAAACAATTACTTCAGTAAAGATGTCAATGTGGCATTTGACACACTGCAAATTGTCCAGCACATATAATCCTATTAACTGAAGTGGAGAGATGAGATCCTTTTATGCTTAGAATCAACAAATGCTGCAGACTAAACCGTGCTTATTTTGGACAGCTAACTAAATAGGCACTGAGAACTGAGTCTGATGGTTAGCTACTTGACTCACCAAAGTAAATACAGATAATACCACGTGTTCTGAAAATGCCAGAGTGAAATCCCGCTGCTGCTTTTTCCAGAGTATCTCTAAAATCTGTTCATTTGTTTGTTTTAACTTGCATAACTCTGGGCTTACTTCCTTTTTCTCTCTTCTCATTAAAATTTTCTTCATGTCATAGTATTAGCAACCTCATCCCATTTGCTAAATTCATGCAAAGCCTTCTACTACTTCCATGTTTTCCACCCCTTACGTGAAATGGAGACCCTGCTCCAGGACGAGCTCTGACATGCTACAGAAAATAATATTCCTTTCAAAAATACTGTACTAAACAAATACCAACAAAGTTACAATGTTAAGCATACAGAATTTAGGTTGCATGGGACACTCATTTGTTATTCCCTTTCTTCAGTGCTGCTGCACACGTTTGCTGCGATGCAGTCTTCAATTGTGTGCTCGCGTAGTACTTTTTTTGAAAACTTGGTAATACGCATTTAACAAGGATTTTCATGCATAATCTCCTAAGGATTTCAAAATGATTTTTTTTTTTAACTATATGACCATCTTCCATTTTGGCTAAGGACATAACTGATACCAATGCAAAATTGTCTGTATGTGGACAAGCCCTAGAAGGAGATGGCACCTCTCTCTCTGCTTGGATACAGCAGGGGACCACTGAGATACTGAAATCTTGGGTTCCTCTGATGAAACAGTCATGGGTGCTAATGTTTTCACCCTACTTCCATGGGTGAAGTCTCCAGCCATATCCTTGTCTCCTTGGCCTGTGCTTTTCATCCTCTTTCATGATTTTCTCTTTCCTTCCTTCCATTTTTGATCCTAGTCTTATCTCGCTTCTATACAAATTGAGAGTTCCTAAAGCTTCTTTTGGGATGCATTTTTTTGCAACTGTTCCCCTGCCTCCATATAATTCCTGGTCTTGTTTTACAATTGATGTTTGCAAGTTTCAGAAGTTAAAACGAGCCCTTGGACTCATTCTCATTTTTAGCAATGTCATCTTCCTGCGAAGAGTAAACACTTCTAGAAGTCAACCTTAACTAGTGTTGCCTATTCTACTTTAGGAGAACTCCAACCCCAACAAATCAAAGTAAAGCAAATACTATAAATGATTTGGGTGATACACTTCGTTGTTATATTAGTGGTTTTAGCAGGCAAATGGTACCCACATCATTAGGGAATATATTGAGAATCATAGAATCATAATTCAGGTTGGAAGGGACCTCCAGAGGTCACCCACTCCAACCTTCTCCTCAAAACAGGTCTAACCAGATCAGGCTGCCCAAGGCTATGTCAGGTCACCATCCTGAGTGCAGTGAAGCCTGTGGATTGCTCCAGAACATCCGGGACACCCCAGGCCTGCGAGAGAGTTACCTGTGACTGTTTGCTTTAATGGCATGATACAGGATGCCTGAATGAGCTCCTGGGTAGATAGAGGGATAAAACACAGTTAAATATAGGAAAGACTATACTGAAGTTTGTTCTTGGAGGAAAAGACAAGAATAAACCCTGAACAAATGAAAAAAGCGGGGATGGAAAACGGGATTTTCAAGTGCTGAGCTGGCAGAATGTGAAAGTGAACTCTGTAGGTTACAAATCTTTGCCAAGGAATTTCATATCCTTCCCAGAAAACTTACCTCTAAGCCACCACTGCGAGCTGTGGACATTTATTCTGGAGAGAACCTACAGTTTCTCTAATGCGTTTTGTTGCATGTGCTGTGCATCTCCCGTGGTGTGATGTAATGTAACATGGCATGTGGCGTTATAAATAGAACGATGAGATCTTGCAAAAACCTGCCTGGCAGGCAAACTCACTGTCTCTCCTTTTGAAAGGCTTCCTGAGCGCTCCACTACACTCTCTTCTTTTGCCAAAAGGTACCTTCCACGCTGGCACTCTCCTGCTCAGTCCCAGGGAGTGGTTGGGATAGAATGTTTTTTTCTCCCAAATTCCTTTTGCTTGTCAGCCACGCAGCAAAGACTTCATGGGGGCATTGTTTTGCTGCTCTCAGTTCCTGTCTCTCCTTTTATCTGTGTCTATGCATTTCTAACTTGCTCGGTGCTATGGGCGAGACGCTAATTTTAACAACCTTGTGTAATTACTCTGAAGTCGCTGGGGTTAATGCACGTGTACAGTATAGCTCCAATCAGAATCTGGCCTTATGTTGTCTTAATATTTTTGGCTTTTTTTTCTTCCCCCCCTCCCCCACCCCCCCGTAAATTCAATCTCCATGGCCTTAACGGCAACGCTACTTTAGAATAATATTCAGGCAATGTTTTAAAATAAGCTATGGAGTCAGAGTTACCAATATGCCCCTCCCCACCCCCCCGTAAATTCAATCTCCATGGCCTTAACGGCAACGCTACTTTAGAATAATATTCAGGCAATGTTTTAAAATAAGCTATGGAGTCAGAGTTACCAATATGACAACATGGGAGCAATTCCCTGGACTTTCTGGCAGTGATGCTGGACTGCAGTTTTATGGTCCCCAGCTTGCTCTGTGCTCTCTGGAAGAGTGCTGGGTTACTATATTTGTACCTATCAGTTAAGAATGCTGCTTTACCAACACTTATTTCTAGAACTGTTTGGATTTCCAGGCAGGCTTCTCCTCTGAGTGCCTAACCAAGAACAGTTTCTTTTGGCTGTATCTTGTATAAGAGTTGAAGGTCATATCAATTGCCTGCTAATAGTCATTAATCTAAAGCATCAGCTGTAAAACTGGACTTACCAGGACTCCCTCTTACATGTTTCATGTTCTAGTGTGTGACAAAATATCTAGAAAGGGGCTTAAATTTGTTTTTCACTAGCAATTTTTAGTTTTGTCTTCACTTTTCTTACAGACTAAAATGATATATTTCTGAAACTGTGTTGAAAGAAGCATTAATGAACAACAGTGTGATTTACCTGTGTTGGCTCAAATGCTTTGATAGATCTGTGAAGATACTGTACCATATATGCCTGAAACTTTGACATGGTGTGATTTCCTGTTGCAAAGCTTGTTACTTCTGCTGAATAAAAAACAAATGTATCGTGGTACTTCTTCCTGAAGTCTTAAATGGTTTTGAGAAAACAATTGGCAAGTCTATACAAGAAGACAGCGGTTTGGTGGCATTCGCTGTCCTTTGGTTGAGCCGCACAGGAGAAGTGTGCGTGCAGAAGTGACTGAGATACTTTACAGGGGAGAGGTTGCATCAGGCTTCATGTAGTTCCTGAAGGTTGAGGAGGAACAGTCAAATGTAGCTGACAAATAATTGGTTTGTTTAATCACTTCCCACTGATAGTGAGTCCATACCAGGGAAAATGTTAACACATGAACGCTGCATTGAGTTGAAACTCCACATACTGTGTTTGGCTCAGTAATTTAGGCAAAACCAAACCAGATTCAGCCTAAAGCGACATAGCTTTTGTTAAATTTCACAACTCATGAAACATCTGAAATGCTATAGTATTACAAATTAAAAGCACGTTTATATGCCCGATTGGATGCATATCAGGGCATAGTTTTTAGTGGTCTGTCTTTTTTCTTTACTCTTAGTCTTTCCAGCTACGCTGAAACATGATCCTTTATTGAACTTTATCTTGTGTCACTCTGCCTCTAGTTTTGCAGAGATTGGATCTGCCTCCATTTGGATCTGCTGCACGGAGTGTTATTTTCTTTCTGGTTACTTTAAGGGCTGTTCTTTGCATCTGAAATTCTTCTCCTCTCTTAATTTATTCTCCTCCAGCTGCAAGGATTTATTTCTATCTGCAGTACAGAAAAGCAGTCAGACTAAGTAATGAAAGCAAGTGTTGCTCTGCCTTCCATCACAGAATGTTTTTCTTCTAGATCTAAACATGTGCTCTCATCAGAAACAAATGGATCTAGTATGGGCTGCAATCCAAAGCATGTACAACAAATTCTGGACTTCTCCAATTATTTAGTTGATAGCCAGGACTTTAAGATAGCTACAGGGCCTTCCGATACTGCTTGAGGAGCAGAACTAAATGCTACAATATAGGATAATGGACTTGGAACACTTTTGGTCTCAAATTTCCCTCATTTGAAGTGAAAATACATGATAAACAATAGACGTACTGAAAGAAACTGCAGTTGCTTATAAAACCTTCAAAACCTCTTTTAGTCACTGTAGTATTTTGTCTCTCATTGCTGACGGATAAGCGTGAAGGGGGAGCTAAATGAGCTAAGTGGATGCTGTGGGATTTTGGAATCCTTAATGTTTATGTAAATTGCATTTTAAATGTGTAACCACATGGAAGCCTGGATTCAGCAATGCGATGGAATCTGAAATTCAGCATGGCTTTAATAACCTCCTGGTGTTAAGGAATACTTCCTAGAGTAATTTGAATAAGTTTTTATAAAATTATCCAAGGCTTATTTTTGTTAATAAGCCTTGTAATGGGACGTACAGAGCAATGGAAACACTTAATAGAAAGGTGAGGAGCAACTAGTTCCCCCTGAACTCCTCCTCTCGCCTTTGACTGAATCCACTGGCGGGAGGTGTCTGAAGTATCTTTAAGGTGTCTCCAAGTTCTCATATGTTTTTTTAACTCCACCACCACTTGCCTTAATCATGCAAGAAGTCGGTACTGGAAAGAAAAGAAGATGCATCTGCAGCTGGTGCAATGTTTTTGCATCAGTCAACTAATAAAATATTGTTTAAAACAAATCCTAATGAAATAGCTTTTGCATCGAAAAAAAATCCCAAACAAAACCAAGTAACACAAAACCCACACATAAACTTTCTGGTGCATTCATAGATTTGTTCATTCATGACAGCCATGAGGGATTCCCTTTTACCGAAAACCTAAGATTAGGAGCTTCACAGTACAAGGGTTTTTGTGGCAAAGAGCAAGCTGTTCCTTATGCTACATTTGCCCATGTCCAACATTGTCCGGCTGCAGCATGAGCTGTCCTTTCCTGAAGTGAAGTGGCTCAATAACCTCTTTGTGAATGCTGAAGAACTGTGGATGAATATAGGGAAGGAATTAACTTAAAATCAAATGGTGTGTCTACAACATCAGAGGTTCTTCAATGCATAGAGAGTTTCCTATGGGAAAAAGAGCTACGTAGTCAGGAAAAGTAAACAAAGGAACTCGAGGATGCTGGTATGTAGCAGCTATTTTACAGTTTTGCCTCTGAGCTGCTGAGATAGTCAGAGGTTCTGATCCACAAAGAAATGCCTTATGGAAAGTGGGGTAGAAGACCACAAGACAAGAAATATAACGTGCTTTGGTCACACAGTGACAACAGCAGTGGCAACTGCTGTAGGGACTCAGTATACCTGTGTTTCAGTGATGCTCTTTGAGATGTCGAGCCTGACTGACTGCTTGTGTCTTCATGGTGGTTTGCCTATGTAGTCTTTGGGTGTGGGTTTTTTTTTTCTTCCTCTATTAATAAAGCTTAAAAAAAGAAAGCAGGAGGGGGAAAAAAAAAAGCCTCCATAGATGATCATGCAGTGAATATTAAGGACACATCCCATGCCTCACCACAGCAAATGTGGTCAGTATCCTTAAAGTAAGTGGTGAAACAAAAAGTTTTCTCTGTGTTAAACCACAGTGCACGTTGCAGCTGTGAAAGGAAATTTATTTCTCATGAAGCTTGTTTGAGAGCTGCACTCTGGAATTTGTGTGCAATTCGTCCACAGCTGTCTTTGAGCTTAATAGTCTCCCAGTGCAGCTGAACTAAGTGCCCAGTAGACTTTCCTTTGCCCATGTATATCTTGAATATTGGAACAGCTGAGATATGAGTTTATGTATCTTTCTGTCTGTAAGCAATGAGATGAAGTGAAGGGGAGTCTGCCTCTGCTCCAACCTGTTCTGTACGTGCTAAGCTTGTCCCTGGTAGAAGTCAGTCTCTGAGTATCTTTGCACAACTGTTGTAACTAGACAAGCTATGTTCAAAATAACTCTGAAGCCAGAATAATCTTTCTATCAAGATTATTGGGTGCAATTAAATGAAACATAAATTAGTTTCTTTTTTTAATACTCACTTGAATTTCTAAAGCGTGTTACTAAATGAGAAGTTGGTTTATTATCCTACAGATTCCTGATGGAAATAATTAGCCTCTCTCACCACTGAGAATCAATGCAACAGGCTATTCTTAAGACCTATCTTGCCAAAGATAGGTGTTTAAAAGTGTTCTCTCTGTGAGTAATTGTTTTGTGTGTTATCTAGAGAGAGAAATAGATTTACATCCCAGAAACAATTGCAGTCTACTAAAATTGGCTACTTTCACAAAAGCCAATTATTTTTTTTCCCCTGTTTTCTACCTAGGAGTTCAATTTTGATATGGAAACTATCTTGAGTTGCAGTGAGATGGGGTCAAACTTATCAGAATATGTTTTCTGGTCATTCATCATTGTGCTGTGTGGGTCTTGATTTCATTCTCCCCTGCCCCCCTCATAGTCAAAACATGTCCTGCCTACTTATTTTCTTATGCTTTGGGTTTTTTTGTTTGTTTGTTATAGTTCTCACACCAGATTTAGATGAAAGATCTTTAATCTTCCCTGCTTTTCATCTCTGAGTAGGTTTCTCCTGTGTCTGGAACTTCCCCCTAGGGCTGGTGGTTCTGCTCAAGGGTGTTGGGGTTTTGATGGTAATCTGGGCATTATGGTTTACATTTGAACAGAAGGCCAGCCTGCTGGAGGATGGTGGCTGATCCTCTGGATAATAATGCCTGCTCCTGGTGTATAAAATGGGCCAGCTCTTGTGCTCATGACCAGTAATGTTGGGACTGTGCTCTCTGCGGGCTCCTCGACTCCTTTGCCATTTTTAAGTATGGGAGAATGAATACTGATCTGGGCTGCTGAGTGAATATCATAATTGTTTTGTTCAAAGGGTGATCATACTAATATTGGGCTAAATGCAAAGTTTCTGTTGTGTCCCGAAACCCGTAAGATGTATAGGGCCTTTGTTTTGATCTGCACATATATTAACTTTGAATGGAACGGTTAATGCCTTATTACTGCTTGGAATTACAAAACCAAGTACCATAGAAGTTCAAATGGCTTCTTCATCTATTATGTACAAGTACAACTCAGAACACAAACAAGTTTCCAGGCCTCATTCACAAGAGACCAAGGAGTGGTTAAAAACGGTAGAGAAGGAGAACACAATTCATTTAGGTTCTTAAACCCTAGACAAACCCATCTTGACAACCCCAGCAGAGGAAATGAAGCATTAAATTCAAGGATGGGGGGAGGCGGGTGAAGCTAGAGATAAAGCTGTTAAAATAGCTTTACTAAGGACGAGGTACTCTGTTAACAAAATAACGGTCCTGGTTTTGGCAGGGATAGAGTTAATTTCCTTCCTAGTAGCTGGTACAGTGCTGTGTTTTGGATTTAGGATGAGAACAATGTTGATAACGCACAGATGTTTTAGTTGTTGCTGGGTAGTGCTTACACTAGTCAAGGACTTTTCAGCTTCCCATGCTCTACCGACTGAGAAGGCTGAAGGTGCACAAGAAGCTGGGAGGGGGCACAGCCAAACTGGCCAAAGGGACATTCCATACCATGTGACGTCATGCTCAGTACATAAACTGGGGAAAGCTGGCCGGGGGGGCCGCTGCTCGGGGACTGGCTGGGCATCGGTCGGCGGGTGGTGAGCAATTGTACTGTGCATCACTTGCTTTGTGT
>NW_008795405.1:12320060-12336246 GCF_000699145.1 Aptenodytes forsteri
GTGCTGTTGACAGATGCAATCCTTTAAAAAAAAAATTAAAAAAATAAAGACACGAATGCCCATAAATGTAAGTGCCAGATAATGATTTGCACTTGGGTGTTTTTTTGTCAGCTTTTCTGTTCTCAGTAAATATTTTTCTCCTGAGATGTTTGTCATGGCAGTTAATAATTTAAAGTTATTATATAGCTAAGGACTTCACTCAAGGCTGACATTACATTACGCAATGTAGCAGTATGGAATAGACAATGATCTCTACTGAGTTTGCCCTCCAAAAAGCCAAGGCAGACTAATAAAAACAGGCAACAAACAGAAAAATGATAAAAAATGAATTTCTATTTGAAGCACAGCTTGTGCCAGGAAAAGTTTAAAGTGTTCTTCTAAAGTATTTATTTCCTTCTTCAGTAACTGCTAAGGGAGTAGCCTTCATAGGTGCAGCAGCCAGGGATTTCCTTCTAGATATAACGCAAGTAAAAACTGCAGGGCTCTTTTCCATGTCTAAAACATTGTTTAAGTGTATGCTAAATGTAGTCAAATACTGTCTTGCATTCCCATTTAGAAATATTATGGACTTGTTTTAAAAATAATGTCCTAGAATATCTGTGCTCAACAAGAGTTGTTCAGAGTTCCTGTGTTCCAGTGAATTTGCTCTGCTCTTTGAAGAGGGATACAGCACTGACTTCAGTAGAAAGGGGAATGGCCCAAATGGACTAATAAATTGGGAAAAGTGGATTACAAAACCAATTCTTGATTTCATGTACCACAGTGTGCCTGCAGCACTAGTGGAATTGATCTGGCAAGGCAGAATCCAGTTGCTCTATTAATTTCTTTCTACTTTTAATATAGATGCTGCATCTGCAAAGAAAATGGTGAGTCTGACTGAATTTCAGTGGCTGAAGAGATCTGTATGTTTGCGATCTTAGTGCAAAGATGAAGTTTATAGATCTATAAAAGAACCTTCTGAAGGACCAAGTAGTCGGAAAGGTATATATTAACACTGGTGTAGCTTGTTATGAATATAGCTGGGGAAGGCTTCCAGTTTCAGCTGTACAAAGTAGGCAGATTACAATCCAATGATATGTTGTACGGGGTAGGTGGAAATTTGGCTCACTTTTAAATAGGTACAAATACAGTCAGTATATATTGCTCACTTTTAAATAAGTACAAATACAGTCAGTATATAAGAGATTTTGATGGATCTGTTCTGAAGGGATGCGTGTTTATAACAACTGAGCTATATTGCTAAGCTATGCATTTCTTGCTCAGGAGTGGGCAGAATCCTTTTGATGCCCATTAGACCCTACTGAGTTGACTTGTGATGTGGAGTCCAGTGAACTATGTGGCTTCTGAAGTCTAGGAAATTCTGGGAAAATTTCATCTAAGAAAAGATCTTCTAGTGTAGAATAGAATTATTAAATGATGTTCTGGCCAGGCTCCGAGGTATGGTGGAATATACTTGTGCAAAAAAAAGGCTGATGCGTCCACAGAATCTCCCACTACCAAAATCCTTGAATTCTATGCTTGCACTTCCCTGACTGCAATATACTCTGTCTGATCCATCATATGTTCTTGTAGAAACTTTCTAGGTAAAACCAAACAGCCATTATCCAGCTGAATGGACTTGCCTAGACAAGTAAGGGAGGGTAGAAGCTGACAGTTATTAGGTGGGAAACTTTCACTTGCGAAGTGGAAACATGGACTTGCAAATATGGGGTTGAGAGCACTTTTATCTTCTCCCTGTTCTTACTAAACTACTAAGTTCTAAGGTATGTGTTGGCCCTGTTCTTCCTCAGCTGTTATCTCCTGTAGTAAGTACCATCTACACCCTCTTTTTGAAGATGTAACAGCTAAGCAGGTAGGTAAATTCATGGCAAAATCTTTTATTTTTATTTAGAAATAAATTAGTGACTTAACAGCGAATTGCAAAGATCACTTTTGGTTATAACTTCTTTCTGTCAGGTTAATAGAGGGCTGTATTCATTGGTTCATTGTGTGTCAGTGAATGTAGATTGCCCAGGATGCTCTACCCATGTGTTATATATACTTATCAGCTTCTTCCCTATCGCATAAACTATTCCTATCTATGGTGAATAATCAAGATCCTGACAGCTACTAAATCCTCATTGATTTGTTTTATGCTATGATAGCTACATGGGTGATATTCAGTGCACTGAACTTGGTCTGTGATCCCAGTATCTGGTCGTTGACAAGAACAAGGTGGTCCTTTGTCGTTACGCTAGCTCTTGTGTAACAGTCCTCTCATCTCCAGCAGACCTCTGCTTCTAATTTTTGTCTTCATATCCCTGTGACGTTTGCTGAGCAATCAAGTCTCATCTTCTCCAAATCTTTTCATAATTCTTTTTCTTTGTTGATGTTCTCTGAGGGCCTTTGTAGAAGAAATGTGGAAATGCTCTGGATCAACTAATTTGTTTTATACTGCCTCAAACTCCACTTTATATATAAAGGTCTATTGTTACACAGAGGTTTATTGTTAGTACACATGCTGTTTTAGCTAGTTTTACACTTCTGAATTTTTCATGAAGTGCAAAGTTAATATTCAGAGCCTTATTGTAAAGCACAAAGAGACCCAGTGAGTCAAATAAATTGGGTCACCTGTTGAATACACCCAGCTCTCAGTATGACTATTTTGCTGGTGCTGGACTTGTCATAGTACAAATATAAGTGGGTGAATTGATATGGTATGTCTGAAATTGCTTTTCTTCTGAAGAATATTGCTCTGGGGCTTTTACGCATGTCTGATCTCATCAGGTCCAGGGGATATGTAAGTATCTCAGCTATTATGCCACTTACAACACTATTTGTTGATTTCTAGTAGAAGTAAGCAGAGTATCAAGTTTGAATATACCCTCTGTGGGGGAGGGTTCTAACTTTAAATCTGTATTTCAGTGCCACTACAACAATAAAATTGTTAGGGGAAAAAAATAAATGCTATAAACTTTCACTAACCCAGAAATATCATAGACTAATAGTTTGTTTTCAGGCATCTTAATAAATAACAATGCATGAATCCTGGAGGGTTTAGGGATCAGATAGTTATTCATATTTAGTCCTATTGTGTAATGCGTGTGATTTAAAAAAATATAGACATATAATCAAGTGATTAGGTAAAAATGGAAATAACAGTGTTGGACCAATCCAAGGTTCTAAAATCCTTTCTTGAAAATATAAAATTTTCATGCTATCCCTGTCCAGGAAGGAACTTTTTAAATTACTATTACTTTGTATAGATTGTGAAAGGAAGGCACAGAGATTGTAAATCTTGCTCAGGGTCATAGATGGAGCAAACATGAGAACTTGGAAGTTCCTATTTCTCATTTCTGTGTTTACAGTATGAAGGTATCAACACTAAATAAGCTTTGCATTCAGTTTCTTTTTCTTTCAGAACCTTATCCAATCCCTTCTTATCTCCTGTTAATTTGGTGGGGTTTTTTGTAGATAAGGGGATCCGTTCTCAGTGTATCTTTCTTTCCTGCTAATAGGATATTGGTAAGATACTGTCTCTGATATTGCCCTGCTTTCATGCTTGACACTTTCTTCCACAGCGGCAGCCCAGAACACGTTAGTTAAATAAGACTTCCAGCTCTTGCCTGGTTATCACTGTGATCAGATTTTGATGGAGAGGCCATTAGCAATTGGGTTCACAGTCTCCAGATGTATATGTACTCTTCCTGATCTATGAATCTAGGACATCTCTGAAATATCCATCTGGCTTCAGTAGGAAATCTTATGTAGATATTGTTCTTTTAATACATTCTTATTGCAAGCTCTAAAAAAATCTTGAAAACATGTGTGATAAGCTATGAAACTTTCTCCTAGAATAAGAACATTATGTGTAAGGGAAAGAATATTAAAAAGGGAAAATTCAGTGATTAATTTACACATTTTGAGATGTGTTGGGAGTTTTTAGGAGCTATACTGACAGTGTATTCTAGTAGGTTTGCTGTTACAAGCTAGGATAAGCTAGAGGGGCAGAATTGACTGGTGCTCACACTGACCCTTTTTTTTACAATAAATTTTTATGTTACTCTTAGAAAACACCTTTAGCAATCCAGCTAAAGTGAGGAGGTCAGCTAATGAAGTTGGAATGGGAGGCCAGTTTCCCAAATGCCTCAATGTGAGGCTTACTCTGAATTTTCCCAGGGTATTAACAGAAGTCAACTTTACATATATGATGTGCCAGCAGGCTCAACCCTGACATAAGTGGGTGGTGGTGGTGGCTCCAGGTAACCTGGAAAATGCTGAAGTTGGAACAGAAATTTCTGAGATACTTTCCTTAGGATTTGGTACTTACATAATGTTTCTTCCCAAGGAATATAAAATTTCAGGACCCATTGGAGAGAAAAGTCATAGAAAGTTTGAATGGTAAAAGATGTAAAGGAGTGATGGCTGTGGGCTGTCAGTGGACTGGAATCTGCACCATCACTATGAACAACATCAAATGAAAATTAGTATCTTGACTACTGAAGTCACCAAAACTAAGATTAATTTCATTCAAATTTTATATTCTTGTGTTAAGATAGTCACCTAGACTCCTAGAGTTGGTGGAGAGAGACACTTGACTGATCCTGATAAAGGCTGTGAAATGCTCCCGGAGGAGCTTATAATTCAGGGTTTAGTTTTGGGGAAGCGTATGTGATTGGTCTCTAAACTATATGGAATGCACCCTGTCCCAAACTTCACTCATTAGTCAAACTCAAGCCTGGCCTTCTATATGAGGTACCCTTATACTGAGGGATGGGGGGGATTTACTCCAAGGCGAAGACTCGCATTCTCCGCAGCACTGCGGGTTGGAAGGCATGCTTAGAGTGGATGGTGGAGAGAAGTGGTGCTTTGTGTAGCCCCTCCATTCCATCATGACCATCTGTCGAACCTGATGGCCAGAGAGCTCCCTGCCAGGCAGTACAATGATGCATCTGTTAATCACCTGGCTGAAACCTGGTAATAGTCAGGCACGGTGGAGTGAATCATGGTGAAAGTCAGACATGTACACAAAGGTGAAAAAACCAAGTAATTGAAAAGTTTTTAAATAATCATTTGACTGATTACAGCTTAAGTTGTAAAGCTGCAAATGCTTTTGATGGGAATTAAAGAAGCTGGGAAGGGGAAAAATATCAAATTACCAGTACAAGGAATGATTATGTTAATACCTTGCTGAACTTCCAAGCATACCCTGTGGGAACTAGATGTTTACAGAGCCCTGAGCAAGCTCTTTCTCAGCTAGGTGCTATTTTGTACAAAAAAAAAAAAAAAAAAAAAAAAAAAAAAAAAAATCAACACAACTATCCTCCCTGAGCCAAAGCTTCTCAGTACTTGCTAAACAGTACAGATGGAGAAGTTTCCATGGGGAGTTGATTGAAGAGGCTAAAGGGATGGAGGGCGGGAGTGGAATAAATTTTGATTGCTCGAGAGATTTGCTCCAGTACTTGTTCTTTTGATTGAAGGTGAAAGAATGTTCCTACCTCAGTTATCTTAAAAATTTCTGTTAATTTTCCCCATTTCTTTTGGCTGCTTTGGTGAAATTCTTCTCCCTAGCTTCAGATGTGTGTACTACAAGCCCCATCTTAGCTGATCACCCAAAGCTTTCTGCAGAGTCCATGCAAAGAGTCACTTATCTGTTCTGCTTCACATGTCTGCCTCAAGGTGAGATGAGCTGTGTCCTAGCATTGCCTGTTTCCCATCCTTGACTGTTGTGGAAGACCAGGTGTCTCTCATCCATGTCCCACTCAGAAGACTTTCAGCTTTCATTTGGATAGCTTAGTAATTTGGCCCAGTTAAAGTAGTCCTTTTAAGTAGGTGTATATCTCTGTTTTAATAATGTCATAGGCTAATGTTTTCCAGCCTTTCCTTTACCTTCTCTTCATTTCCATGTCTCATCTAGGCTGTAGATTCCTATTTTTACTATCTGAGTATCATGAAGGCCTTATGGTGTGCTAATAAATAGCTCTAATTCCTACTAGGCACAAACTCGTTTTTTCCACAGAGCTTTAAAGTCACTGTTGGACGCATGGCAATATGCAGTGGTGTTTCATATTGCCACTTTTTTAGATCAAATACCTTTCCTTTTTAGGCAAAACGCTGCATACTGAATGCCTACAGGAACTCTGTCAGTGTTACAAGTGACCCTGAGCAGCTGGTGGGAGAGATTTCAGCAGAAGCTTTGCTCAACCTTTGAGGCTCTGGGCTGGGGATGTTCAGTCTAGATGGAATCTGCAAACCATTCCGCTGCCAAACTGAACCAAACTGAATATAAGCCTTTAGTGGTGATACTGCCAAACTGAATATAAGCCTTTAGTGGTGATGTGTAAAATGGGACTTTTCTCAGTTTGGAAAGCGTGAAAACTTTGGCAGTTTTTCCTGGAAACAGGAAAGTTCAAACCCCTTCCAAAACCAAGCTCCTTTTTAAAAGTGAGCAGACTTTTTTTTTTTTTTGAGAAAGCAGAATTTCTGAATGTGTCACCTTGAAGGAGGTTGTTTTTTTTTTTTTTTAACATGGACAACAAAACACTTATGATTTTGCTGGGAATTTTCCAAAATTCAGCCTAAGGCAGTCACCCATCAGGAAATTTCAATGGCCCAAATAGACTCACAAAGCTGGTTCTACAAAGGGACTTTTGATATATAGGCAGCACAACAAGCACTGCTTATACTATGGTGATACTGCTTCTGGAGATGCATGGATCATCTATTAAAAAGTTTTTATAGATTAAATGAGAGCCATGCTTGAGTTTCATTCTGCAAGATGCAGGTTCACACCCAGGAAATAGGGCTTTTTTGGACTTTTTCCTATATACAGTCACCACTGGGTACTTGTGTGCCCTGTGTGAATGCTAGGCTCTCCTCCTGGGATCTTCCAAACCAGTCCTCATCTTTTAAAAATGTACAAGCTGTAAATGCAGACACACAGGAACACCCTTAAAAGAATGATCTTTAGCAGATCTTAAGGCAGCTGGTGTTTATAAATGTTTTATGTATCCCAGTGCACTGACACTGACTAGACCATTGTGTACCACATGGAGCTGGATGTGAAAGCTAGCTGTGAATGCAGTTGCACTGCCAGCCTGGGTTAGACAGATGGGCAACCCCATGCCATGATGATAGTGTGGATTGCACCCACGGGTGTGCAGGGCCTAACACAGAGGAGCTGCCCTAGACTTGCAATGGGATCTGGGCAGCCAAAGGAGAAGCTTGACCGTGTGTCTGCTGAGCTGCTTTCTCTTTCCTGTGATGATGTTTGGTGTACGTGTGTGATAATGTGGTTAGTGGATCCGTGATTACGTAGACCCTGCAGACAGCTGGCCCAGTGTAAGAGGATTTGTGAGTGTCAGTGATGCTAACGAAGTTTTGGAGACGTGATGAAGCTCTTCTGTCAGGCTGGAGTGGGAGTCTTCTCATTGGGATATTGCTCCGAGGGCAAGACAAACACTTGGTCTGAACATGCAGTGCGGGATTCAATGTAGTCAAAACCTGAGATATCTCAGTGTCTCTTTAAGGGAGTGTGCTTACAAATGAGGAATAGGGAGACCTTGCCTCTAGGGCCTGTCTCTTATGCCTTCTCTGCCATAAAACACATTTCTTGAAGCAAAATATATGCATTATAAATGTCTTCTGGCTGTATTGCTTAGCTTTTTTTTTTCTTCTTTGTGTACAATTGTACCAATTTCCTGCACTCAGGGGACAGTGATCTGCCTGAAAATTACTTGGCTGCTCAGGAGAGTCAGTCACACTGTGTGGTGGGAAAACGATGATGATGTCTAGAAGGAAGGGGTATGTTTTTCTATCTGTATAATTACCAAATCTAGCTTTTAGCAGAAATGGCAAGTAACAGCTTAAGCCGAGATTTCCTTCACGATCACTAAGTGCAAGTCCAAGCACTGTGCACACTCTCGGGCATGGGCTGGCCCTGCTGGCAGCCGCCCACTGTGTGTGGCATAGAAACTCCAGGCACGTCTGGTGATGCTGTGTGCTTGGGAGCCCTGCTCCTGTGGTACTCAAGGCCGTGCTTACAGATCTGTGGCATCCAGTCTCAAAGGATGTCTCAAGGGTCTCCCTTACATTCAACACAGAGTCTCAACATGACCAGTTTCCGCTAACTTCAAGAGAAGTGCTCCAAAGTCATTTACCCATTGATTCTTCATCCTCCCACAGATTATTTTAAAATTTTGCCAGAATTATTTTATTGGTTTGGTTTTGTTTTCTTGTATTTTCTTTTCTTTTTTTTTTCTCTTTATCTACTGTTTGGTTGCTTCCAGGGTGGCATTGGCACCTGAATGTAAACAATCGCACATGTCCTGAAGGCAGTTTTGTGGTATATGTCACCTCATTAAACAGTCTACAACAAGACTAGAATTTTTAAAAAGGCAATTGTAACTCGAAGCAAATATCAGCCTAATTATTTGTGATAACTTCTGTCATGTATTTAAGGCAAGCCTCTGGAATAAGACAAATTTTTTTTTCTTTCCCTTCATACTGTTCTTTTGATATTCTTGACCCCTGTGGTCAGAATCAATGCACTGAAATCCGATTAAAAACATGGAAAGAAACATGTACTTAACGATTCATGCTATCACTGAGATTCTTCTGTAGATTGACTTTTAAAGATCTTTTCCTTTAGGCTAATAACACCTAAAAATAGCTCAGGTTTTATAGTAAATCTCACCTGTATGGGTTTATATCCATCCACACACTGAGGCTTCAGTCTGCAGTAGTAGGTTTTTTGGAAGTTTTTTATAACAAAAAGGAGGCCATGCTGTTTTATTGCCACTACCCAGCGAAGCGTGGTTCCACCAGAGCCTTTTATCGGGAGTTTACAAGTGCAGCGTTACAAATGAGTTTGCTGGCAGGGAGCTGACCCCTCACTGTGGAAAGCAGAAACTAGTTATATAATTCAAAACATCGATGTCTGGCTTTCTGGGATTTCCACCTGAAAAAAGACTCTGTCTGAAAAGGGCTTGAAGCAGATAACAGTGGTACATGCAGAACGGCAAGCCCTGCCTGGCGAGCAAAGCTCAGTAAACACTCACTTCATCAGAGCAACCAGACCTCCGCATCATGCTTGGAAGTTTTACCTTAATAAGCTGTGCTTTTCAGCCAAGGACTTGCTAATCGTTTAAAAGTCAGCACAGAGCGCTTGCCATTTGGGGATGGGAAATGGCATAGCTGGATCTGCGTAATGGTCTGCCTGCGCTGATAAGCCTTGCTCAAAAATCAGGGCTTGGTAGCTCAGCAGAGCTCCTTGGGGCTGCGGCTGCGCTGATCCAGACCTCCGCTGGCTCAGGTGCCTGTGCACCAGCTTCCCTGGCCCTGCAATCGCCCTGCCCACTCTCGCCAGTGCAGACGTGCCCTTAGTCCCTTCTTGCGTTAGTGGGATGGTGCCAAGCCCTGCACAGGGCTAGGGGGTTGAGTGAGTAATTAATTTTTCAGTTCACTGGGAGCTGTGAAAAAGTGTCTGTGTGTGAGGGGGATGGAACGTTTGAGTTTGGATAGGAACTTTGAAAAAGGGGGTTTATTGTGTTCAAAATGGAAGGACGTGCTGAAATGAGCAGTAGCTGTGGCAGTGAAGTTTGAAAATGTCAAAGTGAAATGTGTTGGCTTTTAAAATGGCTGTCCTTTATTTTTAAGACATTTAAGGAGACAAGTTGAATTTAAAGATTCTGGGGGTGTTACTGAATTTATGCTTTTGGTGGGGAAAATATGGGGGTGAAAAACATCACCCAGCTCTGATGCGGAATTATAAGAAGAAAGAAAAATGTAGGAATTAGAGGGGAAACTGGAACAAATGTCTTTCTGGTACACAAGAAAGACATAGGAAGAGGAAAAATTAAGACCAGGCAGCCTGAGTAAAAATGGTGGCATCAGGTGTGGGCTGTTAATAGTAATAAATGTGAACCGAAGGAAACAGTTATTCTATTTTTTCTTTTCACCCACTTTGTACTCATGTAAAGGACTACAGCTAACAGAAAATTGAGAATCAGATCCTTCATGGGTCGTAGAGCCAACGTGCAACTATACCTGTTTGCAGGACACACATGAATAAGGTACGAGGAATTAGGAGTAAACCCTTTATCCTAGAAAAGGTCTTCTAACGCCCACACAGAACAGGCAGGCTTCTGTATTTCAAGGTTTCATCAAAAATAATTAAAACTGAACAAAAACCTTGGCTGTTAGCTAGAGGTTCCCAAGGAAAGCTGATTGAGTACTCCAGTACTCTGGACCCATGTGCTACTACACCTAGGATCTGTTAAACTGTTGTCACTGGCGAGCAGCCACCTTGACAAAGTAATTCCTGTCTGCTTGGAGCCAACCTGTGGAGGAAGGTTTGCTGTGCCCTCACAACATGTGGCTTTTGGGCTCCAGTGCAACAGCAGGCACTGATGGCTGGCGTCAGAATTCGATCTCTGCTGATGTTGTTTTCTCAGTAATAAAGGGCATGTGGGTCTGGGGAGAATATAGCATCAAGCAATAATAATTTCTTTCCAACAGGAAGTTGCTTCATTCTAACACTGAGCTTCTTTTTCAAGTTACTTATTTTCTTAATTTTTTTTTCCAAAGACTACCCTGAGCCAGCATCTTTCTAGAGCTTTAAAGGCAGTATGGGTGTCCTAAAGGAACAGCAAGAAAATGGTTTGGCAGGGTCACTTTGGATGGGAAGGAATATAAAACTTGCTTTAAAATTTGTATTTGTTTTTAAAGCCTTCCAAAGATACTTTTTTTTTTTTTTAAAAAATGTTCAGAGACTTCTGGGCACAGTGTATTTGTGTGTATCTACATTTCTATGAGCTGAAGAGCAAGTGTGAAGCAGGCCTGAGTGTGGCACATCACTGACTAAACAGCAATGTCTGTATAATTCTCCTTGTCCATGAGGCGGGGATTTCTCATTTCACACATCGGTAGAAACTTGCTGCTGTAAATCTGCGAATACGGATAGCTATATCCCACCTTTAATGTTAATTAACACAGAAAATTTAGAAAGTTTCTTCCCAGGCCAGGCTGTGTAAGGTGCAAAGTGTTTCTAGCCTTTGCATTCATGATGGGAGCAGCTTTGGATACAGCCAAGGTGCTTGCTTAAACCAGCTTTCACGTTATTGTTTGTAGACAGACAACAGCTCCATTTTAGAACACAGCACACGCTGTAAGGGTGGCCAACATGGGTCATCTGCTCCTTCCCCAACTCCTGGAGCTTTGTGTTGCTTTACATCATTATAGTTGCATTGAACTGCGTGTTTCTGCCCCAATCCTGGCACTTCTTATGGGCCGGTGGCATTTGGCAGATTTTCTGCTTCTTGTAGCAACTATCTGTTGCGTGCCTTTTTTGTACTGCCAGCTGAGCTGTTCCTGGACAGGGACTTTTCTCTGCTGCTTGGAAGAGGTCACAAAGTTATTTTGTTTTTTGCTGTTTTGCAGGATGGATACAGGTCAGAAGCAGTCTGGTCTTCTAGATGATCTCAGTTCAAATGAAGTTTATTTTTTGCTTATTGAAAACGTTTGGGTTTGCTTTTGTTTTTAAATTGAGATAAATGATCGGTCCTAATACTTCATGCTTTAAGCTGAGTGCCTCTCTATCAGGCTGTCCTCTGCCACTGCTTGAGACCAAGGCCTCCCTTAATTTCTTTCTAGCTTTCTCTGACTTGAGCACCAACAGGTCCTGCCACAGTCCAGCTTCACAATAGCTCTCTTCTGGGGCAGTGACAGCTTCCAAAACATGGTGTTATAGCCAGGCTTTTTTTTGTAAGCATCCTTTAACTATTCCTCCCTACTCCGGCAATGGTTGCTGCTCTGTGTTCCAGTTCTGAATGAATTAGTTTGCCATGCTGGTTTGACTTATTTGAGCTGTCTCTCCTCCAAAACATCAGTGTGTTTCTCTCCTAACAATCCAGTTCTGCATTGGTCACTTCATCTCATACCAACCAAGATTTCCATTCAGGTACTTCTGGCTTATGATAAACAGGGAATAGGGAGGAGTAAGAAGTGGTTGATTCACGCTGCGTGATGTGCGGTGGGCCCCTTCCAGGACTAATTTAACAGGACTGCTGATTGCTTTCTGCTCGGCATGCCAGGGAGATCATTCACCTTGAGGTGTGGAGAGATCTGCATCCTTTTGTGTGGGTCAGCCTTAAAAAACCCTGCAGGAAGGGGCCATGGAGGAGACGCAGTGCCTTCCAGTGGGAACCAGCAAACATGATTATGCCCTAGTGAATAGCTGGGGCTGATAGGACTGTAATGCTTTGCTTTTGTGTTTGTTCCTGGGATTTTTTCACTGCTTTTGAGAACTAATATAATTTATATTTACCCAGCTGTACAGAGTTATCTTCTGTGCTATGCCTCTTCCCTATTCTATCTCTATGTGGGGAACATTCACATTTTTGTCCCATCTATACAATCATGAGATTAAATGACAGTTTGATCTTGGAGCTTTCTGCATTTTGAAGGGTCATATAAACATCCTTAAGAAACAAGTAGTGGTGCTATATTTGATTACCAGTCAAAATGGATCTCAACTAATGAAAATGGATGCTTTTAAATATTTTTTTTTTCCCAAAACTATGGGAACACTTCAGCTATTTTTTAAGTGCATTTGAAATTTAAAGTTCAACCTTTTTCTCCTATCTCATGAAAGTACGCTGCTCGGAATCCTTAATTTGACGTTTAGCAAGACCTATTTTCTTCATTTAAAAGGGGAGATGCCACACTGGGGAGGTGTGCAAACAAGAGTCTGGAGAATTACATTTCTCTACTGCTTGCATCGGTTATGTCATTTTGGATGAGGTATCCTGTGCTTCGGTTTCCCCCATCTATGATCAGAGTTAATATTTACTTTATTAAGAAACCTTAACTTCAGAATCTCAAATCCCTATTATGTTATTGCTTATTGTAAATCAAGTTAATGCACTTAAAAGGACTCATATGCATGCAAAAGATTACAAAAGGACTGCTCACGTGGTCCAAATGAAACACATTAACAATATATGTACTTTTCCCAGTAGTGTGGTAGAATGCAGAGGCGTTTGCAAGATCAGTACTTTATAATGGAAAAGTACACAGTTTTATATTATGGCAGGAAAGTTTTCACTCTGATGTACATGATATGGCTCAGAAGGACACCAGACACTTTGAAAGTCTGATAAAAGTTAAATGGCTAAAGGGAATGGCAAGAGAATGCATTATTATTACTTGGAAAAGAGCCGTCAGCTCACATGATGCCTTGCAATTAGCAAAAAAAGCCAAACTCCTGCCCTTGAGAGAATGTAAGGTGGGACATCAGTTCATACTGAAGAGAGGAGAGATTACTTCTATTAGGAAGGTGGGCAGAGGGCTGCCTTGCAACAGAAATGAGCTTTAAAGATTTCAGGAAAACGGGTTATGTATGAGGGATAAGAAAAGATGGAATAGGTTTTGATTGTACAAAGGAAGATTTAAGTTCCTTCTAGGTTTGACCTCCTTCTAATGCAAGCGTAGTGAAGTAGGTGGCTGAGTACAGCAGAGTCTCCATCTCTGGAGAACTTTAGGTACAAGGTAGACAACCTTTTGTTTGCTTTAATATAATAGGTGGCTTATATCCTGTCCTTGTGTGTACTTGGCAACCTTTTGAGGGCTTTGTCTGCCAACTTTTTTTATGATTTTATGAAATGTGAGTGCCTGCTTCACGCGTGCTTCTTCTGGCTTTAATAGTCTCTGATTCTATGAAGATTTTGTGCTGTTTCTCCTTGCACTGCTAGAGACAGATTTCAGATTTGTGTACTTACCAAAATTTCAGTTTGGTATTTTCATTGCTCAGTGGAGCGTTAAACACTCTGTCTGGCCACCAGAAAACTCACTTCAGTAAAATCTGGGGATATTTGGCTTTAAACATAGAATATAGGGCTGTTTTAGTGACATTTCACCTTTTTTATAGCACCAAAAAAAAAAAAAAATCTTTGCAGGGGATGCTGTATGCCATATAAGTGATAGAGGCAAGGAGAACACAAACTCTTCGCTGGCACAAGCCACTCTCTACTGTCAAATTTTATTGTATTACAAAGGAGGATTTCCTGTGCAGCAGCTGACCCATAAAAATTTCCTTTAGAGCTGTTGGCAAGTAAAAACATTGCTTGCAGCAACTGCACTCCTGCCTCCCTGAGATTCAACCATTCACCTCCTCACCTCAGTTCCCATCCCCACTGAACTTCATTGTAGAGAAGCTGAAGTCCTTAATGACATGAACCAGGTAAGCAATCAAGAAGAAAATAAGTCTCTATTTGACTCTGCCTTCGGTACAAATCTCCATCCCAAGACTGCTTCTCTACATAGAGCACCACATTACAGTCATTACTCTGCATTTGCCTATCTCCCAATGCCAATTTTGACAGCTGCTCTATAAACACTTTTTTTTCTGGTACTACTGTCTTTGGATTACTGCTCACTGCAGAAACCAATAGAACTGGGATATTTTAACCCTCTGCTTGGTATACACGAGTGTATGGAAAGGCTCAGTTTGGGCTAATGTGCTGACTTGTGTTGCATGGTATTAGTAGATGGCTTAATCTTTCATTCCTTTGCTTTAGCAGCTTTTTGTCCTGTTAGGATTTTGGAAAACTAACATTTCTTTCAAATGCATTTTCCTAATAATAATGGCATTTTGGGTCTCATGACTTATTTCAGGGCTGATTTGGTGTAAGAGTTAAATAATAACTCCTGCAGAATACTGAGAGGTCATTTTGGAAGAAGCTGCCATAAATAGTTGTGATGAAAAAACTGACATTAATGGAAATTCACTAAATAAAGTGACTGGAGAAGTCATCTCATATTTCTATGAAACTGACATTTTTATGCCAGAGATATGCTAAGTTTACTGTTTAAAAGTTTTACCCTGTACTTCATAACCCAGTCATTTCCATTTGGCTACAGATTCTTATTCGTATTCTGCTTTATGCTAGTGAAAGGCTAGCGTTTCTCTTCTTTACGGGATTGGGTAAAAATGAGTTTTTATGGTTTTGACTAAATCTTGTTCATAGGTTTTAATTCTATGAAATTCACCTCTTGCCACTTTTTAGGGTGTTCTTTGCCTTCTAAAAATTTTTCTCAGTGTGCATGTCCATACCTAAGGTTCTGTATATTCTGAAATACTCCTGGGTATTCTGGAATGAGACAACTGTATAGAAAAGCAAATATTCTTAGTTCACTGTTTTCAATCCAGGATGGGAATAATATTCCAGTTCTGTTCACAATGACTACTAATTTCTTGTTTTAGGAACTTGTCTGCACCATTCAATTAACTAGAAAAGTTATTATAGTATAAACATATTCAGGGATGACTGTTCTAGAATAGCTCCTCTGTAAATGCTCTTACTGTATCCATGTGGGGGACATGCTGCGATAGCTACTGTGCTGTGTCCCCTTAGTCTCCTTTAATCTGGATTAATTGCCTCTCATACATGAGTCAAAAGTGCAGTTTGTGTATTGAGGCTGAATTGTCTTGGTTTCATTGGCTTCAATGCCAGTTTATGCCATTTGAGAAACTTAGAAATATTTATTCGTAGTGTTAAACGCAAAAGGTATAGAAACAAGCCAAAATCCTCAGTTTGGATAGTTGAGGTCTTCTTCTGAAGACCTCAGTCATCTTCTGTCTGACTTCTGAAATGCAAATGTAACTCAGCAACCACATTTCAAAAGTGCTCCTATATTCCTTATGGGTTGAAGCAGAACTCCTCAAAGCTCTATGGTCAGGGCTTTGGCTCTTCAAATGAGCTATGACCTGGAAAGCTAAATCTTGATGTTGTGTGTTGGACTTCTTCCCAAAATTCCTGTGATGACAAGCCACTTTGGGGATTCTGTAATGCAATAGCCCTGAACTCACAAAAGAGGAAAATTTGGTCATAATCCTGTTCCTTTGTCTTGTCTGGCTATCTAGCAGCTACTTGTTACAGAGAGCTCCCTGACTCTTTCCTTTTGGACTCTGTGGTGTGCATTTGCAAGAGTTTTGCCTTTATGTGTTGTGAGCACGTCAGTCTCCAAGGGCGCTTGGTGATGGGAAGCCATTTTGCATTCACCTCTGCTACAGAATAAACACAAAGATACATAAACACACATATGCAAAGACTTCCATCTCTTTACTTTTTGTTATGCCCTTGCTCCACTGCAACCCCCCCCCCCCCCCCCCCCCCCCCCCCCCCCCCCCCCCCGCCCCCCCCACCCC
>NW_008795405.1:12336436-12351481 GCF_000699145.1 Aptenodytes forsteri
CCCCCCAGAAACAACCCCCCCCCCCCCCCGGCCCCGAACCTCAGACTAAAAACTGTTGTGCTTTCCCATTAAAGGAGAAGGGGAAAAAAACAAACAAACACCCAGTCAAACCTGTAAAGGTCCCAAATCCTGAGTAAAGGACAAAAGATTGTGATAATTATTAGAGGAACATAGCTTCAAACACTGGCTGGTTAATGCATGGAGGTGTATAGGGTTTAGGCCAAATTCAGCATTATTGACAAGAATGCCAAAGACAGCCTGATTTCAAAACTGACATCTTGATTTAAAGTCAACTTAAGCATGCTTAAAGCCCCTCTTGAGAGTGCTGCCAGGAGGAAGGCAAATCCTGGAGGTATTCTAAATGTCAGTCTTGTATACTCGGGTTGCTTCAGCTGACAAAAACTTGATGGCCACTTGGAAAATTGACATGATAGAAAACACAGGACAGGATACAACTGCAGCTCGATTAAACCCACCAAATCTTTCCTGATGAGGTTGCTGTCTGTCTTTGTGCTAATACAAAAAAGAAAGGGGGGGTGAGGGGGAGAGAGAAGAAAAAAAAAGTCCTGGCTTTTGTATTCACTAAACTACAGGTTCATCTGTAACACTGGAAATAATCCAAGAAGGCATGGCAGTAGGGCTTTTCTGTTCTCAGAACCAAATTGTCCATGAAAAACTTCCAGACTACTTCTTTCTGTCCCCCGCCTGCCTTGTTCCCTTCCCCCCTTCCAAATTGCTAAGTTTTTATCATCTCTCAACTGTCATTGTGTGGAGGTCACTTTAGTGGTGTTTTTTTCCCTCTCTTTCCTATGTTCCCTTCAATTTAGAAAGTTCCTCTGGTACAATTTGTACCTCTCAATTGCTTTCAGTCAGAATTAAACACACAGCTTTGTACTTCTAATTTGTCTAGCACAAACACCTCACGCACTTGTCAGAGGGGATTCACTCCTTTGTTAGCTGCATTTATAAAACAAGTCTTGACTCATGCTGGAAGGTTTTGCTGGTCCTTTACCCTTCAGCAGGAAATGACATGAAATCCTGTTTGAAGCATTTTATCTTAAACCACAGGGTTATGCTTATATGCACATGCCAGAGTGGTTTCAAATCCTTACCCACAGAAAATGAAAAACCAATAAAAGTAAGGCAGAGTGCGTTTCTGAGGTTGATCCTCCCAGTGCTCCCCCCGCCTCCTACACTGGCCCAGTCATTGCAGAGGGCTTGGCTCTGTGCTTAGACTCCACTGCTCCCCAAAGCCTCTCTGAGGCATGAAGCAAGACAAATTCAGGGCAAATTAACTACAAACGAAAACTATCTTTAACTTACAAATGTAATATTCAAGGAAAATTTGAAATTTGCTATAGAAATGTCGGGGAAAAATGCCAGCCAACTAACAAAGAGTTAAAGCTCTTGTAGCTCTATAACTTCACAGATGGAAATATTTTTGCTGTCTTGTTATAGACTCTATTGGTCACCATCTGATTCTTTTTTTTCCCCTCCGATAGTTGTGATGTATTTAGTCTGTATTAGACATAAGCAGTTAACACAGCTTTTATGTCTCCCTCTTTCTCTTTCCTTGCATAACTACCTGCAGAGTAATTTTAGAAATAATTTTCTAAAGAATCATTCTTGGATGATCTGAACAAATTGAGAGGCCTTTATTGGGAAGGCTACCTCCAGTCGCATTCTTTTCTTTGCAAGTGGGCAGCTCCCTAACCCCAGCTTTATGTAAATCTGGGGTTAATGTTTTCCTGTGCTGTAAATCCAGTGGTTCAGATCCTATAATGTGTGTATACAGTAAATCACTCTTCCTGGAGAGTTGAATTTTTTTTCTTGCTGAGTATTCCTGCGGCATACAGAAGCTGTAAGCTGACCCAGTAAGTAAAGCAATGGTACTACAAAAAGCTGAAGTCAACCACCAGCTCTTATTGCTGTTGTGCTAGTTTTTGGGGTAGGATTCTTCTTGCCTAACTCTTAGCTATTCAGATCTAGTGGTTTAGTCTAACTCAGTATTTAGGCTTTTTCTGCAGTCAGTGTGGAGAGACCAGCACCTCCAGAGGGCTATTAAAGCCCATTCTTTAATACTTCTTTTGGAGGATATGAATTGCTATCTGCAGGTCACCATCTGACCAGAGAGTATGGTTCAACAACCAGCTTGGAGTAGATATCTAGATCTTCCAAGACTGAAGTTAAGTTACTTGAATCCCATCCCTGACATTTAAATATGCAGTTAGTTAAATAGCTAAGCTGTATTATGAGACGATTTGGTCTACAGCTGCTCTAATTCTTAAATTCTTACACTAAACATCTGTTATTACTCACTGTAGAAAGAAGAAAGGGAACCAGGCTAAATGGATCTGTCTGGCTATTCTTTTGTAAATCCATCATGTAAACATCTGCAGTCCTTAGGGAAACAGAATGTGTGCCTAGCCATGGAAAAGGGGAGCTTGAAGTGACTTCATGTGCTCAGATTTAGCCACAGAAATCTACCACATGCATAACAACTGGAGAACCCAGCTATGTGCTGAATGGTTTCACTGATTTTCTTTTTTTCCTGTATCTGCTGTCTGCATGCCTGTGTAGGAAGGATGGGACAGAAATATATCCTCTTGTGACCAGTCACATTTGCCTTTTTAAGGTAGAGAAATGCTTAGTGGGAGATGTTAATTCTAGAAAGAAATGAAATATTTACATAGCCACTTGGTGTCCTTGTTTTCAAAAGCCCTTGGATCAAGTTTGACTAGAATAGAACTAATATGTTTTTGAGCTGACTTAGGCTCTCACAGTGTTAACATATACTTGTTTTTATGCAGTCTGCCACTAGTATGACTATAACTTGTGATTGCTCAGCGTATGTATTGCGTCCTGTATGAACTCCTGAAAAGATAGTCTCTTAGGAGATTGACAGGAAGCGGCCAACATTTACTTTTCTACTTTTGCAGAAATTAAGCACCAAAATTTTCAGAAAATCACAAATACCTTCAGGACTGTTTGATCACCTACAGGTCATATGAAGATAGTCGTACAAAATATCCCTGTTAAGCCAAAACACCACAGCTGGCCTGAACCATTTCAGTCTTACACAGAGTAATCATTGGAAAAAGCAATCTGTCACCAATGTCCATTGCCCAGATAATGTCACAAAATGAGATGTGCTGAGATAATCTTGGCAAGGGAACCAGGGTGGAAAAGGGGGTCTGTTCACCTTAGCAAGAAAAACGTTCTTTTGTAGCCCCAAATATGATGACTGCAAAGACCCAGACTGTGTGAGCTGAATATTAAGCCAGGAAACTTGAAAAAGGATCATCTTTGTTGCAGCAGGTTTCTGATTCAGCCATGAATGATTGGGAAGTAATTGAAAGCTGTTGCAATCTGCTTGGCCATCTAACACAGATTGAGTTAGGCTGTTTCAGGCAGTTCAAATAAATTTGTCTATGCAACTAAGCCATTGCCACAGAGAACTAGTTGTCTCTGCAATTTATCACTTAGTCTAAATGTTATTCTGTCAAGCTCAGAAACCTGTGATACAAGGACATGATTCAAGTTGCAACTGAATTGGAGTGCACCGCAACCTCACCACTTGCGCAAAGGGATGTTTGGGAATTGGCTTCTGAGAAAGCTTTCCCTATCCCCTCCCTCCCACCTATGTGAGCTGTCAGGAAAATGGGTATGAGGGATAAAACCTCGAAAATGGCCAAAGAACTGGTGTTAATTGGTGCTAAAATATATTTTCTAGTGTGTGTCAATGCAAATTAACCATTGCAAAAGATGAAGTATATCTTGATGAAAGACCTTGTAAAGACTTTATTTTAAAGAGGTAGGTTTGTTCCTTTAAACTATGCAGATGAAAGATTACATTTATAATCTGAAAATTATTAACAATCTTATGTTAAAAACACATAAGAGAATAACAAAATCTTTTGTAGCAATGATGTGCAAGCTCCAAGGGAAAGACTTGGTTATACTAAATGTAGCCCATTAAGTATCTGTCTACTATATCTTTTGCATTTGTGTGTCCTGTGGTCCCCATCATGTTGTACCTTACCGCTTCACCAGTAGAGTGGTGGTCTTATTGATTTGTTTTTGCAGTGTACAGAAATACTGTACAATAGATACTGTTCTTATTTACTCTGTGGTGATTCTAAGATTGTTGGATGGCCTGGCCATTTACAAGGGTGAGAGTCCAGTCTTTGAGTGCAAAAGCAGCATTTATGACAGTTTAGTTACCAAGATCCGCATTTATGACTGTGAACATTGTCTGCAATATATATATATTTTTGCTGCATATGTGATTTAACATGCCAATTATTTTAGAATGAAGAATGAAAAATAGTCATTTGGTCATCTTAATCCCTGACTCATCATGTACTTCAGTAGCATTATGATATGGACTAATTTATCCCATCCAGTCTCACTGCATCCTTAGAGACCTCAGATACTATGTTTGTGCCTCTTTCTCCTCCTGCCACAGAGCAGCAGATGGAGATATATCATTTGGTATTCTCAAGTAACTTACATAAAGTCCTACTTGTGGGATCAAAACCCATTATGTATTTGTTACAAGCCATTTTGTGTGAAGGCGTGACCATCTTTTCTCAAGAGACAACCTTCTCTCAGTACAATGACCAGTGTCCTTTAGCTGCATAAGCTGTCTTCTGTGTTCCTTCTTACAGTCTAGGAAGACTAGCGGGGCATGGAAAAATCAGGGGGCAGTGAAAAGACACCCTTTCCCCCCTTTTCTACCACATAGAAGCCAGGAAAGTCTGGCCAGTTCAACGTCAGCAACAGAAGATGATTAATTTGGAAGTCTTTCATCTCTCAATCAAGAAGCTTCTCTCATTGTTTCCTGTCTTCTACTTCTTCAATGCTGCCACTGAAATCCTCCATGACAGGGTTGTCTCTTCAAATACGAATCATCCTGTAAAGTCTCCTTTTCCAAGTGAAATGGGATTAAACATAGACTTTTCAGTGAGGATACCCTTACTGACAGTCCTTCATGTTACGACTGCTGATTCATTCTGGTTTTCCATAAAACCTGTTACACTCAATCTTGGAAACTTGGTGGCTTCAATACGCTGCTAGTGTCATTATGGCCGGACTGATCTGTGGTGCTCATTCAGGTTTGTGCAGCACCCACTTGGTCTGCTCCCACCTCAGCTCGCTGCCTTCTTGAGGATCCCATTTAAAATGCATGGCTGGTCTGGTCTCCCACATGTTGCAGAGGGAACATCCATAGCTGATTAAGGTCTGGTGGCTCCACTCGGGGGCTTAGGATTGTAAATATTTGACACCATAGTGCAGTGTAGGTAGTTGTGAAGTTACAGTGATCAAGTCTGGAGACAACTAGCTTTGACTACATTAGCGAGGTGCCATGGGTAAGACATACATGGTCACGTAGAGTATGGACAGAACAAGGTCATCTTTACTCACAGTGCAAAGGGAGGCAGATCCTTTATCACTGCAACACTTAGTTCTCTCAGTGCTGAGCTGTAGTGCGTCTAGTGCTTAGCTCCTCTGTGAAAAATGGAGAAGTACATCTCTATCTCACACTCTTTCAGAGATGCAACATCTCTGAAGCTCTTAGAAACTTGTGGAGTTGTACAAAAGAACAAATGAGATGGATTGTGAACTTACATGAACTAGAATCAAAAAAGTTAAACACCCACTTGTTTTCATATCTTTCCATCTCTCTACCTCTGCCAAAACCAACACATTTTTATGTATATAAATTTGATGTACATTTCAAAGGCAAGAATCTGTGCTAGATCCTAGAGTTATTTCCAAACTCCTTAACCATTTAATTGAAACGTACAATTACTCTAACTTACAGTGCACCTTAATAACCTTCATAATGAAGAAGAATTAAAGTAATAATACATCAGTTACACTGCTTATTCCAATAACAGCAACTGTTAAAGTGGCAGGGTATCAATTATACTGATGTGTAACCAGTCACACCATTAAAATAACAATGTTAAATAGGTGGCCTTTTTTAACAGGGTTATCTCATCGTGCCACTCGGAAGTTGATGATCATTAATTGTCTTTTAAGTGTAATTTAAGGCTTCCTTCCTGACAGAAAAGGATTTCTGAGGGCCTGAAAAGAGCTGCTAAGTTAGATGCTGCTGGAGGAGCCTGTGTCTCCTCTTCATGATGCTAAACCTGGCCTTTGTGAATGTCCATGGATGTAAATTCAGGCTGTGGCTCAGAGTTGGAGATCAGCTTTGCTCCTTTGGCTAACTGCACTTTGTCTTTTATCACTGATTTGCTGTCTATTTCTGTGGAGGTACAAATTGACAGTGTTCACTCAAGATGTTTTCACAAGTTTTCTGTGAACTAGAACCCTAACCTTTTAAAATCAGCCTTGCTTTTATTTTCTTAGTCCCTTAAATCCAGGCAAGAAAATTTCATGCTTAGTTGTGGATTTCAGTCCTCTGCTGTTGTACTAAAGTGCTACTAATACCCATTCACATATGAATTTGGTGAAGTAGATGCTACTAAAAGGTTGCCTTGTTTGTTGAGTTTATAGCTTCTATACTTTTACCTAAAGCTTCACGATAATGAATAGTTTTTTTGCAAATCCCCGTTCTTAAATGAAAATTCAAGCATCTCTGTTCATACATTAAAGAGCAGAACTTTAGTATGTAGGGTTTGGGGAAAAAATGTGAAAAAAACCTAGGGGGATTTAGAAAAAAACAAACAAGCCCAGAAGGCAAGTAACTCAGAACTTTTTGGCAATCTTCTGATTTATTTTGAGTCTGGTCCATGAATTTTGAGTGGATTGGGTTAGCAGTGCCTCTCACACAACTATTTTCATTTGCAGAAGTTGAGCTGAAACATAGCTCAAGTATTACATATGATATCCCATGTGAAATGAATTAGTCTCACAGGGCCTTCATAGACTTAAAGAGTATAGACAAAAACTTACAAACACTACTTGATGTTACCATGACTTGATTAATTACCCTACATCAGCTGAGCTACAGAACCTACCAAGGTCCTCTTCCTGGCCTGATGCACTCACAAGATATGTGGTGGGTTAAGGTGATGCACTTTGATTCACAATTAGTGTGCACATAAGATCACATTCATAATCAGGTATCAGCTCAAGTGACAAGTGGTAAGCAATTAAGCCATCACAATACATTTTATTTGCAGCTGAGGTGAATGAGAAACACTCAGATGGGCAGTTACCAAGGTTTAGCTGATGTATTAAGTACCTGTTAGGAAGCGGTAATGTGATTACTTGTGATCACTGTCCTTAATTTCAAACAGTAGAGTATATCACCATTGACCCTCAGTTGGCAACCCTGATCAGCAAGGGCAGGACCTTCTTTCTGTACCAAACCAAACTTGCACTTATTTTTGTGTTAAAAATTTGATTGTGATGCAGGAAATGAAGACATCTCAAGCAGTATCATGCTCAGTCATGTCTTATTTCTTTTGTTATTGCTGTTATTACGATTTTTCTACTGAGATCTCAAGGAAAATAGAATATTACTTTCAAGTGCTGCCTTTTAAAAGTTGCTTCAGAAACATGAAAAAAATTGTCAGCAGCCTTTGGAAATGTTCGGTAGGAACTCGGGTCTCAGCTTCTTTCTGTTAAAGCTTGAAGTAAAGTTTGGTGTTTTCCAAGGTAATAAATATCCCTTAATTTTCAGACCCTTGAACTTACCAGCAGTGTGGAAAATGCCTGAGAGTCTGTTCTTAAAACTCAAAACTACAAGGTATGCTTTGAAATGCAACAGCAAGCACAAAGTCACTCGAAGCTTCGGCAAAGTGAAGTAGTAAACATGATGACTCTGTCTTCCTCGTATAGCATTTTTGGAGCTAATTTGAAGCTGTGCATTCCCAATGCAACCAAGGGCTACAAGATCTTAGCCAGCATATTTTAAATGAGGCCCTTCCAATTGGGATAGTCCCTGTGTTGCACTGAACTGCAAAAAGATTGACTACATTTGCATCATTAACTTGGAGAGAGCTCAGACAGCCAGCTTAATAAATATAGTAATAAAAAAAAAAATATTCCAAAAGTCTTGCTACTGATCTGATCCCACTATCCCACTGGGGTCATTCCTTATTACTCTGGTTTGCTTAATATGAGTTAGACCAGTGCATGTCCAAAGAACAGAAATGTGGTCTTTCACATGCATGTTGAATCTGGATCAAGAGCTTGCGGGAGATGCGAGGGGGTAGTCACAACCATCCCTTTCCAAGAATTGTCTTTCCACAAGAATATCAGGTAACTAATGGTAATTAGAAAATTACCATTGCTCAGAGAAGAGAAAATGTCCTAAAAAAAAAAATCTTCTCATAAAGACGTCTTAGCAGCCACTATGAAAGCAAAATGAATGAAGTTTCTGTGCAGAAGTAGAGTTTTTATAAACGTGCCATAGGTATGCAGTACGGAGGAGAAGATGCCATTTACCCGTGGTACAGAGAAGAACGGGCATCTCCTGTGCAGTGGGTCTGTTGCTGCTGTTGTGAGACTTAAAGAATGAGTTAATCAAGACAGCTTTCAGAAGTCATGGAAGAATTGGACTTTTGTTGTGCTGAGGACTGCAATGCAGTCTGTATCCCCTTGCTGTTTCCAGTAATAACATCCACACACACTTTAAAAAACATCTTTTCACATGCATAGTACTGCATTTGACAATGTGAGAGGAGGTGTTGGGGCTGAACGGTACCTGACACTGTATGAATAGCTGCAGTTCCTTCCACAGCTGTTTTCTTTATGCTCCTCTTGTTCCAAAATGTCCTTTTTAGGGGGAGATGGAAAGGAGGGAGTTGGAGGTATTTTTTCTGGAGTGTCACAGTCTGTCAAAGGCATGTTCCTGTAGTTTGAAGCCCAAAGTGTATGTTGCCTGCCCTTGGAGGTGGCATGAAAGTACATGGATGTTCAAAGCCTGGTGGGAGATGGCTGAATGACTCTAGGATAGAGAGATCCCAGCTGGGCTCAGTCCTGCTCATCCTGCCTGAAGCAACCAGTCCCTGGAGTGAAATAGTCTCAGAACTACACTCCAGTTTTGTCTTGGAGGGCTGTAGTTGGTTCACTTCAAAAGAAAGTCCTGGAGTAAATTAATGTAATGTAGCAAGATGATCAGGCAGAGACCTGGGAATGAACAGTGAAGCTATTTTACTTGAGAGAGTAGATGCTGTTTATCAGCCTTTCTCTCCATCCCTCTCCGAGTCTCTTTCCAGCAGTAAGAACTAAGATGAAATGTAAAATACAAGGAGTTATATCAGCTAATTATTTCCTGACAAATATCTGGACATTATATTAGGCTACGTGAAAAATGAACTCAAAAGATGAATGTTTTGTGAATGTTCTGATTGTTTGGAAATAGGATTGTATAAATGGTATTTTAAAGTATTTTTAGCTTTTGTTGACCTAACACTGCAACATAATTTGCCTAGTAGATTCCCTGTATTGCACACTTATATTTTTTTGGCTTTACATCGCAACAGAGGTAAACCAGCAACCACGGACTGTCATTTCAATCTGATCTGCATAAATCTCAAAGGAGACTTTATGAATGATTGGTTCCAGTGTCCTGACGCATTAGGGAGAGTAAGATGTCAAATTTAGCATATCACTGCTACTTCAGCATGTCAGTTTTACTATCACTCTAGCTGTGTTTGCCAGATGCATTAAAAAAATGCAGTTAAACTTTTATTACTGTGAAGTACAAGAAAATTTATCTCTGAAAGAAGTTGGTGGGGCTTATTTATTTTCACATCCATCCTCCATTAAAAAGAGTAATCCAAAATAACCACTTTTTCTACTAAGCAAAATGATGTTCTATGTGCTACAGGTACCACGTAATGCATATTGTTCACTAATGAAGCCCTTAGCTTTAGGGCAAGTGGTGCAGTTCCACTGTTACGCATGAAAACTGGCAGCCTGGTGCCTCAGCCGGCAGTGGGGCTGGGGAAACTTAAAGTGGGGGGAGACATACTCCAGGACGTGGCACACTGTATCATCCTTTGCTTTCTGACAGAGTATAGTGCAGATGATATGGAATGAAGTCAGTGGCCGTTCTGGGTAGGGCAGCCACCTTACAAGCCCCCTCTCCACGATCGGTTTTGACCTCAAGGCATTGCTTGCAGAGAAGCAGAAGTGCAGGAAAGGAGAGTGTGAATAATACGGCTGAAAAAAGATGAAGAGGAAGAGAAGACAGAAGAGAAAGACAAGGGAGAACAAAATAGAGGCATAATAGAAGCAGAGTGGTGGAAGAGTCATTGGGAGGTGGCTTCTCTGTTGAGCTAGGCAGATCTGGGGGCTCTGAAAGCCGCAAGTTCGTGAGACTCTAGTTCTGTCTCCGGAAACAAGAGACTGCTCCACATCACTGATGTAAGAGATGCTGGAATAATGTTTATTTAATTGCATGGCCTCAGTAGGTAAGCATTTTTTGGATGAGATAATTTATGCAGGGTTGAATCCCAGGTCTCTATTAACACAGGTGCTGATATCTGTTTCTATGGTTACAGTTGCAAAGCACAGCCCTCTGCTTTTAAGTTGTTTATAAGTATATGAAACTGTCATCTTGGAAACAGAAATTTCCTGAGCTTGGTATCTTCCCTGAGGTAATACCTTTCCTTTAGGAACTGTTCTGAAAGCAAGTTTGAGGAAGACAGTTCTGCTGTTTTGACAGGAGTGGAGGAAAGTATGATTTTCTTACCTGCTGAGAAGGCGTTATGCATCATAAATGAGACCTAGTGCAGACAAACAGGAGGGTGTGATAGGATGTTTGCTCGTTTGCTGAATACTCCTTTTCCCAGGAGTATTTCTCAGTCAAAATCCTCTGGCCTCACTCTTGCTTACTGTCATTCCCATTCATAGCAAAGTGAGGTGCCATGGTCTGTCTGCGTTGTTCCCTTCTATCAAAGGGATGGTATAGAGACATGCTAGATACGTAAGTCTGAATAGTTTTGTTCACAGATTTTGAGAGAAAGGGAACCATAAAATGTACACATTAATAGAACTGGTGACAAAGTGATGGAAGGCTCATCAAACTGCTAGCATGTCATACAATGTTTTGAAAACTACACTTTTTTTCTCCACATAATTAGTGTCCTGTATTTTAGATTAATAGGCTCTCCTGTCCCATAACTTTTTCCAAATTAAAACGTCTTCCAAAAGAAAATGTAATCCTTTTCAAAAACCTTCTTTGAATATTGACTTAGAAGTCAGTCACTGAATTTCTAGCTTTTGGGCTAGGCAATTTGCCAACAAGCACACAAGCTGAAACAACACTTTCTCTCTAAATTGAATTTGATTGAAAAATGGAAAATGCTAGCACATTAAGGCAACTCAGTAGTGGGTGTTTTTAGGGAAAACTTTTGATGGATAAATATACCTTGATACACGTCTCCTAGTTCCAGAGGCTTTCTTGTCTCTATTTGCATTGAATCACAGTATATACTTTTCTGACATACTCTTGTGTATAGATGCCCTGACTTCATTGAAATCAAATTGGGCTTTTATAATGAGGTGGTTTTATTTCTGGAAAATAAGACAAATCATGATATGGCTTCTCAAAGACATGAGGTTATATAAAATAAGTTGCTGTTACTTCCTTTTCAAATCTAAAAAAGGAACTTGGAATCTAAATGGAATTTGTCATTTGTCAGCGTCCTGATGTGGGTTGTACAGGGTAATGAGAAATGCTGTGATTGTCTAATTTTTAAATTTAGCATGCGCGCACACACGCCCAAGTCCTGCTTAGATGTTTACTGAGTAGCTACTGTCTTTATAATGTATAACTTAATACGAAAAGGTATGCAAAAGAATTTGTTTCACATCTGTCCTCAAAGACAGTCAAAAAAGAGGGGAAAAAAGAATCATCAGACGTGAAGTAGGATGCAGAAGATCTGAGATGTGGAGGTAGGGGAAAGGAGGAGGAACAAGGATCCAGGAAGAGGAGTAATACTGTCCAAAGAATGCAAGACCAGTGGCTGGTTACAAACCATATTTAGACAGTATATTTTTGGAACTTATCATCTATGAGTCCTGCTCTCCCTCGGTACTTCCACAGGCTTTGAGGAGCATCTGAAATTTTAGATGTATAGAGAGATCTTAGGTTCTACCACAGAAGTCTCTCTGCGTAGGAGAGCAAGAGCTTTTGATCATCGCCTGTACAATCAAGCTCTGACTTCTGCATATCAATGC
The DNA here is from genome assembly GCF_000699145.1 of Aptenodytes forsteri. NCBI lineage: Eukaryota > Metazoa > Chordata > Aves > Sphenisciformes > Spheniscidae > Aptenodytes > Aptenodytes forsteri. Next base: position 12,348,605 of record NW_008795405.1, read on the forward strand.
ATGGTAAATGAAGCAATAAGGACATAATCTGGGAGCTTCAACTCTGCTCTCTTTTGTAGAGAGAAGACTGGAGCCCAGTAATTTAAGAGAAAGCTTTCTTAAGAAAAGCTTTCTCTTTCTTAAATCCAATGAGAAGAATTACAAAATATATCAGTGTATGTGGCATTTGCCAATTGTGCTACCAGCTCAGTTCAGTGAAACTGCAAGAGGAAAAGTAGACGTCATTTTAGAGGCAGGTTCATTCTCCTGCCTGCCAGAGAGAGTATTTGGGACTCTGACAATGTTCTTTATCATCCAAGTTTCTTTTCTGTTTTTCATCATGAAATGGGAGAAAAAAACCAACTTTTTTTCTTGTCCTTTGTCTGTTTCGTTATATATTTTGGAAGCTCTTTGCACGTTGGCTTCTTTTACCTATGTCTGTATACAGCATGTAGCATGCTAGGACCATCATCTATGTATATCTGGAAGTTCTTCCATGAACATAGATTTAGTACAAAGTTCAATAATAGAAATTTGCCCTTGTTGATAACAAATGTCACCTATATTTGACTTCTGTTTGCTAAAAACTTTCAAAGTTTATTGTAAATAAGCTCCAATGAAAACAAACTGAATGATTATAGTCTGGATTCCCTTCAGTTTGATTTCTGGCATGTAGGAAATAAATTATAGTGTATTCAAAAAAACAGCTGCTTCCATTTGGGTAGAATATATCATGATTTATTGAAGACAGCCATCTGCTCCTGAGTAAAATCCTAATTAAGCAATATATGAATTATAACAAAATTAGCTATAAAGCAATTAGTATTTTATAAGTGTTGCCAGCAATGTATAGCAGCTAATATGTGAAAAGTTTCTTTAAATATGGCTAGCTTTCATCATATTTTAATGTACTGAGAGGGCTATAAAGCTTCTGTTGCCTGTAGCTGATACCATAACAACGTCTCCATGGTAGAATTTAGATTTCACAGCAGGAGCTAAAGCATTACATTGAGAACTGGTATGTCCATCATGTTCTAAACTTAGTTTGGTTTTTTTCTGTTTGTTGCTTAGCACCATGTTTAATGAATTATGCTGCAATTCAGCTGCAAAAGCATCTGAAAAAGGCTGTGGAAAATATAATCCTGCAAATCTTACAGGTAAGCTGGACAAATTGAACGGGCTGCATCTCTGGGAAAAGCTTGCCTGAACACATCAGCATTTCTATGCCAAAGTCAGATTTGTGAAGCTGACAATTAAAAAGGGAAACCTCCTCATTTAGCTTTTATGGCATGTCTCAGGCCTGCTTATGCAACTGTGCAAAAGGACACAGAAAGCTGGTTGAAGGGATCTTAAAATTGGAGTTGAGATCGGTGTAATGTATGCACCACTATTTCTGAGGAGACAAACTTTATACTTCACACAGCCTGGAAACTGATGCTTAAACTATGGGGAAGCTTAAAGAAATAATCATTGGTCCTGTATGCTTAATATACTTTAAGGGAAATGTACTTTTTTATGGGCAAATGTGAAGAATGTGGGTCGAGCGTGGACTCAGAGACAGCAGCTGAAGACATGTGCAACCCCAGCTGCCTTGCTGGGCTGGGCCGGGCGTTGTTTGAGTTCCCGTGCCACGGCTTCACCTCCAGGAGCATGAAGCTTGCAGAGAAACGACAGGAAAAGTGAAGTGATGGAATGGGCAGGCAACACTCACGTGCTCTGACTCACTGAGATATAGGATGTCCTTGCGTGTTGTTTAATGAAAATAAAAAACATTGTAAACAGCACTACTGTGTAAAAGCACCACTCTATCCTATTTGTGGCAAATTGCTTCTTTCCACATATATGACTTTTTTTTTATTTGCAGTGCTTTCAAGAACTAGTAAAAGATAATATGCAAAACAGAAACTACAGCTTGCTTGGCATGGATATAAAATTTAATATCCATGAGAACTCTCTCTGTTTTGCCTTTAAACTGAAGTAACTGTCTGGGTCAAACAAAAATGGAGTTAGTTATATTATACCAAGGAAACTAGGTAGTCTGTTCACAGATCAGTTTTTGCCTTTCTTCAGAGCCTTCAAAGAGGATGTAGCCAGACTAAAACCATGAGACACGTGCTTCCTCTGCAATTTCCCAGTGTCGGTTGAATGGAAGAGAGATTTTTCTTGGAGATTCAGAGCTATTGTAGCAGGGTTTTATCTTGCTCTGGACCATACAGCCTCTGGCTTGCTGTGGGATAACTATCTGTGTGCAGGCGATCCCGCCCCAGGTCAGCCTCGCACACAGGCTGCCTCAGACTGACACAAACCAGGCCCAGGAATGGGGCGCTCCCATCAGCTACCAGCCAAGACTGGCTGTGATAAGGGATCAGGACACACACACCACACATCTTCTATCTTTGTTATCAAAAGTACCTCATCTATGACTCCAACCAAAAGGACTTTAAAAATTACTTTTTTGTTGTTTGTTGCTTGTCTCTAGAAACTCTTCTGTTTTTGTTCTCCCTGAGTAAGAAATCAGCTTCTTCAGTTTAGTTCCTGAATAAAATGTTCCAGTGCTGTGCTGAGCTGGGCTACAAACACTGCAGGCAAATATTTTCTTTTTTTAAGCCAGATGTGAAGTTGTTCTACTTTCCCCTTACACTCTTCAAATTAAACTTCATAGAACATGGGTGGGTTCTGTCATTTCACACCTAGTCTATGTGACAGCACCTCTTTAAGGTAAAATCCTCTGAAAGAAGAACTGAATAGATATCTCTCAAGGATGCTATTTTGCTGTGTCTAGAACAGCAGCAGTTGCAACAAATCTAAAAGTTCCTCAGCAGCTCTCAGCTAAAATCATAGAATCATAGAATAGTTTGGGTTGGAAGGGACCTCTAAAGATCATCTAGTCCAAGCCCC
>NW_008795405.1:12353397-12363268 GCF_000699145.1 Aptenodytes forsteri
GGATGGATCTCACCGGGTCCAATGGACTTGTGCACCTTCAGGTGCCTTAGATGGTCTCAAACCTGATGTTCTGCCACAGTGGGCGGCTCTTCATTCTCCCAGTCCCCGCCTTTTCCTTCTGCACCTTGGAAAGGAAAGGCAAGCCCTACAAAGGAAGCTTGTTTATGTTGTGTGAATACAAGGATGTACCTGCTATGAGCTTGCATACAGAATTTTTGATACATACCTACAGATGTGTTTATCTAGGAAAACATAAAAGCAAAATGTAGATAGCTGTGTTTATCCTGCCCTTCTAGCTCTAGCTTCTGACCTCTTTCCATGATATTCCTAAGCCACCTATATTCCTGTCCTTGGGGCTATCACTGTTTCCTTGCTTGGATAGTCTTCATAACTGCTTTTAAACACGGGCTTGGCAGCTCTGGAGAAACTGTTCAGTGATAACTGCTCCATGTTGATACTTATAGAGAAGTTGGGTGTGTTTCAGATATCACTTTGCAGAAATTCAGTATATGGCTGACTTTTTCTTTCTAAATAAGTTTCAACTTGGTTACTAGAACAGTGTTTTTCTGTCCTCCTGCCATGAAGGTCTGAGTCTCTGGGCAGCTGACTGTCCCTCTGTTTGTTTTCCTGTCTGAAAATAGAGGTGTTTTAAGGTGGTTTTTTTCAACATCCAAGGTATTTTTAAATAAAGGCGTTCAGATACATCCATAGCAGAGTTGCAGAAATATGGGGGTCCCTGATTTGAACAGCCGAGGACCTTTTCTCTGTCTCAGTGAGTGGGCCAATAGCCAACAAGCCATCAGGGCATCCTCCCTGACGGGAGGCACCTCCGGAGCGGCAGAGAATGCCCAGAGCTATGCCTGCCTCCTCCCAGCGCCTGAAAACATTGCCGGGGAGGATCTTCTGCCTGCCGCAGGCCTCTCCGCCAGGGCCCAGAGCCTCTCTCCTCAGGTCCTGCTTAAATCTGGACAGGTGAGTGCCTTCACCCTGGCTGTTACTCCTCAGGAGAGGTGTCAGAGCTGGCCTGGATCATACCTGTGGGGGAGGCCACCTCCCGGTCCCTGTCCCCTCGCTGTGCTGGGCTTGCCAGGCCTTTAGGCTTCCCTCCCACTCTGCCTTCCCTCAGCAAGGCCATGCCTCCACCTGCTCCCACCTCCATACTTTCAGCCACGTGCCTCCCCTTTGTGTGAAAGGCCGCCATGATGTACTGGTAGTCTGCAGACTTCTAGTGGCCAAATTTTGCTACAGGGACATCTTGCTTGATAGGCCTCTATAGGGATAGGATAAGGTTTGGTTAAGGACAGGCCTGGAGGACAGTACAGTTTTGTCCTCTTAAGTCGCTGCTGACAAATGCCTTTTTTCCCTCCTCTTTCTCAGGCGTTGGGGAGGACTTTGTGTCTTGATGGGTTTCTCAGGGTCAGCATGTCATAGGCTTTGCATCTTGATCAGGCCTATCCTTAGTGTTGCAATTTAGTCATCAGGCATTGAGCTGCTCTGTGGTGGTACTGAGACGCACAAGAATTAGTCAAAATGACACTTCCCTTGTTGCAATCATTTATTTGTTTAGTGTTAACAGTTCGATTGGAACAAAAGCAGAGCTCCTGACCCAGAAAGCCTGCGTGGGCGCGATAGGAGAACCAAGCAGTGTCCTAAACTGAGCACTAATGGGACCTGATGCGGCTGTTTCTCTGAGCACAGTTAGTCCTCGGTTCATGCAGCCGCTGCCAAGGATGATTTCAGGGGGAGTGACGTGAGGAGACGGGGTGGGTGCTGATGATTGAACGGGAGTGGTAACTTGGGCGGGTCTTGGGTCTTGGGGAAGAGAAGCGGTTGAGACGAGGGACAGCATTGCTAATGAGGGCAAGAGGTGCTGGGACATGTGGTGGGAGCTTGTGGCAGCAGTCAGAGCTATCTGTGAAAGCCATGATGAGAATTTCAAACTTGATGCTTTAAAGTTCAAGCATTTTTTTTTCTCTGGCATTCCCCTAATAGCATTTCCCTGAGAGTACGCTCAGTTTTCAGTGGGACTACTGGCAGGTATTGCTTCAGGCAAACCCTCACAGTTGAGGTTTTACATCGATGATTTCTGCACTTGAACTTGTACAGATTAGGGATTATTCTAGTTCTCACCTAAATGTGATGTGGTTACATTACTTCTGCTATGAACAGTATTTAAAAATAACAGGATTTAAAATTGGATCTAGTAGCTACTTTCAGTATGCTTCTTTTGAAGGAGATATCTTCATATGTGTATGTCTTCTTTTATTTGCAAATGATGGAAAGGTTTTTGAGGCATGAAAACCACTCTAAATTTAATATCCCTTTTTGCAGCTCAAAATATGAGGAAATGTATATTTATTGGGCAAACTTACCTGCCTTCTGCTGGACTGTGATTGATAATTTCTGCCTGATATCAATAGAAAAGCTGTGTAATTATAGTGTTTGCCTGTGAAAGCAGGTCTGGCTTCAGCACTCAAGACAGAAAGAGGGTGCCCACGTGTCACTCTTGACATTTTCTCAGAAGTATTGCTGCCTCACTAGCTCACCTGTCAAGCATGGTGAATTGCATTTCTTCTCATTGATTACTAGCTTTCCTGTGCAGCTGAAAGCATTGCCAGCTATTCCCTGACATGATGTAAAATCAGTTGAACACTTTGGCAGGTACATTGTGTTAAGAAACTGTATTTTTAAAGTGCTATTAAGCAAATGTTATTAATGTTGATTTTTTTTTTTATCTCATCCCTGGACTGGCAATATGTATATTTTAATATGCATGTATGCATCAAAGTAGATGTGTCTCTACACCAATATTCTTCCAGTTTTGAACAGAGCATTCATAAATGATATTGAAAAGTGTTGGTTTAGAGAGTGATTTTATTTATCACTGTCACAAATGTTTAAAATCCACAGGGAGGGCTTTTTGGCCAATGGTGTTATAATTTTGAACACCTTTCCTGACCAAGTTTTGGAAATCACACCTTGTCCCTGAATACCCTAAGGGTTACATATCCCCTTGTCAAAGATGGCACAGTTATTATTCACTCATATAGTGCCAGTAGTGTTCAAGGATGGTAATGGTCTTGTAGTGATCCATGTTATTAGATTTCAGTGGTCTGACAACAATTTACCAAATGCTACTTACTATATGAAGAAGGGCAAGCAAATAAACCTGTCCTGTCCTGTCAGCCTCAGCACTAGCACACATGCTTGCCTCCTGCAACACCTGAGGCATGAAAATCATCAGGGCTATTTCTGATTCACCTCACTTTTAAACAAAAACAGGTATTTATGGAGATTCATCCCATAAATGCCCATTCATCTGTGCATGGGAGTTATGCATGGGACCCAGTTCGTGACAGACACCTGTGCAACCAGGCCAGAAATTCCCTTCTCCTAGAGCATTTGGGGCGTTTGCTGCATGGTGGCTGGCTGATTCACGCGGGTCAGCGAACATGTTAGTTTTCTCCTGCAAGTGAGAAGCTCTGCCGAAAAGCGAAGCTGGGCCCTTGCAGTTTGTTGGAGCTCGCACAGGGGGATCTATGTAGAAAAGGGCCGGGTGCCCTCTCTTGGCCATCTTCACAATAGCAGCCAAAAACAGGACTTCAAAATAGCATCTGGGAACGAAGCAACGTGACTGCTTCAGTAATGGAGAGAGGCTTCAAGACTCATGACCAAATTAAGAGAAATGTTTATTTAAATGCAGGACTAGGAGATGAAGATTCTAATCTAAACCCACAGTGCCTCACTAGCTTTGGGTGAGACAACTAACTTCTTGGTCTCTGTTAGTCCATCCCAACAATAGGACTAATGAACCTCTGTACTGTTCCTTAGGTACTGATAACAGCTACAAATGAAAGAGTCAGAGTTCCTTAGCCTGGTCTCACTATGGACTTTCCTGTTTGTCTCGTGTCATTTATCACAGCAGTGTTTTGTCCTGTAATTTACATTTTGATGAAATACTGCAGCTATCATTATTTCAACAGGATCGCATTTGAGTGGCAGCTGTGGGGTTGAGGCACGCATGTGCCTGCATGCTGATGCCAGTACCTTAGTAAGGCTTATTGGAGACCTTAATGAAATTTCTAAGTTATTCAGTTTATCATCAATCCAACCTGCCAGTTCAGGAATTACAGTATGGCAATCTTCTACTAGAAAAGCATATTGTGATAGTAAATAGTGGTTTCTCTATGCCTAAGATAAATGATCATTGAGACAGTATTTAACATACGAATAAAAATAGGGTGATCAAGTAAAAAGAACATTTGATCAGCCTTTTGTCAGTCAGATAAGAATGCCTGTGTTAACTAGCAAATCGACAGTTTAGTGAAGGAGACTTCATCTACAGAAAGTCCTTGTCATCTTAGTAAAAGAAGGCATTCTACAGAGGATTTAAATTATATTTATGTGCCTGATAGAAAAATGTAATAATAATCTTTTTATTTATGCTGAAGACCAAACTAGCTATTGACTGTGATGGAGCTCAGGTGGTTTATATCTGCTGAGGATCTAGCCCCTTCCTTTTTCTGAGCTAGATTTCTTAGCAATTTACTGATGGGTAAAAGGGAACACAGATTAGAGCAAAACTGGGTCTGAACACTGAAGTTGCACTCTGTTGCTGTTCCAGGCAGCTTCCGGGCGTGAGAAGACAAGACTCTTAAGTAGCAAACACAATGTTAGGAGTTGAATGTATGCACTCTATTTCCAGCTCTGCTACGGGCTTGCTATGTAACTTTAAAGATCTCGCTAAACCTCTAAACTAATAGAATTGTTATCTGAAATTTACAAACTCTCACAGGCGTGGTTTTGCATCTGTATGTAAGCAGCGGTTTATGAAGCACCCTTAAATGCCTAGTGGAAAGGCATTATTTGAAGATTTGTTACTGGTTTGCTGTGTGGCATTGATACAGATACAGCAGTTGCCATTACAGGACAGACAGCCCTTACTGGTGGGATGATGCTTGCATCTGCGTGGGTACGTCCCATATTAAATCTTTCACCTTAGGTAAAACTCTTTAATGCCCAGAGTTAGGGATGGAGCTAAGCACTTGAGAGCACATGAGTCTTTTGAAGAGGTGTGTGACTTTGCGTGAATTTCCCTAGACTGAGAAAGCAGAAGGATTCAGAACAAGCTTCAAGCCCAACAGAATGTATGCGGAGGCAGAGAGTTAACTACCAGTTTTGAGCAGCCATGTGAAAAAGGACAGAGGAGAAAGACGGGCCACAGTGATAAAAGGGAAGCTCACAGCTGAGGTATCTGAAGGGTCCAGGGAAGAGTGGCCAGCTATGAATCAGAATCAGTTGCAATGCTCCAATTGTAATGTGAGAACCCTTGACATCCTTTGTGCTGCAAGAGGCTTATCAGATCTTTTTGCAAGCCAGTTCTTGTTCCTACTAATTAAAACCAGAATGTATTCGATACCGAAATGCAAAATACTCATATAACTTACTTGCATTCTTCGACTTGAGTTGTCAAGTCAAAACAGCCCTATGTGAAATGGGATTGCAATATGCTCTGACAGCCTATGTACGGTGTTCATTGATCAGACAAACATTTCTGAGATGCATGATAAAAAGCCATTCCTAAAAGCCTTAGTACCCAGGACAGACTGTGCAGACTGCCCACCCAGGCTACCTACGGTCATCTTGTATGGAGCTGTTTTAGCTTATAAACAGTGGGGGACACAGTGTTATATTTTCATGTGTTTTTATTATTAATTAACAAAAACACAAACGTTTGAACAGCAATCCTATGTTTCCAAAGGTAGGCGCTTTTGAGGCATATAGAGTTGACACGCCTCAAGGCTATACCTCATTAGTTTACTTATGTTGCATATCTATATATCTCTGGGAATGGAGTAGGTGTTTTACATACAATAAAAGATGTGGGTGGAGGAGGGAAGAGGGCTGAATTATTCACTTTCCTGCCCTGCAGCTTGTGTAATCATGTGTGCCATGGCAAAGTGAATGTAAAATACCATAAGCAAGGTTTGGAGCTGGTATAAATTAGTACAGCCTGTTGAAGTTGACAAATGTGTCCTGGGCAGCTTCTGTGAAGGGTTAGACCTGCTTTATATTCACTGCTGTGAATGACTGTAAAGAAGAATCAGGTCTGAGGTCCCAGGCCTTGTTTATACGTACTAAATAACTATAGGAAAGCGGAGGTTAATGACCTGAAAGTAAAGGTCTTCAAATGTTATTTTGAGATGTACAGGTTTCTAGACATACATACAGGTAACTGGGCTCCACTGAAGCAGACAGATATCAGCTGGCTGCTCTTGGAGAGGATGGAAAATTTGGGACACAGAATTCCTGTTCCAAGCCATTAATTGGCTCTGGCTTTTGATACTTCATAAGCAACCTAGATTGGAAATAAAACTCTCAGTCTATAAGACAGTGGCATGGGTTAGTACACAATGCAAATGTGAGGAAAATACCACATAAAAAAACGATTGCGGTTTCTGAGTAATTAATTGCTCAGTACTGGTAAAGCAGTGTAACCATTTATTAAAATAGACGAGGTTTTGTGTGTGATTCACGGCTGAATTGCCTGCTAATTAAGAAAGAGCTAATACTCATTTAGATAATAGTCTTGTCAATAATTGTGGACAAAAGGAAGAAAAATTTTATTAACTGGAAAAAAATGGGATGGATGACTTCCGGATATTGAAATCTGAAAAAAATACTGAGCTTGAGAGATATTGTTACTAAAGGGTACCGGATGCTTCCTGTTGAGTGATTATGTTCTATTAGACACCTGCCAGGATACTTTTCTCTCATCACTCATCATTATCATCAGTTATGGTTTTATTGTGTATTTGATAATGTGCTCAAGGGAATAATTAAATATACTGTGGGGGAATAAAGAAGATGGGAATAAAAATTTGATTGTATTATGTTGTTTGTTTACCTACTGACAGAAATTCCTGACTTCATAATGTGGCATGAAGACACAATTTTCAAAGGTCTGTAGATATCTTATTTCCAAAAAATCAGTGAGGGACAGTCCAAGCCCCAGATGGGGTTTGGGCTACATCCAGTAAAGGACTTGGGTCTCTCAGAAGATACCTGGTGAGGTAAATGGCTTGCAGAGTGGGATTCAGAGTGGTTTTCCTGGGGAGACATGGCAATCCAAAATGAAATACCGAAATGGGAGCTCCCAGTAGTAACAGTAAGTGCAGGGACATTCTGAAATCCATCCTAATTTCCAGCACTGATGGCTTCATCCTCATAGGTTTCATGGACCTTGCTTTTGTTCTTTCAAAAAAACTGATCAGTATTGGCTCTTTTCATTTACATGACCAACAGTGGTGTCCCTGCCACCACCACCTTAAAGGATTATCTAGAGGTTACGTCATTTGCCTGGGAAGTGGGAGACGCAGATTTGCCCTTCTCAGTCTTCCAAAACCTTCTATTTCAGACTTATGTTTTAGGGACACTTGTATGCCCCAAACATCTGGGCTTTGCAAGAAGTTAATCTGAGTTTTTCAGGTCAAACAGGTAAATTGCACAGTGTGAGCCAGATATCACCTTGATTGCAGGGCATCAGACACAAAACTATATAGTCCTTTTTCTGACACAATCCTGCAGTCTCCTCTGGCAAAGCTTTCTCTGTTTTCCATGCCAGAAAAATTTACATGCTTTTTCTATAGACTCTAGGGGTAAGCTTTTGCATATCTAATCTTAGAGATCTGTAGTGTAAACTTCAACTTCTGAGTGAATCATTGAGATTCCCTTTATAGTCAATGTAGAGGAACAGGACTCTCTTGAGTGAAGTCTTATTGTATTGTAAAGCAGATGTGCAAAATAGGTTGGGTGAATCCTGCCTAAAAATACTTATTTCTTTCCTCTAGGGAGCTTAAGGCAACTAGCTGACGATACAGTTACAGAGAGAGCTGTACATATCAGTGATGTCCCTATAAGATAAATCCCTCTCTAGAGTTCAAGGTCTCCCACAATAGAAAGTCAGTGGAGGAGTTAATACAGGGTGAGAAATGGACACTGCTCCCTGTCTCCTTCAACTTCTCTGTCTTAGAGTTCTCCTTTCCAATTTACAGGAATTATACATAGTTGTAATCAGTTGTCCTGTTGTTATAATCAGAAAATCAGTTGCGTTTTGTTACTGGCCTTTTTGCAAGGATCAGTCTGGAAGCTTGCATGTCTTCTGTTGTTTTCCTTTTAGAAAAGGCCTCAATGAAGAGCATGGATCATTGTAACTCACCTTGAGTTAAAGCGGCTTTAATGGGAAGCTTTTTTGTATGTTTTAGCAATTCCCCTTTTCTGAAGTTCATTGTCATGGTGTTTGTGTTTGGAAGAATTTCCCTCTTGAAAACACTGAGCATGGAGAAACTGGTATTCATGTGGTGCTGTCCTTCTTTTCTTCTTCTGCATTCAGAATGTTCTGGGTTTAGGGACTTGTTCCTTGTGGACCTAGTGAACTGACGGTTCATTGACCGTGATATTGATCAGTGAGGAGTGACCTGTTACAAATGTAATTACCAGTTAACTTTGCTCTAAAACATATTTTAACTGACAGTTTTAATTTTCAGCATTCTTAATGGAGAAATACAATTATATGTTGCAATATGCTGGATGTCTTGGAAACCCATAACAACTACAAAATAAACCCCAAATGGAAGGAAATAAACTAGTTGCTGAAAAGTTGTGGCAAAAAGAGACCTGATCAAGCTTCACTTCAAATACTGGAACATGCTGACTGTATCATCAGAAAGTTATGAATATATGTCCTGATAGAGGGATTTCCGTCCTGAATGCCTATTATTACTACATGGCTTTAGATTGTTTTTCTTCAGGTGTAGGCAACTTTTCAAGACTGAAACTGTTCTGTATTCAGATAGTTCTGCCAAAACCCCCTCAAACAAACCCAAAATAACTTGTGTGCCCCATCTAATCTTTACAGTGTAGTTCTAATGAGTATAATGTGAACCAAAACCCAGCATGTGCTGTTATCAGTTGGACTTTTTGGAAGATGAATATGTATGTCACAATTTTCATTTTCAAGTCCTTTCCGATGAACACTTATGTCGTCTCCTATTGCCATTAGGGAACCTGTCAACAATCTCTATGTAACATAGTACACTATTAAGGAGATTTAACAGATAACGATCTATAGGTAACTCATGGGTAGCCCATTGGTGAGAAGTCACTATTTGCCAAGCTCACTCCAATAAACACTCATTCCTTTGGGTTTTGTTTGCAGTGCCCAAGCTGAAAAATGCAGTTTTCACCTGATTGTTTGTTTTGCAACTTGATGCTAAACCAGGAGGGAGAGGCCTCTCTTGGTGAGCACTGCTGTGCTGGTTTTGGCTGGGATAGAGTTAATTTTCTTCACAGTAGCTAGTATGGGGCTATGGTTTGGATTTGTGCTGGAAACAGTGTTGATAATGCAGGGATGTTTTCGTTATTGCTGAGCAGTGCTGACACAGAGTCAAGGCCTTTTCTGCTTCTCACACCACCCCACCAGCGAGTAGGCTGGGAGGGGACACAGCTGGGACAGCTGACCCCAACTGACCAAAGGGATATTCCACACTATATGACGTCATGCTCAGCAGATAAAGCTGGGGGAAGAAGAAGGAACGGGGGCATGTTCAGAGTGATGGTGTTTGTCTTCCCAAGTAACCATTACATGTGATGGAGCCCTGCTTTCCTGGAGATGGCTGAACACCTGCCTGCCCATGGGAAGGAGTGAATGAATTCCTTGTTTTGCTTTGCTTGCATGTGTGGCTTTTGCTTTACCTATTAAACTGTCTTTATCTCAACCCACGAGTTTTCTCACTTTTACCCTTCTGATTCTCTCCCCCATCCCACCGGGGGGGAGTGAGTGAGCAGCTGTGTGGTGCTTAGTTGCCAGCTG
>NW_008795405.1:12363338-12374737 GCF_000699145.1 Aptenodytes forsteri
AGGCTGGGGGTGCACAAGAAGTTGGGAGGGGACACAGCCGGGACAGCTGACCCCAACTGACCAAAGGGATATTCCACACTATATGACGTCATGCTCAGCAGATAAAGCTGGGGGAAGAAGAAGGAACGGGGGCATGTTCAGAGTGATGGTGTTTGTCTTCCCAAGTAACCATTACATGTGATGGAGCCCTGCTTTCCTGGAGATGGCTGAACACCTGCCTGCCGATGGGAAGTAGTGAATGAATGCCTTGTTTTGCTTTCCTTGCACGTGCGGCTTTTTCTTTACCCTATTAAACGTCTTTATCTCAACCCACAAGTTTTCTCACTTTTACCCTTCCGATTCTCTCCCCCATCCCACCGGGGATGGGTGAGCAAGCAGCTGTGTGGTGCTAAGTTGCTGCTGGCTGGGGTTAAACCATGACAACGGCAAACACTTCTGAATCCAGAGATCAAGTCTGCTTGTCTATGACTGTACTAGATGATTTTTGATTACTAGTGCTGATGAATACGGGGGCTTAAATGATGGCCCTAGAGTGAGAACAAAGGAGGTAATTTGCTCAAGGGGCTTAACACTGATGTTTTGAAAAGAGAGTACTTAGAATGAATTCAGCCATGCACTCATGTCAGGGCCATCTATTGCTATTTATTATAATTTCAAACCCCCACCTTTTTAAATGTTTTAATAGGTTTTGTCTTGAACAGTACAGAGGACCTATGTAAACATTGTCATGACATCCAAGATCTCACAAAGGAAGATGTATTATTCAAAGATGGGAAGAGTCGAATTTATGATGATATGATTTTTCGTAATGGTAAAGATTATCAGGCATAGGTTTACCAAGACTGTGGGGACACATTCCAGGCTCATAAATAGTCCACTGAGTTAGACATCTTAGTATTCAAGTCTCTCTTGTCTTCCTACACTTGATCACATTTATGTTACATTTGGAAGTTCTTTAGATCTTGTTATGTTTCTGTATAGAGACAGTGTGCATGCAATAAAGTCTAGTAAAACTAATGGACCATAGAAGTCTGTGACTTCACACATTCTGACATTTACTTTGAATTAGGGACATGAACGAGCATCAAACTTATAGCAAAAAACAACCAAATTCCCTCACAGTTTATTCAGTTTGGAGAACAAAACATTACTAAGTGTTTGAGATTCACTTGGTCTCTGTCTCAACCTGTCCTGGTTTCAGCTGGGATAGAGTTAATTTTCCTCCTAGTAGCTGGTACAGTGCTGTGTTTTGGATTTAGCATGAGAATAATGTTGATAACACACTGATGTTTTAGTTGTTGCTAAGCAGTGTTTATTTTAAGTAAAAGATTTTTCAGCTTCCCATACTCTGCAAGCAAGGAGGTGCACAAGAAGCTGGGAGGGGGCACAGCCAGGACAGCTGACCCAAACTGGCCAAAGGGATATTCCGTACCATATGACGTCATGCTCAGTATATAAGCTGGGGGGAGTTGGCCAAGGGGCAGTGACCGCTTCTCGGGGTCTGGCTGGGCATCTGTCGGGAGGTGATGAGCAATTGTATTGTTCATCACTTGCTTTGTATATTCTTCTATTATTACTATTGTTATTATTACTTTTTTCCTTTATTTCAATTATTAAACTATTCATATCTCAACCCACAAGTTTTCTCACTTTTCCGATTCTCTCCCCCATTCCACTGGGGCTGGGGCAGTGAGCGAGCGGTTGTGTGGTGCTCAGTTGCCAACTGAGGTTAAACCACGACACAACTTTTGTGTCTCATCAGGTTCATCAAAGCTTTTAGGAAATACAGCAGCATTTTGATGAAAAGCAGGCCAGATCTGCAGGATGATACTGAATTTTGATCTTGTTTTGTTTTGCAGCCTAGAAATTTTTTAAAGCAAAGTACAGTGCCTTTTAAGAGAAAAAAAGTGTGATTGTAGATAGTTTAAAGTAGAGCATCTAGAGAGGAAAAATAATATTTCATTTCATTCCCCCAAGCTCTTAAAAGCTTCTGGAAACTGATGAACCTTTCAGTAACGGGGAAGTAGGAGTCAGTGGAAATGTCATGCCAGCGTCAGGTTCCTGAAGTAAACTGGAAATGTCATGCCAGTGCCAGATTCCTTCTCTTTTGAGGGATCTTGCAGCTTTTACCTACACTCTGGCTTAGCCCTTTTCATGAGGTGGCAATGGCTCTGAAAGGCATCAATGTGTTTACTTTTGTTACCAAGAAGCTTTCCCTCCCTTTCATTGCTAAGTTAAAAATAAAGACAAGGAGAACTACCTGAGCAGTTCTCTCTCTCCCCCTAAATCGCCTTGATGTTTGTTGTTCCAGACAGGCTTATTTCCTAACTTTGTCTGGCTGTTCGATAGGCTGGTAAAGAGATGAAGGATGCTTAAAAAAAGGGTTTCTGCAGAGTGAGACTCAAGGAGAAAATATTGAAAATGTCTTTTAGGCTGTTTCCTTTTGGATTACTGAACTTCTTTCTGTTCATCAAGGTATTTGGACAGCTGTTCAATCAAGCTCTTTCTTAGAGGCCATTAACCCATAATATAGTGATGCCAGGGTCACCTCACTCCATTTTCATGTTCATTCTAACAGCCTCACCATCCCCTTGTATCTTACTGTAGCTCAAATTTCCATGTAGACTCCCCATAACTACCTGTCTCTCACCTGTATGCCTTATGCTGTGCCTGTTCAACAAAGATCCTCCATGCTATTTTATTCCTGGCTCTTCCTCTTTTATCTTCTGGTTGTCCATATCCCATTGGCTCCTTTCTGGGCTGCCCTGCCTCTGCTTACACCCCCACCATTTGGCTGTCTGACATGTCCTGATTTTAATAGCTTGGGCCCTTGACACTGTCTTTCTATGCTGGCACCAACAGCTGACATTGGATTTTAGATCTTATCCATTTGTAAGCTTTGATCTGTTTCTGGAGATAATACTTCAGCCTCCTGGTGATTTAGAAAGATGTTTACATGTAATTCATCTTCATGACCATGAAAATAAGTTTCAATTCCAATTCTATGGCAGAGGCCAAATTCTACCAGTGCAGAAGTAGAAGTTACTAAGCCCTCTCATGTACTGGATGCTTACTGGATGATATATTCACCTTTACTGTCACAGACAAGAGCAGAAGGTAGGCTGGCACTGAATCTACTTATTAAATATTTACACTCTACCCACTACTATAAACGAATAGCTACTGAATGCTGGAACCTTGGTAATACTGGCACTGAAATAACAGGCACAAGTGTTAGTTGGCATTGGTTGGAGATATCATCCTGGGCTCCTGTCCTCAGCAGAGACAGCTGTTCTCAGGAGACAACCAGACACTGCTGAAACGGAGCTGCTGAAATAGTAACTCTAGGATGCTGAAGAACTACAGGGACAGGAGTAGGCAACTGGGAAAAACCTGCCATCAAACTGCATTAGAAGCTGTAATGGCACCCAAAAACCTTGGGGGTATATTGAAAGCCCCACATGTAATAAAATTAGATTATAATTCTTTTTTAACGTGTAAGTTGTCAATCAGTGGAGCACTGTAACAGCATGGACACCAATGGGCAAGAACACAATAGGAGTGATAAAGGAGATGCCAGTTGCCAAAAGCCATTGCCTCACTAGTCAAAAGTAAATCTGAAAGCTGTCTGTTGATCTAGATAGTGGATCACAGTGTCCTAAAGGGGAAGTTAAATGCCAAAAGATGATGCCTGGAGAGTTTCTGCTTTTGGGAGCTGGCTCCATCCCCAGCAGACCCTGTTTTTTTCCTCATCTGTGAAGTGTCACCATGGAAAGAAGGGAAGAGTTGGGTGCCTCATGTCACTCCAGTGCGCTTGATGCAGGTCTGAGAGCAGAGCCCGGCTGGCACTCAACTACTTCTCTGTCTCCTCCTCCTCTTGCTGCCAGATGGAGCCTTTTTCTTTCATGAAAGCTACTGACCATCTTCCTTCAGTCCAATGGCCTCCAGGAAAAGGGTGAATTTCAGGCTTGTGGTCTGAGAAACCTCTTCATTTTCTCATCATTTTCTGCACTGAGTGCAGGAGGGCAGCAAAGTTCTGGCAAAACTCCTGCCACCTTTCTTTTGCAAAGAAGGCAACTAGCTGGCAGGGCCCTCAATCACAAACTTTTAGACAGAGATGCCCAAAGCATAATAAACAGGCTGAAATTATAAAACCATTGCTGTTACACAGTTTACAAGTTCTTAGCTGAGCTGTTTGTGCTTTGCTGTTTGCTTTCATTCCGCATAGCAGCATGTAATTAAAATATTCATATGCAGATTGCAGCCCATTTAGGGCTGAATCCTGTTAGATGCTGAGCAAAATTTGGATAGTGCTGAGAGATCTCGGCTGCCAAGGAAGTGAGAGGAGACTCAGAGTAGTCTGAGTTGCCTTAACATTGATTTGTTCTTATGTTAGAATAAAACTGGCAAGGAACAGGGAAGCAGTTTAGGGCTCAAATAACAAACAGTCTTCAAAAAATGTATTTCACTTTCTGCCTTAGGCTTTGCCTTAGGGCTAGCCCTGTTCACAGGGCTAAGACTAAAAGAGCAAAACTGCTTATGTCCATAATATCCTGTAAACAGTCATCCCCTTTATAATATGGGCAATTCAAAACATCTCAATGTCACAGAGACCTCTGGAAAGGGAGTCAATCAGGCTGTTATTGAGTCAAATTCAGTAGCATATCTAAGATGGATTTTTATTTTTTTTTTTTTTTCAAGTTTTTGTAGTGTTTGAACCATAGCAAAGTGAAATAGTATCTTTTGGATTGGGGCATAAAGGAGGCTGGGCTGAAGGAGTCATATGGCTCCCGTCTAGGGCACAAGAAGACTGTTGCTTTGTCCTGGGCAGGGAGAACACTGTGGTGCAGAGATCAGAGCTCTCCTGCTGTTGAATAATACATTAGATACATCTGTTAATTATGACAGTGGCCACTTCTTTCCTGTTGCACTTCACAAAGGTCCAGAGGGCCTATGCTATACCTATGGGTAGTTTTGACTAACTCACTTGTGTATTCTCACCAAAGGTTATGTTACTACAAAGAGGAATGTTTTTGGAGAAGTGTTTCTGGAGAAGCAGTGGAAGTCATCTCTGCAGAGTGACTGGGACTGGGACCATGGTCCTGTGATTCACCTTCTAGGAGGAGCTAATGCCTGGAAAGAGGATGTCCCACTGCTCCTCTCCCTGTCTGCAAATCATCTAGGAGACTGGGGAATTGAGACTCTTCAACACATTACAATCCTTGTACTCCCTTAATGGGGTCAACTGCTAAACCACCCTTGGCTGGATTTTCTGAGGTTTTGCAGAGGTCTTTGTGCAGAAGTTAAAGTTAAATCAATAAAAGGGCCAGACGAGCATTTATCTGCTTTATCTTGCTAAGTTTATTTCTGATTATCTGACTTTATGAGATCTTTTTGCCTGTCTTTCCATTCAAGAGAAATTCAGCTGGTATCAAGAGAGAATAAATCCTTCCAGAGCAAAGTGGTTCACTGTGAGTCTACATTTAGTTTGTCTATACAGTTTCCCTAAGTTATTATGACAGTGCCGAAATAGGACATCTACTTAACGTTTATATTTATTTTTTTTTTCATTTTGGAGAGCAGAGAAAGAGCGTGTCTGATCACATACTTTCTTTGCTCCCTTTGGAGAAGGTACAGTGCAATCTTTCTAAATGAAGCTGATTCAAAGTTTCTCAGCACTGTAAGCAAAACTGAATTTTGCTGCCCCAAACATAGAGCTTAGGGCCGCTTCTGCCATGGGGAAGAAAGGGATAAGCAGAAAGGATATGTGAGAGGATGTTGCACAGTGAGAGAATGAGCTCTGGGGAACCAGGCTTGCTGGTTTTCCTTCTGCAGGAGGAACAGGATGCAGGGCTGACCTTTGGGAAGGAGTCACACCAAGTAAGCAAAACTGAATTTTGCTGCCCCAAACATAGAGCTTAGGGCCGCTTCTGCCATGGGGAAGAAAGGGATAAGCAGAAAGGATATGTGAGAGGATGTTGCACAGTGAGAGAATGAGCTCTGGGGAACCAGGCTTGCTGGTTTTCCTTCTGCAGGAGGAACAGGATGCAGGGCTGACCTTTGGGAAGGAGTCACACCAACTTATTTTCTTAGCAAGAGAAGTCACAACAGCCAGCCCACAGGGAGTTTATACAGGCTACCATAATTTTGAGCAACCCAGCCAATCAGCCTCTAAGAAATACAATAATATCATTGCATTCCCTCTTTCTTAAGGAGAGCTTCTGTGCTGAACTTGTATGAAAGGCACAGCATGGGATGTAGGCTGAGGAATGGCAGGCATTCCTGTACTGTTCTCGACCATCTCACTGTGGTATTCAAGTCTGTAACAGAAGGAGCTGATCTAAGGGTTGACAGTAAGAGACAAAAACATTCAACTAGGCTTTTACAAAGGCTAGACAAAATGTAATTTTTTTAAATTGTGTATCAACTGCACAAGTTGAGGCTTAAAAATAAGGCTGATATGTTATTTTTGTAAATCCTAGGAGTCCCTTTGAAAGTCCCTTTTAAGGTTAATTGATCATAAGCTTGTGAATGACATGCATGTTTCATGAAAGGATGATTAATGACTGCAAACAAGCACAGGATCTCTTAAACCTATCCAAGTGGTAGTAACTGATCTAAAAACATAAAATACTATAATAACTAGCATGAGCGACAAATTCTTAAAGCAAACTTCTTTTGCAATCATACAGTGTTTTTTGATATTCATTCTTGCTGGGGAATTGAAACTGCAGTTGTTATCTAGATTATGTAAATTCAGTTTTGCACTGGAAATTAGTTTTATTTTTTAAGATGTGTGATATGAAAAAAATACTAGGGTATTTAAAATTTCCCCTTGAAAAGCCATTCAGATTTTAAAGAGGAATCACAATTAAATATTACTGTCAGTTAAAGATGGATAGTAATTTTTTTCATCTTTGTTGAGACAGGATTTTTTCCCACAGTCTTTGTCGTCTATGGGGGTGAAGTTCTTGATTTTCTTACCATGATATATTTTGGTGTGGCACCTGCTGCTGTTCTTGGTAGACTTACTTATAATCTAGTTTTGCACGCAGATCTAATAACAGGGGCATTGACAATTTTTTTTCTCAGTTCTGTGTCATTGTCTACCCCTATCATTTCTTATCTTAAGCTGATAGGGCATGAAATTGTCTACCAATTTGCTTGTGCAGTGCCTAGTAGACCTGAATTCAAGTGGGATCTCTCAGTATTATGTCCATCATAATTAGCTGTTCATGTTGCATCAGCAGGAACAACTCTTCTAAATTTGTGCAGAACTTTCAAACACTATCATTTTATGCAGCCCTTTCAGTCATAGACTGGCTACCTTATATTTTGCTAATCGTGCAGAGATGTTGCATACCTTTATCTGTGATGCCTTTTTCAGCTGTCTGTATTATCTGTTCCTTTCATTTACCTCCTTTTCTCTACCCTTCTATTCTGCTCTGCCTGTCCATTTATCTCCTTCACAAGCAAATGGTTCACAACTTTTTGTGGTATATTCCACAAAGTCCCTGCTGACAGCCTTTGTTTGGCTTTTGTGCTTATTGGAATGGACCTTGTGCAATTGGACAAAATCCTGACTGGGTTTAGTGGAGTGGCTTGTGGTATAGATTAGGACAGAACTGGTTTGTTAAGTGTGTAAAGGCTCCAAAAATCACTGCAGGATAGGGAAAGGAGTGGTTAAAAAGGAGGTCTCCTGGGTCTCTTGAAAAACTTCCGGCAGGTTATTTCCAGTTCAGATCGGAAATACTTCAATGACATCTCCCCTGGTACCTTGATATTTCCAAATACTGTCTCATTTAGAAACCAGAATGGCAAAGGTACTTGCAAATGAGAGTGGGGCTGATAAAGAAAAGAATCATTATGACATTTAAGCTGCTGGGAAATGATGGCTGCTGAGTGTGTGTGGAAGGATGAGCTTACAGTTAAAAAGCACAGTTTGTAATCATAGCCTGTGATCTTTTTCTAACTGCATCACAAATTTCTTGTACATCACTCAATTTCTCCCAGTCTCAGTGCCTGTAGCAATACAACTTCTTTACCTTGCAAAGGAAATTATGTGGCCCAACTTTGTTTCTCTTGCAAAGTAGTATAGTATCCATTTGTTGAGAATCAGTTTGGGATTAATGGACCGAAGGTACTTTTTTTCCTTTTCCTTTTTTTCCCTTCCCATGCAGAATATTTGCACTCCTGATCCCTCTTTCATCCGCCTCATGTTCTAGTCACTTGTCTTAATATAAACAATCTCTGAGTTGGCAATATTTCATGTGGGGTCACTGCACTATCTTCAGTTTCCCTGCAATTAATATTCTGTCCTGTCATTTAAGTCCAGCCCTGTGTTCCTAACGTCAGGCTGGCTTTGTTTAATATGACCAGCAACGCAGCATATGTTTCTAAGTTGAGTCCCACTGCCATTTCTGGAGGTATCTCCCATTAATCAGGAAGGCTACTTTGTCATAGTGCAGCTAATGTTATCACCAAACTTTAAGTACAAAGGTGGAATAATAATGACTCCTGTTTCGCTAAATGGAGTTAATACAGCTGAATAGCTTCCCTGATGGTTTATTATATTAGTCTTTCAGAACATTGACTGATTTGTTTTTATTACCAAGAAAGCTTTTGTCTTATGAAAATGACTTAGGACCACAGGTCAATGTTTTTCATGTCACATCTCCATAAGAAGTACATTGCTTCATTATACTTTGTATTCTGCCACTGCAATCTGTATGACACTTAAACTTATTTGTCATGATACTACTGCCAGGCTGCTATTAAATTGTTAAAGGATATTCAGGAAATGTTGTTGCAGTAACCTTTAGAGGAAGACATATGGAAATGGACTATATCTCTTAATTAACTTTTCGATATGCAAAGCTTCCGAAGTGTAAGGCCTGGTATGGATGACTACACATGAGCAGAATGTTTAGAGTGATGATGATCATGTTTTTTCTGTGAGACAACAGACACTCCAAGTTTGAATTACCTATCTATCTAGTTAAACCAGGAGACTAAAATGTTGAAGAACAAAAATGAAGTCCATAGACTACAATATATGTCTCGCTTCTCTCCATCCACACTGGTCTCCAAAAATAAAATGGCCTGTGATGCCTGCCTGTCTCAACAATGTTTAAAAATTGCAGCTCACAGAAAATGAACAGACAGCATAAGGGATACATAGGAAAGTAAAACACATTGATCAGCTTGAGAACCCATGCGAGAAGCTCCTGAGGTTTTCAAGTTAAGCTGAGGCAGGGATCTCAGGTCTTGGACACATCATCCTCCCCTTTAGAGAAGGAGCTGTCAGACAAGAGGTTGCTAGCTCTGAGCTAACAAGCTGTGATGGTTCCCAGACATGTCCTGGGAGTCAAAAATCGGACTGCAGGCAGATAAACTGAAGCTGGGAAGGATTAAGCTTTTCTGCTTCAGACACTATGATCTCTAGCAAGATCAGTATGGTAAGGGATATTTAGAATATTAATTGTTCCTACTTCAGGGCTGCTCAGACTTTCTGAAGCTAGAGTTCTTAATACTGATCCCATAATAATACAAATACTTGAAGATGGCATAATGCAGCACTGCCGAAGAAAGATGCTTGCTGCTTTTTTGCTTGCTAAGCTTTAATCTGCACCGGTTCCCTGACATGGTTTGGCGTGGGGCTGCAGAAATTCTTATGGCAGCATAAAGTAGCATAGGAACATGCTGGTTTTTTGGAGGTGGTAGAAGGGAGTAGCTGTGTGTAGCAAAACAGGTTTGGAGTTACAGTGGGAGCAGTAGTCCCAACAGTTAGGTGCTGACAACATGCAATAGGGTTAAAGGTAGAGTGAGGTTGAAGCAGGATGTGTACTGCTTGCCCAGGCAAGTATGCTTAAGTGAAAATGTACGTGGACAAGTGTGATATATGTGAAAAGCATAGCAATAGACAACAGAAAGGAAATCCACAGGCTAGGGAAGACAGAATTGTTTGCTCTGAAAGGAATGATGTCGTCCATCAAACCTGGCAGAAAACCCCAATTTTGCAAGGTTTGACCTACCTGACCCTGCTGTATGATAGGTAAGAGCTGCAGCACAGTCTGAACAGCCTAAAAAATGGGTAGGGGGCAACTGTGAATACAAGCTTTTTTTCCTGTGGACATCAAGGTAACTAGAGGAAATAGAAAGTTTGTGGTAAACTCAGACAAAAGACTGATGGCTAAAATAAGATTTTTGTACTTTCCCAAGCATTAGATTAGCGGGAGATTTCATAGATAGCACTGCAAATTCTAATTATGTGCATGTGGCTAGGAAGCTATGCTCACAGCATCTCTCCAAGCATTAGCCTGTTTTTGTTCTTTTGGGTTTTTGCCTGGCACAAACAGTATGAAACAGGTTGCAGGAGCTCTATAATCAAGCTGAAAATATTCAGAGAATGCAGCCGTGGCATTACATGTTTGAGAGGAAAAACAGTCGAGAGACCAGAAATATAGGAAGCCAATATAATTATTGTTTCCATGTTCATTGGTGTCTCACTAGGTGCAAACCAAAACAGAGGCATTAGAAAGAACTGCAGTGTGTCTTTCATGCAAGTTTGCTTCTCACTACAGTGAGAATATACAAAATTACATTTCTGGAAAGGTTGTTCCTACTGAATTTGCTGTTTTCATTAGAGTTATTCTTTTTCATTATTACTTATGAGCTTAGGGCTAACCAGTAATTATCAAAATTTCTTGCTTTTCTGAAACCAGTTTTCTCTATGAAGCACAGGCTTAGATGTGGACGCCCACAAGTTTTGCTTGAATTTTGGGGTAGCAGTAAACCCCTAACCTGCTTAAGAATTTGCAGTTTTCACATGGGTTGGGTGAAATAAAATGCATTGTAACATAGACATAGAAGAAGAGAAATTGCTTTAAGGAATATTCCAATGCAGTTCACTAACCATTAAGTATTATTCTGTTTTCA
Source organism: Aptenodytes forsteri (assembly GCF_000699145.1). Lineage (NCBI taxonomy): Eukaryota > Metazoa > Chordata > Aves > Sphenisciformes > Spheniscidae > Aptenodytes > Aptenodytes forsteri. The sequence goes on from NW_008795405.1 coordinate 12,374,277, forward strand.
TGAGCTTAAATCTCTACTGACATGAATCTTTTCTATCCTGCAGTGCAAGTTGTAATACTTGGATAACTAATACAGTTAGAGCAGTTTTTCATTAGACCTGAGAAAGTTTGGAATTGCTCATGATCTTTGAGCAATTGAGTCTCCATTTTGTGTTATTGAAAAGTTTTTATGTTTTAATAAATGAGTATTCTTGATTGTATTCCTGAACTTGATTTTAGCCATCATTAGTTAAAAAAAAAAAAAGTAATTTGAAATGTGGTTTTAAGACCAGCAATTTGCAGGTCTATTTTCTGTGTAGTAGCATATGTTGTTTCTGCACCCTTTTTATCTGTGGCTCTTAATGTGAGTTTATTAGGATGGGAATTAGAACTAATGACATTAAATAAGATGAGGAGACAATGACAGAGAAATAAAAGGGTATTGCAAAAGTTGCAGAGGCAGGTATAACAAAAACAAAGCCA
>NW_008795405.1:12374795-12474083 GCF_000699145.1 Aptenodytes forsteri
TATCCTGCAGTGCAAGTTGTAATACTTGGATAACTAATACAGTTAGAGCAGTTTTTCATTAGACCTGAGAAAGTTTGGAATTGCTCATGATCTTTGAGCAATTGAGTCTCCATTTTGTGTTATTGAAAAGTTTTTATGTTTTAATAAATGAGTATTCTTGATTGTATTCCTGAACTTGATTTTAGCCATCATTAGTTAAAAAAAAAAAAAGTAATTTGAAATGTGGTTTTAAGACCAGCAATTTGCAGGTCTATTTTCTGTGTAGTAGCATATGTTGTTTCTGCACCCTTTTTATCTGTGGCTCTTAATGTGAGTTTATTAGGATGGGAATTAGAACTAATGACATTAAATAAGATGAGGAGACAATGACAGAGAAATAAAAGGGTATTGCAAAAGTTGCAGAGGCAGTTATAACAAAACCAAGGCCAAAACTTTTCTACATATATAATCATGTGCCAAATTCAGCAACTGTTTATGGAAATGATGTATACTGAAATTATGGCATGTTTAACTGGAGTAGGACAAAACAAAATTGTTGAACGTGTTATTCATTTAAAAAACATACTTGGGGCTATCCTAAAACTAATCACATTTTTGGGCCAAAATGGGCTGAAAAAACATGTGTTTATTTTTCTGAGAACTCTAGATTGGTAGCACTCTCCTTTCTAATTGATGGCTGTGTGGTTGGGTTGGCCTCTGAGATGTCTTGGGGCCCAAGTTAAGTGTCTCCTCTGCCCAAAAGAGCTTCGAGCTCCTACCATCTGTGCAGCCCCGCTGCCAGGGTGTGCTGAGGGACCCAGTTTCCCATGCTGATGTAATTCCAATCTGCCCAACAGCTGACACTGAGGACCTCCCAGTGGCCGTCCACTATGCAGGATGGCCCTCAGCCAGCTGCAGTCCAAACCTGTCCTGCCAAATGCTTTTCATTTTTGTCATGTTTACCAAGTTATATGCACCAGCTGTACCATAGCAATTGTTTTAGTTCTTTCATGCACAAGGAAGGTAACCTAGCTTCAACAAAGTAAATCACCTTTAACAACGAGGTAAATCACCTTTAAGAATAAGGTGAATCACCTTAAATCAAATTATTCGGTATTATTCTGAAGATGTTGGAGGTAATAGTGCATACATGTGCAGTAACCAAAGAACAGTTGCACTACAGTAACTTCGTGCCTCACTGCTTGTGTTTAGGCTCTTACCTTCTGGGGACAAGGAGGTAGTCTGAGGTGTTTCTCTCCTCAGTTAATAGAGCCTGGCTTTTTATCTCAAACATGCCATGGAGCTAAAAGGTTGCCCTAAGGCAGCAGGGTAGGAGGTACATTAGATGAGGAACAGAAACTTGTTCCTGTGCGACTCCTTAGCTTGCACCCAGGACCTTTGAGCAGCACCAAAGACTGTACTTAGACTTGTGTTTTCAGGTTTGTAACATGGGCCTGGGATACAGGAGGCAAGAGCTTGAGATGGTGAAACACGTGTGGTGGGAGGTATGAGGGCATGGAGAGCTGGATCCTAGTAGAAGGTATTAGTTATGTGCAACTGGAGAATGAAGGAAGCAGAATAATTTAGAGACAGAGATGAGAGGATGGTATGTAAAATGGAAGTACAAATACAATTCTTCTTTACAACTAATTGTGATAAGTCATTTCTGGATCCTTTTCTGCAGAGCTGCTACTTGTCCAATAGGTTCCTGTGCTGTACTGTGACATGGGGCTATTGCTCCCCAGGGGCAGAACTTTGCAGCATTCCTTGATGAACTTCATGAGGTTTCTGCTGTCCCAGTCCTTGACTTTATTAAGGTCCCTGTGTATTGAATTTTGTCTTGGTGTCTGTTGTAACCATCATTCCCCTAAAATGGACGTTATGTTAGCCTTTTTTCTAGTCATCAGGGACCTCCTCTGATTGCTGCAGTTTTTCACAGGTGATAGGCAGTAGCCTCACAGTTATGTCGGCCACCTCTGTGGGCATATCCAAACCAGTCCCTTGGATTTGAGTATGTCCGGCCTGTAAGCAGTCCCTGGCCTATTGCTCCCCTGTTGCTGGTTGCCCCTCTTCTTTGCAGACTATACTATATGCAGAGGTCCATGCGCAGACTTTGCCTGTGAGAACAAGGCAAAAAAGGCATTCAGCCTTTCCAGTGCTGTTCACTACTAGTTCTTTTCCACCCATCAACACACCCACATTTTTGCTGAGCTTCCTTTTGCAGGCTCAGGGACCTGTAGAATCCTTTCTTGTGCTAGCCTCCATAATTTGAGCTTCAGATGGCTTTGGCTTTCCTGATTTTGTCCCGAACCATGCAGTTGTATTCCTGTTTCATTGCCTCTTATTGCTTCCATTCCTTGTACGCTCACTTTTTGCATTTTAGTCATCAGCGAGCTTCTTCCTAAGCCAGCTGACACTTCTCTTTTTCCCTGTTTCTGAGATTGTGAAATGTTTTGCCTGTTAAAAATATCTTACAAATAACATCTTCTCTAGTCTTTGTCTCAGAAATGGATGGATTGGAAAAGAGAAGACAGTCTGAAAGAGAAAACTTCAGTATAAGCAATCTGTTTGACAAAATCATAATCAAATGCAAAAGTTATTAGGAGAAACTGTGGGGCTACAGTCTTTAGCAAAAAATGTTTTACTGCTATTGATAAACTGAAATATTTTTTCTTGGTCAATATTTGTTCTTCATTAATCTCTCCCCACTATCCATAGGGAATGAGCACCATGTAACCAGACAGCTATAAACCTTCAGCTGCAGACCACTGACAGGAGTCTATAGACCACCAGTTTGGGAAACCTATGCCTTAAACCTCTAAATGAGTCAACATTTGTGTAAGTCAGACACGTTCCGGTATTATGTAGCTAAATAATTTTATAGCCATGTTCATTGTAATGCTAAGAGGTTCAGACACTGTATGAACTGTTTACTAATACAAATTGTCTCTCTGATAATTAGGTAATAAAAATGGAAAGTGTATGTAAGCTATAAATATGTCCTTAAAATGTGCATGAAAAGCTGTGTGCTGTTTACAGTCTGCTAAAGAAATCCTTGCCACAGTGACACTTGACTGTCTTATATAGGTATTGTGGTGGTTACAAGGTTTGGGATTTTTTTTTTTTGTATGAAACTTTGGCTTAAAACAATATTGCTAAACAACTAAGTTCCCATTATATTGGTATTTAAGGCAAGGCTCAGCTATTCTTGTTTAATAATCCAAATGACATGTAGAAAATACTGTGTTGACAAACACTCAGAAAATGTTATATTGTTGTGGCCAATCTGAGTATTTCAGGCAAAGACAAATATCAGAATTTGGACTTTTACTTCCTCAGCTGCTCTGCCCTTTTTTACTTTAGAATGAGAGATTATGTAAATGCTAAAGTATTACAAGGGGGAAACAATTTGACTAATATAGGTTGAAGTGTCTTGTAAATGGAAACTGAAACACAAGCTATAGAGAAATCACTTAAGTCACTGCTGAGATGTATCCATCTACCGTAATGCATAAAAGCTAATTAACAGTGCAGTGAACTGGAGGCAATTCAGAGGGAAACATTATTAGATGAAGAAGTACAAAAGAAAGTGAAATGTCTTTCAGCTTACTGACTAAGGATAGGTGAATCTCTAGAAATGTCCATAAGCGACCTTGACAGCAAGGAGGAAGAGTCTGTCTGGAGACGTTCCTTGGGGTACTGCGTCTGTAGGAGTAATAGGATAAAAGAATAGGTGATCAGGTTGTGATGTAAAAGACTAAGGCCTTTTCCATGCTAGTGTCTGGCAGCTATTGAGGCTGCATCCATATAGCCCCTAAATGCAGATAAGAAAACATTTTTACTGATTGAGTACACTCTGGTATATGCCCAGTTAATTGTGGTTTTCTATTGTATATATAGCATCTGTAAGCGGAGAACAGCAAAAGCCACTGAATACTGAATCCCAAGCTTGGATATATTTCAAGGCAAGGAACAGAAAAGCCATTGTTTCATGCATTTAAAGCTCAGCTAGAAACTGCTGCTCAGAGCATTTTGAGAACAGTGCTGCTCTCACAAGGAGGTGGACTTAATACTCTTAATAAATCCTTTTAGACTGTATTTCTTGTTACTTGATCATAGAGTTTCCTAGTGCCAGCCCTAGATGAATAGGCTCAAAAAAGTTATTCACCTCATACATCCATTTGCATAGACCTTGCTGTTTTCATTCTGGGTTTTGCTTTGTAGGGACACTGGTGCATAGAACGCTTTGTGGAAAATAAAGTGCTTGATCTGTGCCTGCTCCTGATAGTTGCATTTTCCTCTCCTGAATTTTGTTACCGTTATCTAGATAGGTTTGGAATATGGAGTTGGTGAACAGTAACAGGCTACTACTGATGTGATCGAGGACAACTAAAATGCAAGACAAGCCTCAAATCTCCCTTGATTGCATGTCTTTTGCTGTCACTTTCTTCCCTCCTAGATTTTTCAGCATTTCCCCTTGTAGGTTTTTCATTCTTACATCACTGTCAGAATTATGGGACTTTACAGCTTTAGCCCTATTTCTTCTGCTCAAATGATAAAAAGAAATGTATCTGTCTGCATCTTTATTCAGGTTAAGAATAATTAATATTCTAACAAATTGTTTCCCTTCCATCCATGATCAGTTACTTCCAGTAGCTCTCTTTCTCTGTTGATATCCAGAATGAAGGTTTAATAGTGCTGCATCTTATTTTGAGTGCTATTGGTGAAACTCAGTAACTAGTCAACCTATCAAACTGTGCTGCTGTTTAAAAAAAATGTAAAAATATGAGCTTGCTCCTTGCTTGTTTGAACTGAATGCTTGCTGTATGCCTTATTGACTAACCAGTCATTTGAACAGTTCACATAAAACTCATCGATGCCCATCAGAAATACAAGAACAAAAAAATACCCCACAATCTTTTTAGAGTATTTTCATGAACAGCTTTTGATCAGTTGCTGTTTTGATGAGTGCCTGAGCTCTGCAGATGAAAGTCCAGCAGAATTCATGGGAAAGTGAGCTCTGTAGCAACTGGAAGCAAAGCTGTAGTAGACGGATACTTTCACTTAGCCATTGCCCTAGTCTGTGTGAGCTGGCAGATAGTTGGCAAAAGAAGCCAGAAATATTTAATTGAAAATGTTTTTGCTCATATGATTGAGAGTATAGATCTTCTAGTTACACTGGAGTAAAAACAAAACGAGTGTGAGAGAGGAAGATGGTATGAAAATAGCAATTTGGGTTATCGTCACAAGGGAGCATTACACATGGCACCACATAGTGCATGAGTTAATCATCACAAAATTCTTTGGAAGTGAAATAAGAAAGTACAGAACACAACAAGAATGATATTCAAATGCAATAAAATCTTATTTGAAAGTTGTTTACATTTTAAAAAGTAGATCCATAAATTAAGGGTAGATGAAACTGGTTTGTGAGAATTCAAAGAACTTGGCAGAATTCACCCATCCAGTGAAATTAATTTCAGGGTTTTTTTAACGGTTGATATATTTTCCCCTGGAAGGTGTTTATTGATTGCAGCAGGCTCCTCCTTACTGGAGACCACCTGAATTCTGTGCACCACCCCTTAAGAAAGCAGTGCTGGCAAACCAGGCTCAAACATAGTGAGTGAGCTTAAGTATCTTTACACCTTACATGGTTCCTTCATGGGCATAATTTAGAGAAGTGCTGGGAGTGCATAGTGGCTGCACTGTTACCTGGACTCTGCAGCAGCATGACAGATTATCACCAAACCTGTGACACCCAAGACGGACCATCCCAGCAATTTTCCCCACTGCTTCTGGCAAGAGTATCTTCCCTTTGCCAAGTTTGGCTGTTTTACTCAGCAGAAAGTGGCCAAGTGGGGCTCCCCATGGGAGTTCCCATCTCGGTGCTAATCTAGAAGTAACCAGGAAAGAGAGAAACAGGAGGGAAGACAGGATCAATAAAGTAAATGAGGTGAGGAAGAAAAACATGAAAGCGACAGAGGCAAGCCAATTAAAACAAAAAAAAAAGGACCGAGGGGTAAATCCTTTCCCTGGGCCAGATGCATCCCTGGAGCCTCACCAGTGCAGTCCTAACCACGATGGATAACCTGGTGGAGCTAAGGCATTCCCCGAAACATGACATTCTTATACAGGACATTTCTGCAGCCTGATGATGTCTTCTAAAAAGCAGTTGTGTGATGTGTGCTATCCAACCTTCCCTGAAAAATTGGGACCTTAATGTTGATATGGGTCATGATGTGGTTATGGATCTTAAGTGCTAAGAGTTACATATGCTCCTGAAATTAATTTGACTACTGTGTACCAAAATCTAATTTATTTTCTTATAATCTCCCAACCATTAAATTGCTAGAACTGAGCTGTATAAATGCTTTAAAGAAAGGCAGCTCCTAGTCACTAAGGAATATTGCAGAAAATTTGCCTTCCAAGCGTGGTTATATAATGCCTACTTATTTTAATTAGACTTTTGCTCTCAAAGTCCCACTTTACCTAAGTGGCATGATCACTGAAACACAGGAGAGATCTGTGATACCAAATGCAATCCGTCTGCTCCTTTCAACAGTGACTTCACCTTTAGTATTACGTCTCTCAGGCATGTGAGCCCCCAGCAGCTACTTGCAGTGCTGTGTATTATTAGTGCTTACTCAGAATGGGTCTTGTTCTCTGCTATCAGAAGTGCAAGAAATGTCTGTGTAAGCATTGCATAGCTTTAATTCTCCTGCAGAACAGTGGTCCTCTGGGAGGAAAGTCAAATAAACAACAGCCTAAACTGTACTCCAGATAGCTGAAAACCAGGAACAGGACCAAACCCAATTATTCACGAGATGATGCTGATGTTAGTCTTTTCTCAGTAAGTAACACCAAGCAGAGACAATTTTTTTGAAGTAAGTAAATTCCAACTAATTAAAGGTTTCCCTTCCTTCCAGTCTTACTTGAGAACTATTGCTGTATTGAAGTCTTTGGCAAGCATGACAAAGGTATCATGGTTATATCCATTAACTCCTCTACCCCTGTAGCCAGCTGCTTCTTCTTCCTATGTTTTCTGTGACATGTCCTGTTGGAGAACATGGAGACCTATTTGGGTAGGCACTGAACACAATTTCAGTGTACAAACCAAAAAAGAAAGCCAAATTGTACACTTGTCAAATCATAAAAGGATGATTTGTGTATATACATGGCAACAATCCCTTTCTATTTTTTGGTCCAGCATTCTTGCACTTCTAACTGAGCAGAACAAACAATTTGTTTCCGTGTAATTGTGTTAAGCCTACAGGCGTCTGAAATTCCTGATAATTGTGCTATGCTTTGTTATGATGATGAATTACTGTGTATGTTTCTGCCATGCTCATTAGTCTTATTTTGCAGTCCTCACCCTGCATGTGCACTAAGATATATTGGAGATTGACCCTAAAAGGCAGTGTCCCTGTGAACCATATTGTTTTAAAGTCACCTTTTTTTATTTTGCTTTTTGACATCAGCTGCTCTTTCGATTCTGAAAATAGAAGACATCATAGTTTTTTCTTTCACTGTCTGATTTAGAGACTGAATACTTTATAGAACATGTCATCCCTTGGTCAAAAAGCAGGAACTAATTCCAAGAATAACTGCCTTACAAAAACAATCAAACAATCTTACATATAGACATTGAGAACTGTTTTGGAAAAGAGAGAAAACAGTCTTGGAGCAAAAAGGAAGTGTGGGCTCTGCCCAGAGAGAAGAGATATAGCTGATAAAAATTCAGGAGTATATAGATTGGTAGGGGAATTTGAACAAAGCTGTTTAAGGAAAGAGAATGAGCAAGGTAATAAACAAATGATACAACCCATAGTGAGCATTTGCAGCAGTTTATTTTACTGAGTGGATTGTTTACTTCTCAGAGCAGTCACTGCAGTCAAGCAGGAAAAGAAATGCAGTCGAGCATCTGCTGCATGTCTTCTTTCTCTCGGTGGACACTACCGTTTTTGCCAGACATGACACATACACACAAGAGGCATGTTGGGAAGAAGCTCAAAGACCTTACTCAGTCATCTAGCAGTATCTAATCTGATAGAATAGCTAACCACCTAGTGGATAAGTTACATTGGGAACTAGACCTGTGTAAACCTGCATCCATAATCACATTTATTATGGTCAATTCCTACAAAAATGCTGCAGTGGAGAAGTTAAGATGAGACTAAATTCACAGAGATCACATGGGTAATAAGATTGAACTTTTTTAGGGAAACTGGTTTAGGGAACTGATTTTTACAGAACATTAGGCTATTGGCAAAATAACTATTTTTTGCTTAGATTCTCTTAATGAAAGGCAACTTCTCTTTTTTGTCAAATATGGACTGTCAAAAGATGGACTTGTGTTTCTATGTAGACACACTACCTCCATGCATCGTGGGTCTTTTGTCACCTGATGTCTCAATTTACCAAAGTTGTGGTGGTTTTGCAGTAAGGGGGTCAGCACCAAAGTGTCTGAATACATCTAAATGATCAAAGGTTACTAGCTGATGCCATCCATGCTCCAAGATGCTGCAGCACGGGCCAGCTCCTGCTTGGAGTGTGGCCAAGTTTGCCATCTACTGAGCCTGCATGAAGAAGCTGAGAAGTGTGAATTTTTAGCTCAAATACTATCCTATGATAATGCATCTAGATGGCTTGCAAACCTGAGGTGATATCATAGAATCATAGAATGGTTTTGGTTGGAAGGGACCTTAAAGATCATCTAGTTCCAACCCCGCTGCCATGATCAGGGACACCTTCCACTAGACCAGGTTGCTCAAAGCCCCATGCAACCTGGCCTCAAACACTTCCAGGGATGAAACGTGGAGTGAGTTAACTCATGACCATCTAAATCTGACCATATAACTATTCCTTAAACTGACCCTTAAGGCTCAAGATCACTCCTCTGTAACCCTTTTGAAAGTGATTACTGGTGCTTTCTGCTTGATTGGTTCGGAAGACAGTGTATGCAATACATCCTTGTACTCTTGAGGAACATATATGAATGAGCTTGTGCTGTGCTTTTCTCCTGCTAGTCTCCTCTTGAATTATAGGAGGGAAACCATCATAAGCCACTTCTTACAAGTGCTGCATACACCGTGGCAGTAACATGGCCTTTCCAGATATAGGTCCTGTTCAAGTTCTTAAATTCCAGTGATTCAGCTGGCAACTGAGATACCTAAATTTGTTATGCCTACCTCCTACTGTAGGAGTCTGTTTGTGGGCTAGAGGCTTGCTTCAGTCACCCACACACAGGAACTGCTGCCTTTTCAGATGCCCTAGAGTATGCAAGACACCCTGACGGGTCTGGGAGACCTATTGCCAGCAGGAGGACAGGCAGGTTACACTGTCTCATCTCAAATGGCACTGCCTCCCTCTGTGTGGGCAATGGATTGAGCCCTCAGTATCAAAGCCCTTACTAGAGTCAATAAAGATCAAGGCTGGAGTCAATGGAGCTGAGCGAGTGATTCAGCTCAGCAGCTGCTGGTTCCCTAGGTAAGGGTGAACTGAATTGTGCTTTATGTTGCATTGGCTAGATTTCTGCTGAGTACAGCAGGCGGATGAACAACTGATGCATGTGTGTGTACCTACATGTAGATAACTGTGTTTAGATAGCCTAAACTCAAAATATTTCAAATGGTCAAGAATTAATTTTTAGAATTTGAAAGGATAATTGCAGAAGCCTTCTTTCAGTACTAATACAGAGCAATCAGAGTACCTATAAAGTTTAAAGGTCTCGTGGGGAAGTATCTGTCCTACGGAAGGTTATAACCGGAAACAGAAGTATTTGCCTTGTATACAAAAATTAACATATAAGGCAGACCAACTAACAAATGACCTGGCAGGCAGGTTCCCAAAGGAAAACAGAGTATTGCTTTAAAATAAGATGTTTTTAAAATGCTAGAAGACACACTAATGACAGGTGGAATATTGGCAGAAGCTGAACAGGAACTGGATAGCATCACCACTGTTTTTGACTGCTCTGATCCCAGTAGCTTTGTGGGGCATGATTTCCCATTCCTCATTAATGAAGAGCTAACAGGGAAAAGGTGCACCGTTTCTTTCAGTAATAGATTTTTCAGGGAGTAAAGGGCTGAGCTTTATGTGCTCTTTCTGTGCTACAGGGCTGGCCTTGTTGCACTGAAGACAGAGGTGCGGTAGCATTCGCATGTGCAAAATTTAATTACTCTGATTTATCAAGCAATTATTTTTCCTGCTAGTTTTACTTAACTGTGGGAGATCTCATCCTTTCTTTGAGCATAATGAGTGCATTTGCTCCAGGAGGCAATTTGCCATTCACAGATGAATTCTCTTTAACAGTGACTTTGCCTTTATTTTTCATTTTCAAATGAAATTACGGTCAATTTGTTAGTAAATTTGAGTAGTAAATTTATTAGTATTTGAAAACAGTGAATTCTTTATTGCATGATGACACAGCTTCTGCAGGAAAGTGATTCCCATCCAAACCTTCCTTTTAGACAATAATGTTAAGCTATGCTGGCGGAAGATGGAAATTTTGAGTTTGAACCAGCAGGCTGGAGAAGGTCTTGTATTCAGAGTTTCTATTTCCTGCATGAAAGCACTTAACTTCTAATCTATAACATAAATTACAATCACCACTTCCATTTTTCAGCCATTTAAATGAATTAAGGAGTCTTCTGTTTCCAAAATATTTGGTATAAATGCCAACATCCGAGAGACAGTTTGCATCTGTAAGTGTCTGACTTGCACAAGCTTTTAGCACACAGTTTCAGCAAGGGGACAGCATGCCATCTTGTTGCTATTACCTGTGATTAGCACAGTGCTCGCTATATTTACTGATGATTCTCACTCCTGTTCAGAAGCATCTAACTCTTCCTTGCATCACGGGAGGAGCTTGTTTGTGCTATCTATGTCTATGGTTTCTTCTGAGGGATCAGATAAATCAAAGGAGGTGATTCTTATTCTGAAAAATGGGCTCGATGGGGAAGTGGGTTAGTTAGGTTGTCCTGCTTCCACTGTCCTGGGGATAAAGACAAGCCTTTTTTGAGAGCCTTTAAAAAGAACCATTACTGATGAACCCTCAGTCACAGGATGATTAGGTTTATATCAGTCACAAGATGTGACTTGCATGTGGTAAAACTCCAGATTTCGGTGGTGAGGGTCTAGAACCTGACAGCATCCCTCACTGGGCTGTGGAAGCTGTTTTTGCCTCCATTCGCTGTCTTTCTATGCACACTGAACATTTTCCAATATTTTGTCCCTTTTACTTTTAAGCATATTTCATTGCTAACTTCTGTTTTTCTCATTTGTAATCTCATATTATCTATTATAAAATATTGTGCTAAAATGGTCTCTATAACTTCCAATTCATGTGGAGCATCTCATCATGTTCCCCTTTTTACCAAGCCTTCTTATACTTTTTTACATCACTGCTTATCGCATACATATAGGGTGGCATCTTAAAAAGCCTGTAACAACTTTCACCAGATCCATTTCCCACACTCTTGACAGCAGAAAACAGCCTAATTTTCATTAGAAAAACCATCCAGTTGGAACGAAAATAATTAGGATGCAGCAGAAAAAAAAAATCCATGTGGGCCACAACAGGAGAGAAAATGCTCTTCGCATGGTTTTTTGGCTTTCATTCGTGAATGCTTCAGAGTTTTCACTTGATTGATTGGTAATAGATACATTTAATGTAGTTGCAATCTAGGATTCACAGGATCTCACAAAGTCACAGGAGGTCGAGGTTAGAAGGGCCTCTGGAGAGTCTGCAGTCCAAACCCTTGCTCAAAGCAGGGTCAGCTACAGCAGGTTGCTCAGGGTTTTGAATATCTCCAAGGATGGAGGCTCCATAACATCTCTGGGCAACGTGTTGCAGTATTTGACCACTGTCAGAGTAAAAGAGTTTTCTTCTGAAGTTTGAATGGAATTTCTTGCATTTCAGTTTGAGACCACTGCTTCTTGTCCCTTTAGAGCCTTGTGTATAGCATTGCAGGACAACATTGTGAAAGAAAAATTCAGTAGTAACTTTGATAGTACACTGAGTGAATATTTGAGTTAATCTATTTGTAGTTTCCCAAATGCTAAGGCCAGAAGAAACATTAGAGCCATGTATTCTAACCTCCTTCAGAAGAAAAACCATAAAGTCAGTGTCAGTAATTTCTGCACAAAGCCAAATAATCATCTGTTGCAAGACAGTATATTTCATAGGAAGGACTTGTATCTTCAAATGCAACTAGAAGTAACTGAGAATCTACTACATCCACTGGTGATTTGTTCTAGTAGTTATTTGCCTTTATCCAAAAACGGACTTATAAGTTTTCAGAAAATAAAGCAGGAAGAGACTCAGGATGCCAACCCCCTTACCTGAAGCTGTGTCATTTTTGCCTAAGCCTTTTTTGCTAGGTGTTTGCCTAACTTTTTCCTTGATAAACTTAGTGATGGAGACTGAGCTGTTTTTGTGGACAGTTCTAGTTGTTCAGAAGTTTTTTTAGTGCCTGGCTTTAAATTTGCTTTGTTGGTATTTAAGTGTGAAACTTCTGCTTTGTCCCTGGTGGTCATGGAGAATTGCTTAGTCTCTTCCTTACTGCTACCCTCTGTACATCTGAAAACTGCTAAATCTCCTTTCAGATTTCTCTCCTTTAGATTAAATGACCCCTTCAACCTTTCTTGAGCAATGTTTTCTTGAATTCTATCATTCTTACTGCTCTCTTAACTTCTTCCAGATGGCCTAGACTATTCTTGAGGAGCAGTGCTTGTAACTGAAAACATACTCCAGTGGATGCTGCACCAGCTCTCGCAGACAGCCTTTCATTTAGGCAGCATGTTTGCCTTTGGCAACATTGGCATGTGCTCAGATCTGATCCGCTTTAATCCTCAGACCTTTTACAGTCACGCAGGTCTGTCAGTCCCTATCTTCTATTTGTGTAGTGTATTCTAAGTGTATAACTTTGTATTTTTTTCCCCCCAATATGAATTCTGGTTTTGCAGGAGAGTTCTCTAACCTGTCAAGATTATTTGGAGTTTTAGTCCTAGGCCTTTCAGTGCTTGAAACTTCTCCTATTTTGGTATGATCTCTATATTTAATAAACATATTCTATCTATAATGTCATGCAAGTTATTTATGAAAACATAGTATAATAGCAGATTCTGCAGAATTTTATTTAAAATATCCTTTCATTTTGAATGGAATAGCCCAACACAGTTTGTTGATACAACTTCCAGCTCCGAAAGTCATTAAATTGTATATTTGTTGAAACCAGGACAGCCTACCACAGGAAAGTTAAGTATATACTTACCATATTTTTTCATGTTCTTCCCTGACACCTGCTAGTGGCTTCTGTCAGAGAAAGGATTCTCAGCTGAGTAAAATTTAATTTTGACTTATTATGGTTATTTTTGTCTATTTATTTTCCACTGTTACACCTTAACAATTCTGATCATTTTCCTGTACAAGGAATTGGATTAATTTAGTATGATTTGATATTGAAAGGTCCGTGTTGGCAGTCACCTATGTCTTTGCTGTCTTTTAGGTGCTTGTGAATGATTTGTTTGACTATTTGTTCCAGGATTTTTCCAGAACTGAAATTAAGCTGAGTGTTTTTCTCTCCTCTTTCCTGTCTCTCCTCTCTTTTCCCTTTTTTTAAAAAATAGATGTAGGAGTGGCCTTTTCCCAGTTTTGTGGAGCCTTACTTATTTTTGACAAGTTTTCAAAAGGTAATCATTTATCAGCCCTGGGATAAAGAGTTGGCTGAAGGAAAATACCCACAGAGAATTTTCAGTGAGCCTATCTTATCTTAAAACCTCTCATTTACCTATTTTCAAATCTGTCTGTCACTGTTCTGGTTTTATTACTCATCCCTCTGGTGCTAATTTTGTTAGCTGTAAGATCATAGTTGGCATTTTTAGTGAAGACAGAAGCAAAGATGTCATTAATACTGTGACCTCCTCAAGATTCCTGTCGAGGAATAGACCAACATTTTTCTTAATCTTCCACTACTAATAACGTAAATACGGAGTATTTTCTCCTATATTTTATTTTCTCACAAGTTATGTTTTGCCTTTCTGATTTTATCCATAGACTGTTGATACTCGAGTTCAGGATATTTGGTGCCTATGAGTTGTCCTTTTTTTTGTGGTTTGGGGTTTTTTTGTTTTTTAACAGCACTACCAGCTGTCCCCAACTACTTTTCCCCTTTTTACTAACATTATGTAAAAATCTAGCACTTCCACCTCCCAGTGTTTATTGCACTCTGCTGTCCTAAGCTCCATGATTTATGACGTTTATGTTCTCCTTTCTAACCTTATGAGGACAGTTAGTTCTGTCATCTATTTCATGGTCGCTTTCAGACAAGTTACTTTGCATCTGCACGTTCTCAACCAGTTCTTCCAGGTTGGCCAGAAAGACAGCCAGGAGACCTTTTCCTTTACTTGCTTTCTTCACCTTTTATAGAAACAAAAATGTCACCAGGACATTTCAAGACTTTGCTGCCAATATGTTCCTGCTACCTTCCTTTCCCAGTGGTTGTCCGGATAATGAAAGAGTTCCACCACAAACCTGTCCTGTGCTCTTTGTGTTTTTGCTGGTTGCCCAGAAAACGCTTCATCCACCTGGACTTTGTGACCAGACCGAAAACATGACAGAATCTTTTTACCTTCAACAATTTAGTAGGTCTTTATTCCTCCATCTCCTGGGATTCAGAAGAATATCAGTATACCCTTGATACACAGAGAAACATGTCCTTTGTTTTACTTTTCAGTGAGAGCTGAGCAAGATATATAGACTTATGTCTGCTAAATAATTAAATTGGACAGTACTGCAGCATTCAAATGCTGATACCTTCTGAGTCAAATTATCTGTTGGTATAACTCCAATGACTTCAGTATGGTTTCTCCAGCAGAGAATGACCTATATTTTCCCCTTGAAAAGGAAGAAAAAATATGCAAGTCTTCTTAAAATCTGAAGTTGTTTTGATTTGAATTTAAGAACTTACAAAACATTTTCTGACCCATGTAATTATTACTTTAAATGTTATATGCAGGATAGTTCATAGACCATAAATAGTAGTATTTCAGAGAAAAAAAACCCCAAGATTATGACAGCAAAGACAAAACCCAGAACAAAGAGAATGACTTATCAGATCTTGTGGATACTACATTAAAAGACAATGAGGATTTCCCTTTTATATGATTAATTCAGATATTAATAGCTAGGTTCTTCTGCTCAACTGCAGTCAATTTTTTCCATCACTAATGTAGAAGATCAAACAAAATGTTCTTTCTAAAGATGAATGGAGAAAAAAAAATTACAACATTATTGAATTCCTTAAACCTATCTCATATGATGGATTTATGAAATGGAAATAATATAGAAATTCCTTAGACTGTGACAGAAAATACAAATCATGTGAATGGAAAGGAAGTTGCACTGAAATAAAGACATTTCAGAAGACAATGAGTTCACTACAGAAGGGTCTTCTGTTAAGTACTTCCTATAATTTTGTTTTCACTGGAGCACCTGACGAGAGACAGGGAAAGATACATGTGGATACATCACTTTTTTGTTCACTAGTAGCTGAAGATGTATTCAGGCTGTAGGCAAACTGAATGCAGTGAGGGTTGGAAGGACAGAAAATTCTGTGTTCAACCTGCAGCCTGGTTAGTACAAAACCAAACCAAAACAAGAAAAATCTACATAACTGAATTACTGATGCTTTAGATTTGAGTTAACTTGTTTAGCTGAGGGAGAATATTACCCAGCTACAGTGACTGGAGGCATTATACCTACAAAGATCAATCAAACGTGTCTACTGGATTTCAGATGTGATCAGGAGAGGTCTACTAAGTTGTGTGAAGGTGAGTTTAGTTCTATATTACTTCTATACAGTTTCAAATAAGTTTTCTTGAAAAGAGGGCCTGGTGCCTAGAGAGAAGTTGTTAGGGCTGAGAGTGACCTGGTGACTAGAAGTCTCCGGAATCATTGTTTTATCAGAAAAGAATAATCTAGGAAATAGCACTTACCATGGCTTTGAAAAAGGTATTCACGCTCAGTGCTGGTGTCTGGGCTTGTGAGTATGCACGCTGCATAGATAACACAACATCATGGGGTTGTGTGAAGAAGTATAGAGGAAGATTCTTTCTTTAAATTCAATGAGCTGATCTCAAAAATATTTCCCACTGAATCCAGACAGAGATTAGCTTTAGTAATGACGGTAGGCCTGAACACGCAATCATTTGCATTCCCTTATTCCCTATGGCAATTGCTAAATGTTCTTGCTGTTAAAAGACAAAGAATACCTTTGTTTCCTTGTAAACACCTGGGGTTTGGGGTTTGTTTTTTTTTTTTTTAGATAAAATTTGGGTTTATAATAGGAAGGAAAAGGGACAGGCAGAAAATTCTGGCAATACTTTGCTTAGAATTGTTTTTTTATTCTTCTACTCTGAGATATAAATTCCCAACACCAAAGAATGACAAAATAGGGGAACATTCTCAAAGGTCATACAACTGGAGCAAAATTTCCAATGCTTGCAAAAGCATCACCTCAGACAGACAGAAGTGCCTTTCAAATAGGCATTCGCCTTTTTCTGTGGAAGTAATTGGTTCATGTTGTTTAAAACCCATCCTAACAGGATGAAAATGATAAGTCTCACTTGCATTCACAGATGTTGATCTCAAAAAGCGTGTTCACAGAGCAGTAGATACCAAAACTGAAAACATCTTTGGAAATTTCATTGTCGAACACTTGAATACAGCCCTCTTCTGTGTTTAATCTTTGTCCCTGTTCTTTTTACCTAAAGCACATCTTGTGCCTCATGCACTGGAAATCAAATTCAGGAATTACATAATTGGCTACAAGAGGAATGAGTGGCTGCCTTAAGGGGTCATCTCTTGTTCTGCTACTTCACAATAAATCTGAATGAATTCCTATTTCAATGAAAGTGGTCACTAGAGGGAAATAGAACAGAATTTCATCCTTAGATTTTAACATTGAAACTGGAAAACTAAAATTCAATTCCCAGGTGAGACAGAACAATATCCCAAAAGTGCCTTTGGTGTACCTGCCCTACTTTACAATAATTTAGAACTTTTTATATTTCCTTAAGTTAAGCAATTAATATTTCTTCTCTTTTTTTTTTTACCCTTTTTTCTTCCCTTTTTTTTTTTTTCTTTTTATGCAAAAGCCCAGATATAATAGTTTTTGAGGGCATGGGAAATATCAGACGAGTTAAAAATGTGATGTATTGGTTATAACTTTCTCCAGCATAGGCCAACAAAACTGCTAAAATGAAATTTGCTTGTTGCTTTATTCTTTATAAAATGCCCTTCTGGTGGAAAACCATGCAGCTTTCAAGTTTTTGAAAGCTGTGTTGTGTTGTGTGTTGAGTTGGACTATGTATAATACGGGCTCTAAGATTGTTAGATGGATAGAAGGGATTCTTTTTTTCAGAGTTATTCTTTTTTTTTTTTTTGCTTAGGAAAGCCATATCAGCGTTTTGAACTTTTCACACCTTTTCTTGCTTCTTTCTAATAAGTATTCTCTCATGATTTATTAAGAAGTATAGAACATGCATTTTGTTAAAACTGTAGAGAAATCAAGTACTGTAACAATGAGTTTCTTCCCTTTTTTTTTTTCTTTTTATGCAAAAGCCCAGATATAATAGTTTTTGAGGGCATGGGAAATATCAGACGAGTTAAAAATGTGATGTATTGGTTATAACTTTCTCCAGCATAGGCCAACAAAACTGCTAAAATGAAATTTGCTTGTTGCTTTATTCTTTATAAAATGCCCTTCTGGTGGAAAACCATGCAGCTTTCAAGTTTTTGAAAGCTGTGTTGTGTTGTGTGTTGAGTTGGACTATGTATAATACGGGCTCTAAGATTGTTAGATGGATAGAAGGGATTCTTTTTTTCAGAGTTATTCTTTTTTTTTTTTTTGCTTAGGAAAGCCATATCAGCGTTTTGAACTTTTCACACCTTTTCTTGCTTCTTTCTAATAAGTATTCTCTCATGATTTATTAAGAAGTATAGAACATGCATTTTGTTAAAACTGTAGAGAAATCAAGTACTGTAACAATGAGATATTGTATAAAAGGACAGATAAATATTTATGCAGATTCTTGTGGAATTTTTACGTTTGCTGCATATAAATTAGCCCTATATCTTTACTGAGGAGAGACAAGAATAAGTAAGTTCTGAGAGCAGAAAAAGTTGAAATTTTAAATATCTTGCTGAAGAAAAAAGCTGAAAAAACTGGTAACAAAAGAAAAAGGGAAAAAATATCTATTTTCTTGGGTTTAGTTTTGAATACCACTGTAGTTTATGATATATACATACTTGAAAGCATAAAGATTGTGAGATGAACAGCATTCTAAGAAACGGGCACATTAGGGAAAACCTTTCTATAAATTCGATACGACTGAGGGCTCTCTTCTTGTTCTGGATTTCATTACAAAACTTTGTGGAGTTCCACTAAATAATAATTTATTAAGAAAACTTTGCATTAAAGTATAAATGAAAAGAGAATTTGCCTTATTTTATTCAGCTTGAAACAGCTTAAATCAGAAATATAACTCTTTGTAACAATCACCCAGACAATGCTATTTTATTTTATGAGAATCAGTTCGGAGAAGTATGTACAGTAGGTGTTTAGAAAGAGAAATACAATGTAATAGATGAAATATATTGCAGAACTAGGTAATTGTTCCTGGTATGTATGCATACTTGTTAAATTATTCCACAGTTTATGAAACAAAATATATTTTTGTGAAAATATTGCTAGTTGGTTCCTTCATCTTCATAAGCATGTGTATAATGCATTACATTAAAAAAACAAAACAAAATGTTAGAAAAGCATTAAAGTTGCAAAGAAAAAACCCCCAAACTTGAATATTTTAGATTAATGAAAGAACATGCACTATCACCTAGTTTACTGCAGTTCCTGATAACCTCAGAGAAGAGGACTGTTTAGCGTGCAACTTACTGTGTATCATATTAGAGTTGCATTTAAGCGCTAATGGTTCCTAGTAAATGGGACCTTCCTCATAGATTATCACTCCTTTAAAATCTAATCATTGTCCTATTTAAACAAAAAACCCACTCCTCCAGTTGTCCTTCCCCCTCAAAACCCAAAAATCACCTGCACATATTAGGAACTGTAATTTATTAAATACCTGGAATTTCAAAATACATGGATAAACTTTATTCTCTTTCCTGTAGTTTATCTGTGAAAATATTACCTGGTCTTTATTTTGTGTTGAATTTCACGTGTACTTTTAAGATCATAGGGAGATGCTATATTGAGGAAATCGTATATGAAAATGGTATTCAAAACTGCATATGCCCATAGCTGTATTAAGATTGTATATGCAATTATAATACTGTCACTGACTGACTTTTGGGATCTTAATCTTCCATTTTAAGACTATTTTATGGCAGCTGTTTTTTAGAGGAAGTACTCGATATATCATTTGAAATACTTCACAGAGAATAATATTATTATCTAAAAAAACTGTGGAAAAAATGTACTCAGTTAGAAGGAAATAAGCCTATGCAGACCAAAAGAACCTTAATGGCTTTGTCTTCACAGGAGATGATATTTTCTTCACAGAATGTAAAGATCTTTTTCATCCAGTATTAAGTATTATAAGACATAATGTGGAAACAGGATGTTTTTTAAAAAGGTGTAGCTTTAAAACATGTATCTTCTAGTACAAAGTCATTCAACTTTTATGGAACTGTTTGAGATTTCCAACAGGTCTAGGCATGTGTCTGCAAAACAAATCTATTAAAAGTGATTTAGTGTGACACTCTTTGTGCACCAAGCAAGATGGCCAAACCCCCCTTCATCGAGAATAAGCCTCACCCTGTTCAAGCGACCGGAACGGAGCTGGCCGAGACGAGGGGCCTCCTTAGAAGGGGTCACTGCCCAGGGGCTGCTGATGGAGAGGCAGACAATGCTCAACTATGAAACTGCTGTGGGACAGCAGACCCGTATGGTGCTCTCTGGTGGCTTTGCTGAGTTAAGTTTTTCCAAAACCTTCAGCTATAATATTCACAGAACCTTCATCCTAATGTTTGCCATAAATTTCAGGCTCGTAATGGCATTACAAGTTAATTCAGGGGCTCTGCTTGCATTTTCAAGCGGCTGAAAGTATCTAGCCTTTGACCATTGTCCTTCTCGAAATAATTCAGTTTTATAGTAATCAATTAAAAACATATTGTCCATTAGATCTGCTGTGTTAAAAACAAAGAAATGGGTCTTTTCTTTTCTCATGCTAAGAATTCACAATCAGACTCTAACAAAATAGCTTAAAGAAGAAATTATTTTTCATCATTTGTAGGAGAAAAATAAATAAAAAAGAATAAGAAATTACCAACTGTAAAGTTAGATACAGAGTTTAGAAAAATATTGTGTTAGCACAAGAAGTTATTTCTTTAACATAAGATGGCAAATAGAAAAGCTTGAGCTTTTATGGCTGCTTTGAACCCACTTGCTAAAATACTTTTTGAAATTTAACTATTTAGGAGTGTTTGGAATTCAAAACAACTCTTGGGTAAAATGTTCATGTTACTGAAGGCTGCCCAGCAACAGGAGCTTAAGATGGAGAGTGGAGAAAAATACATTATTCAGTTGAATCTGTAGAAATTATTTGATGTAGTTAGAAGGCAATTTCCTGAGTTGGATTTTGTCCAAGGTTCTGCAGTTGTCACCTGAAGCTTATGGGAAAAGCCACAGGATCTTTCATGAGCACAAGTTATTGTGACCTTTGCTTTAATGCCTCAGGACAGAAGATTCAGGATGGTTTCTCTTGACAAAGTGCTGGTACAGTACAGGTATGGGTAACAATACTATTTATTTATTCCTTGCCTGTCTTAAGTTTCTGTATTTTGTTGTTCTTGGATAAAAAAAAAAGAGATATTTTTAAAAAAATAGAATAACTATACAACAAATCTGGTAGACTAAAATCAAGTAGTGTTACTCTTCAGTGGGGATTGTTAAGGAATGCAGAGCTAAGATTGCAAAAAGCTATTTTGTAATGTGAATGATAGTAACATTTATGAAATTGAAATTTTGCTTCCTAGTGACTACATAAAATGGTGGGGCTCTTTGAAATTCAGTAAGGTAAATGTGTAAAGCATTATACCAGAACCTGGTGTAATCTGCTTTCAAGGATAAGGACAAAAGTACAAACTAAAGACCAAAGAGCAGAAGATTCTGTAGGAATAAGAAAGAGCAAAACGTGTGAATGGCAGTCTAGAAGTGAACTGAAAAGCAAAAGCTTTCTTACGAATAAGAAATGTTTGACTTTAGACAGTGTTTTCCATCTGTGGATTGCAAAGCATTTTACTAATTATAATGAAAACATCAGAATATCTTTTTGTGGGAAGTAAATATTATGACTCTCTTGCATACGGATAATGATGATACTAGCTCTCGGTCTTCAAATACTGCTCTCAATTGCTCCCTTCAAAAGCTGCAAGTTGAAATGAAATTGAGCTGTGATGATGAAAAAATAACAAGGTTTTTGGACTGAAATCCTTTTAACCTTTCCAGATTATTTTGTATATGACAGTCACAGGAGTGTGCTTACACAATGAGACTGCTCATTGTGTCTGATTAAGCCATGTTAATTAGAAACAGGACTACAGGCTCATTGTGATATTATATTCCTCTTTATATGTAGCTTGATTGATATATGATGGTTCTGTTGAGTTAATGAGTCACATGAGATGCAAACATACATTCTTTTTTGTTCAAATGGTGTTTAAAAGTGTTATTGCACGTACTGTTCAAAGTGCTCAGGAAAGGACTGTGGTCACAGGCTCTCTGCAATGCGAATGTTGTCATGAATGGATGATTGGGCTGAATCTTTCATATGTGATCTTCTTTTCACAAATGCAAAAACCTTTCCCATGCAATGCATGTATCAAAACAGCAGCTGATACAAAATATCTGCAGTTTATTTATCTGTTGTTTTTTTATCTGTGATTTATCAAGCTTACAGACTAGCATACGGTGAGAATGATTATAATACATTCATAATATTTAAGCACTGTCTTTTCTTGAAGGTATGAAATCAGAGAAAAATTGAAAATAACAACAAAATCTGCCACATCTGTTCAAGACACGTACACTAATAAAAGCCTGTTCCTATGACTATTCTTAAGAGAAGGGTGGGTGCTTCTGGCAAGCAGGCAAAACTGGGTCAAAGTCAAAGGTTGACCAGGTGACCTCCTGAGGTCCCTTCCAACCTGAATTATTTTATAAGCCTATGTTTTTTAAAACACTCTTTTTGTCCCATACTTTGTTGCCATTACATCCAGGGTTAGGATCCCTTTGGGATTCTACTTGGGCAGCACTGACACTCACTAGGCCTTGAATGAGCAGCACTTGGTGGAAAACAATGTATGACATTAAAACTGAAGCAAGGAAAAATATAAATGGGTATGTTTTTGTGGGTCAAAAGAAGTTGAAAAGCTACTACTGTCAACTTTTGCCTACCAGCTATGAGCTGGAAATTGCCATTCTGGTCAGCTGAGACACAGTAACCATCCATAAGAGCACACCTAATCCATATCAGTGCAGCGCAAAACTGCATAGCTTAAACTGCTCCTTTGGCAGCTTGTTGGTGGTGGCTTTTAATTTATGAATGGTATTTGAAAGGGTGGGGCAGTATTTTCTGAAATTGCTCCAGCTCAGTTTGCAAGAACATACCTGGGTCCTCAGTGAGAAAGTAATTTGCTTCTAAGTATCCAGATTCCAGGCACCTATATGTCATGTAGCAAACACTAAAGAACTGAAAGAAATGCTTTCAGGTAAACTCTTCAGTAAAATCTTAGTCCTGAAAGATTGCCTAGAACTGCTTAAAAAGACGAACGGCCAAATTAGGATAATGCTCACCTTTTTTCAATTATTGCCAGTGACTGGTTCCTGGCGAGTAAATCAGAAGAGAATTTGATCCAGCTAGTTTATTCCATGACATGATCAAATTGCAGTTTGGGGAATCTTCTTCCTTCTTACCTGATTATTGCCATGACTGGTTCCTGGCGAGTAAATCAGAAGAGAATTTGATCCAGCTAGTTTATTCCATGACATGATCAAATTGCAGTTTGGGGAATCTTCTTCCTTCTTACCTGATTCCAGATAGTTTCTGCCAGGATTCTAGGCTGTATGCTTCACACCTTTGTCCTTCTGCATGTGCTTAAATTCTATCACACATCGCCCTCCTCAGTCTATACATCTGCTCTCTCTAACCTTCTTCCTTCAGCTTTTTCAACCCTGATATTTCTATTTCTTCTTTGTCCTAAGCCTTTCCACCACTATTTTTATCCTTGAGTTGGCCTTCAATCATCTTTCTTCTTTCTGTTCCAGCTCCATTTTTTAATTTAACTTTTATCTTTAGGGAGCTGAGCGATAATCGAGGACTTTAGAGATTTTTTCAAAAGCTGATGGACCTAGCTCACTTCAGAGTGTGTACACTCTTGGACTCTATATAGTTCATAAAAGTCTGAGGAAAAAACTGGCATTATATCCATGTATCCTGACAGCTTATTACAGTATCCCCCCATTCATCACATGCATGATGTCTGCAACAAATGTGTTGCAACCTTCTCTTAAAGCAGCTGAGAGGTCAGAGTCATTTTCCTTTGATGAAGGAGTTTCTGTCTCTTTCTGGACCATGAAAAAGTGCTGCCTCTTTCTCAAGCTTGGCTTAGATATTTGGGCACTTGAACACTGAGCATAGGACAATAAATAAAAAGTTGTTTGTCAGTTTTGATTCATGTTGACACATGCATTGGCATGATGTAGATATGTTTACATACATGTTCTACTCTTTTGCAGAGAACATAATATACTTTAATCTGTAGGGGACTATCTCAAGATAGCACAATTAGCAACCTGTCCGGCTTTACAGTGTTAGAACTGATTTTGTATCTGACACAAAGGAAATATTTTAGCAAGCAGTCAAGCTCAATCAAAACCAAACACAGTTCTTGAATTTCTTGCTACTGTTGCTACTACTAGAAGTGATCACCAACTGTTATTTTAAAATATGGCTGAACTTAAGCCAAAACTGAATCTTAAGCGTGCTGACTCAACTTCCTCATTCTTATGTATAGGGACTTGTTCTTTAAGAAAAAATAAATTTATGCCAGGTATGAATATGGATATGCACAGAGTGCATCAGGATTTATGTTTCTGGTTAGAAATAAAAATAACATAATCATTAAAGACACCGATTTCCACCTCAGTTTATCTCTGTGTTCCTTGTTTATTGTTTCTTCTTATAAGACTCCGCACCCTGGACAGTGCTAACTTTTAGTAGTTGCTATGTTTTTTTAACATTTTCTTTTAGGTTGTGGGACTATTTTGCCATTTGATTACATTTCACCAAGGAAATTGTGCAGGATATATTATTTAGTGAAAATAACTTGCCAAGATGCATATAGAGAATTGCTTTGGCAAGGATTGTCTGAGCAGGATACAAGGAAAAAGTATATTTGGAGGTCTTTGGTGCTCAGGCAGATGCATGTATTATCTAAAATGAATTGATCCCAGTCTGTCAAAGGCTTTTTTCATGCTAGAATAGTATGTGGGAAAATCCAAATGACACAATACAGCATTATATCATGCTTGCTAGGATCCTGGCTCCTCAAGGGGCTATATAACCTCACACAGTTCCTGCTGACTTTCAAAAGGAGCTGAAGATGCTGCGAGTCCTTCCTGGGACACTCAGACTCTCCGAGGTTGAGAGGAGGACACCCATAAGCCCTCTGCAAGGGTAGTGTCACCTTCCTGTGCAAAAACAACCCTTGGAACAAATTCAATTTTTTACAGTCAGTAGCTGAAATGCCATGTCTCATGGAAAACTATAGATCCTCTAGTGTTATTAATACCCTAGCTTTGGGACATACACACGTTGACCTCTATTCGTAAAACATATCTTTGAGTGCTGGAAGTTTTTTGTACAAAATATAAGGCAAGCATTTTTACACAAGGATTATTGGACCTGATGGAAGAGGGGTAATTCTGACATTCAAAAAAATTTCTAGAGGCAGGTGTACTTTGAAGTGTCAAAACATTGAAGTTCTTTATGCTTAACAAGATAGTGACAAATTTCATGGCCACTGGCCTCTGTTTCTGAAAGAAGCTACTGATATCTTGTATCTCTTTTTCTAATTTTTTCTCCTACTGCCCAATGTTAAAATGGTCCAGCCTTTCAAAAGTCCATTCAACATCAGACCTCTTCAAAGATTTCTCAGGCTGGGAACCCAAAATGCCTGGGCATGATAAAAAGACAGAATGCATGATAAGCGCATTTAGAAGTCAAATGTGAGTTGAAAACAGGATGGGCATTGAGATTTGTGCCATAAAATAACAAAGACACTGTTGCAGTGACAGTGGTGGGGGTAACCCTTCATCTGTGGTATCAATCTACCATAGTGAGAAATACACGTTAGTGTGCAGAAAGCACTGCATGCTGTGGCAGTGGCAGTGGCGGTTTCTTTTTGGGTGGAAGTGCTGCTTATGCTGTGATAGATGGTGCAACTATTTTACTGTTTTTTATTGCATGCGATGCTCTGTCAAAGGCTTGGCTGGAGAGCAGCCCTGTGCTAGTGGGAAGACTCCTGCAAGGCGCAAACACCCAGCCAAATTGCAGAGTTGACAAGGAAGAGGGAAATTTTCTCAGGGACCCAGAAGGGTCTCAGTGGAGTTGATGCAACTCAGGATGTCGCTGAAAGTTGCTGGACTGAGTGGTAGGCTGGGATTTCCTCTGCAATGCTCAATAAACTGTGTTCCACCTTCCTATCTGTGGCTTTTCCAGAGGCAGTGGGGTTGCTGAGCATCCAGGAAGAGTATTTGCCTTCCACCTGGGCATCAGATATAGAGAGGGAGTTGCCAGCATATCTAATACCTAGGGACATATGAGCAAATGCTTCCCCTACAAGAAGATCAGTAGCCAAAGCATTATCAAAGGGCAGGCAGTTTTCCATGCACATATAAGCTTAGGATACTTGAATTGCAGCAAAATACAGAATTGTGAATATGGCAAAGAAAGGAATACGCAGACTAAGCTTAGTGCTGCAGTTTTTTCAGGCAAAGCCCTGAGCTATCAATGATTTCTTCTGTGCCAAGGATGTGGGATTTGCTGTATCTGCGTGTGCAGTTCCTCAGAGCTCAAATGTGAAAGATGACAATTTTTTTTTTCCATTTTTCATATTTTCAGTGTATCCCAAAGATGCACATTGGCTCCAGCTTCTCTATCCTCTGGGATATTGGAAATATGGGGTTAATTTTAATTTTACTTTTTTAAAATGTGATGTTTTCACTGGTTGGAAAGGGCTAGATCAAGCTCTGCTATGGGGAAAAAAACAACCCAAAGTATAGCAGTGTTAATAATTAGAAGGGTTTAAATTCAAGAACCCTCTGTTCTGCAAGATTTGGTGGCACTGCAGGTGGGCAGTGTATGTGGAAAGTATGAAAGGTGACAGCTGGACCGTAAATTCATGCAGCTGGGAAGTTTCTTTGTTTTATGCTTGAATAGCATTTGGCTCAGTGGCATTTTGGTCTGACTGGACTCATCATACAAATAAATGGAATGGGGTTTTTTTGGCCCTGAAGGGAACAGGCATGTGTTTGTGCTGCATACATTATCTGAGCAAATTCAGACCCAGCATCGCACTGTTACGTCCAGGAGAGCTTCAGGTCAGAGCAGTGTTTCAACCAGCTCCTTCCAAGATGTTTTTGGTGACTTTGTGGTCTAGCTGTGTAGTGATGCCCAGGGACACATCTACAGCCTCTCAGAATCAATTTTCACGGGCTTCAGTGGGATTTGAATTAGGGTTTTTAGGCTGAAGTTCCCATTGCTTGGTGCCAGTAATTGGGTCAGTTGTTCCAAAGTGTTCAGCACTTAGGTTTCTTGTAACAGCCTTCATAGTCATATTTTCCAGAGAGTCCAAAGACCCGGTGTGTTTAGGCTATAGAAAGAGCAGTCACAAATGTGTTTATTTGTATCTATGGGATGCAGCATTATTAAATGTTCATTCTCCACATATGCCCCAGACAATATTGGCAATGATAAAATGTTCTGTGCTACTGACAAATGCTGCTTTCACATACACGTCCGATAGATTTTGGAGCTATCTGATAATGTTTCTCAGGAGAGCAAAATGAATTACAGTAGTTACACATACTGAATTTTCTTTCCCTCTTCCTACCTGTTTGCCTCTAATAATCAGAAAGCTTCTAATTTCCTTTGCAGTCTGGCATGCTAGAAATTAATGGAGTAAATGCACACACTGTTTTACTTCGCCAGACACTGTCTTATACAACAGATTTTTACTCTGTGAGACAGATTTTGCTGTATTTGTGCTTTTTTCATCTCCCCCTGAGGAGCATTAACTCAAAGCAATCACAAGACACCCATCCTTGCCTGCTGCTTCTTGAACTGCTATATCCTCTTCTTTGCTTCTTGCTTCTTTATTTGAAGCTTTTTTTTTTTTTTTTTTTTAAAGGGAAAGAGTAACAACCAAAAAAGCTAAAGGCTGTCTCCTTTCCTAAAATCATAACTATTTGATGTGAGAAAGCTTAAACATGTGAAACACTTTTGTTCCCGTGGAATTTACTTTCAACAACTGTATTCTTTCTACTCAAATCAAGGTAGGTAGAATGCTCTGTAAAGTACAGTATTGGAAAAGGAAGATGCTTGGAAAATGCTGAGCTGCTCGTGAAGCTATAGCATGTTTATGACTTGGTTTTCTAAGCAATCTCCAGAGCTTGAACGGATTACAGTGATATTTTAACAAGGCTGCTGGCATCCATCACCAGCTTTCACTTACTGAGAAAGCTAAAAGATGGAAGAATGCAATTATTTCCACGTAAGCTAAATGCTAGTGGCTGATTGTCATGAGAACTTCAATGCTTTAAACTTCTTCGTCTCCTGTAAGGCAAACAGGTAAGTCTCACGGGCTTCTCTTCCAGTGTTCATTTTGCTAAGGGAGCAGGGGTTTGCAGGAGACTAGTGTTGAAGGGAAATGTGTTCAGTACGAAGGCAAACTGTATTTCTTAAATTTTAAACATGCAGTATTGCATGTTGTCTATCAGGTTGCAAATCCACTACCTATAAGCTGAAATATTTCTGTGAAATATTATTGCTTTCCATAGCCAAGACCTGAATCTCATTCCACATTAATCCCTAACATATGCAACTATTGTATACATTTATATACTATTGGAGGATCTGTACATCAATCATCTGTATGTAGTGAAATATCTGTGTCTAAGTCTCTTTCTGTCATCCTATAATTACTTCTAGATCGATTACTCTGGTTAAAACAATGTTATTCCATATGATAAATGCAATAATACGTATAGGATTGCACTTTCTAAAGATGATTTTTGTTGAACAGTTTTTTCCTGAAAACATGATTTCCTGAACTGAGATCTTTGGGCAGCTTATGTTTCAGATGAGTTCTGCATCATGGTACAAACACTGTGGTAAAGAAGGGGTTTCCTAGCTCGCAAGTGGGAATCTAGCAACATCAATAATAGATATTTCTTTCCCTTTCACCCTTGAAAGAACACTTATTCTCTTTGAGTAATGGCATTCCCGTGCCTCTAGAGTTGAGGCTTCCTATTTGAAGACTTTTAACATAAAAGCCCTGATTACCTTTTAGAAAAAAAAAAAAAAGACCATTTGACCATAAATAGTTTTTGTCTTAATGAATTTTTTTGTTGTCCTCTGAGAACATTTACTAGCTTTAAGTATTATTATTATTGAAGGGCAAAGATTTTACATGGTTCTCTAAGATTTTTGTTTACAAGAATGACTATCAGAGAAGAGAGTATTTTGGACTAAAATATAAATATTCATATTTATTTTTTGTTTTAAAATACGGTTGTTTGCAGAAAACAATTAATTTAAGTTCCGTTTCCAATCTGGCTATGATATTTGAAACAAAGCCTGCTCGCAGACATAATTATAAATAAACTCTAAGAATAATTAGATGTGTAATTAACAGAAGACTGAGTTATTATCACTTTCACCTCCGTACAATAATTCTGCATAAAAACATGAGAAATGGCTCTCATTAAAATCTCACAGCAGATCAATCCACAAAAGGGAGTGAGACATTAAAACAAAGCATTCAAGATGTGCAAACACTGTGATTAATTAATTAAACAGAGACCAGCACCAAGGAAAAGCCTAAAACCAAATGGAATATTTAAGAAATAGATACATCCTAAAAGGTTAACATGTTTAGGCCGTTTTGGATGTTTTTTTTTTTTTTTTTTAAAGGGAAACCTCAAAAACCTTGTGGATCTATATTTGTATATTTTGCTTTTATCTTTTGGTTCTGAGGAATCCTTCTGAATATCTGTGCATTATTCATCTGTAAAGTTTTCAAAATATTAATCAATGGAGTGAGTAATTACTTAGGAAGGATTTAGAAGAGCCTGACAGAGGATGGCTGATGGAGTTTGCTTCCACCCCCAGCTAAGGGGCATTCTCTGTCGAACTTCAGGGACTTGCTGAGCTGTTCCCAGTGACTTTCACCAGAAAGCTGCTTACAAAGATACCTCTGCTAGGAGGAAACAGAAAACCAAACCAAACTGGCTGATGAGTCTTTTGTGAAGCAAAGAATAAACAGGCATGTGTTGAAAGGCTTTACCAGTCAAAATACTGGGATTCTGGAGAATGACAGTATTCAGAATAGAAATGCCAGCAGTTACTTAAATCTGGCTTCTGTCAAATTCCTCAAAGTGCATTTATTCAAGTACTGTGCAGTATCATGCCAACACTCATACTCTGCATTTTAGAGTATTTAATAATGTTTAGGACTACTTTGGCTGCCGTGCAGTATTCATTCTAGCAGTGTCCTGTGTGTAGTGCAGTAATTAAGAGCTCTAAGTGTGAATCATATGAATATTCAGGTTATGTTACTTTTCCTAATGCTTGGAAGTTAACCCAGGAAAGGAAATCTCCACCTCTTCTATTAAAGAAAAAAAAAGAAGAAAGAAGGAAAAAAAGGAGGGGAGAGAAAGAAATT
Source organism: Aptenodytes forsteri (assembly GCF_000699145.1). Lineage (NCBI taxonomy): Eukaryota > Metazoa > Chordata > Aves > Sphenisciformes > Spheniscidae > Aptenodytes > Aptenodytes forsteri. The sequence continues at coordinate 12,404,803 of NW_008795405.1, forward strand.
GTTGTTCCATGGTACTAAATAGTAATGTCATGTAATACACACCCAAGAGTTTAACAAAACTGCAGTAGGACTAATTTAGCCAGTGCCTGCCTAATCCTCCATTAGCATACTATTATTTTTTTGGCCAGTGGGTATATTGCCTGTTGAGAAATAATGTGAATATTTATTCAGCAGTAATAACTGTTGCTGCTTGAGAGTTTTTTTTACTGTGTGTGAACATGCTTATCTAGAAAAGGATTTCAGGCAGATGACCACCCTTGGGATTCAATGAATTCATGTGTTGCATGTCCTATCTTACTACACGGCTGTACAGCAAGATTACTGTTTTTCTAATGAGATTCCAGTTTGAACACAGACACTGCAAACACATCACCGCCTCTCAGAAAATAGTACCTGTCTTCCGGAGTAGTTTAATGTACACATGGAACTAGTTTATTTAAGCAGCATTAGAGGTGCAAGTCTGCCTCCATTTGGTGCAACAGGCTAAGCAGTTTTTACCTGAGACTGTGCTAGTCTCCTAAGAACAGAGCCCAGTCCTCTTCCCATAGAAATCAGGGAGCGTTTTGCGACCCAGGTCGGAGGAGTAGGATCAGACCTCTTGTTTTGGCATGTAACTCGTGTTCGGTATTGATGACCCCAAAAAATGCAACTGCCACTGCATCTTGCTTATACAAATGGCATTTTAGGTCAAGATATCCCTTTTTAAAATAAGTTGAGATTATTCCTTTATGTTCCATTTGTGTGCTAAGAAGTTCATTTCAAACCAGGTTTTCTTTTTCTAAAGAAAAAAGATACTTAGTGTATGTATTTTCTGCAGGGAATATGGCTATGCTACTAGCCAGGTAGTCACATTTTTGTGTATACATTTTTGATACGGCTATATTGAAATGCTATTTTTAGTGTTAGGGTGATGTAAGGGAAGCAGTGCTACGTTACTGGTACACAGCGAATTTAAACTGAAGCTAACTCTGCAATGGACAGTTATTACTGTGTATCTGTTGTTACTCACTACACTGATGTAAATTAAGGACGATTTCATTGAAATCAGTGAATGTAGGAGGTTTACTTTTCTCTAAATGAAATTCAAATCAGATCCATTAAAATTTATTTCAGACTAACTTGTGAAAGTATGAGCAAGCCCAACAATTAGTAACCACAAGCTGTAACCTTTTATCATTCCTTAGTTAGTTAGTGGTTAAGTTGTAGTAAAGCAGCATTTATTTAAAAAGAATGAGAACAACAAATCTAAAATGTTTTTCATTTCACTGGCTTTGCTTACCATTGGTTGTACTATTTTCTTAACCTTGCAAGTTTTTGACAGCTATGATATCCTAGTCTGATTTGCACTGATGGAAACTAGAAAAGAATGAGACCGGTTGCCATATAGAATATTGAAAATAATTATTACAGTAATATTATATTTAAAGTATGTAAGAAATGCTAAGTATACTGCAGATAGATGGAACTATGTGTACATCCTCTGTCGTGCTTTTGGATATTTTTTTTGAATGAAGGTCTATTTCTTATGGTTAGATTTTCCAATTAATTGCTGATGATGATCTGGAAATGCACTCGCTGAAGCTCAGACTCTCATGCGTGTGTTATGGCATTTAACGCAAAAAGGCAAGAAATCAATTCAGTTGTTTGTGCTGCAATTGACTGAATAGTAATTGAGACACAGGATATTGAAAGGTCAAAATGAGAAACATATCCAGAAAACTTCTTTGCAAATTATTTTCACAGGTTTTTAATTAAAATTTGGTTCATAATTAAATTATACTTTTTATTTCATACTTTAAATAATTTCCATGATCTGTGCATATCTTTGTGTTTTCGTTAAAATTACTGTATCCTTTACATACTATACTGCTTTTAAAAATCTAATTCAGTTCTTAAACGGCAGCTCCCAGAAAAGGTGTAGCTTACAAGGAATAAAGTGATGGCCTCTATCAAGTATTAAGCTACAATTGGGATGAAGGCGCAATGTTTTGGTAAACAAGCTATTTCATTTGCTTCTAGTGGCCCGGCAACACTGTGGCAGGCAGCTGGGTGAACTGGGGAGGAGGCTTCCCCTGTCACTCAGTTCAGAGCCTACATGGGTGCCCTCTGCGCTGCCCTGTGGGAAGGCATCTCCTGGTGACAGTGGCTGCTGAGGCAGTCCGAGCACCCAAGGAGCAATGCGGGCACACCTCTGCTTCCAGCTCCCTTGTCTTCACTGCTCCCGACACTTGCAGGGAGATTCCTGGGAGATTTTTCTGCTTCGACTTCTTAAAGCCTGACAACCTGTGCCCACATCTTCCAAGTCCCCTGGGACCTCTGCTCTGCTTTAGGCTAGGTAGAGGACAGTAACTGCCCAGCACAGTAAGGAGCCCATCCGCCCTCACTGCCCTCCCTCCCTGCAGCACAGGCATCCACACCCAGCCAGAGAAAGGCATCGTTTCCCTAGCTTGGGCCACCACTTCATGCTTGCTGCAGCCCTCCCTCACCTTCTTCAAATGTCATCCTTCCACTTGGTCCTTTCCTACACCCTGGACTGGAACATATTGACAGAAAGGTCTTTTTTCTTCCCATTTGTCTTCCTGGGGACTTTCTCTTGTTATCAGTTCTCAGCAACACAGAGGAACCAGTCAAAGATCTGAAATGGGCTTCTGCCCAACCAGTTTCCATGGCTTGTTGCATCTCCCCATTATTTTGATGCCCAAGGTCTTGCAGTATGGACCCTGTCTGGGGGCTTGAAAATGGAGGGATGCTGCCAGTCTGATTTGGCTGCAGTAACCGACATGGTTTTGGCGGGACACCAGTTGTACCGTTTCCCCAGGGGATGAGGGCTGACTGGGTACTAGCTTGCTCTGGTCCTTAGGCTCACAGGACACTTATTTTCTCAAAAAGGGTAGTGCTACTATTGAAAGGATAGGAAGGTGGGAAGAGAAAAGATAAATATAAAATGGAATAGAAACAGATCATGTGCATTAGTCAGCCTTTTCAATGCATAATAAAAAGCATTTATAGGAGATTAAATTCAAGCCTTGTGTAAGTGAAAGAGATGTTGTACTTGCTTTCTGTAAGAGACTGAATTTTATCTAAGCAGCTTTGCATTTTCTAAAAAAAAAAAAAAGGCACAAATGTTGACATCTACAAACCTACCTCTCCTACAATTTCTTTTAATAATCTGATGGCTTCTTCTTACATGCCAAACAGTTTGCTTTCATTTTAAAATCATCAGTTGTTGACTTGCTTCCTTTCTATGGTTGTTTTGTTTTATTGCTTTGCCCTTCAACTACCCTTCCCTAACAATTTTTATGATATTTGCTCCAATACAGAGAACTTCAGCACTGTTTGGTATTCCTACTTGTAAAAATAAAGTACAAAATAAGGCACATTAAAATATTAATAATTTGTTGTCACACTTTTTAAAGATTGTACTGTTGAGGACAAAAACAGGCACTGGCAAGAATGTAAAGAGGCAAAAGTGGAAAAGATAAAACAACTACAGCTTATCATGTTGAAACAAATCTTTCTTTACTATATGTATGGTGAAATATGTTCATGTAGACTTAATAATTTCTTTGTAAGAATTTGGGAAATCTGTCCACCTCTCTTTGTTCCCTTAGTCTAAACATTCATACATTTTCCAGTATTTCATCACTCCCAAGCACTTACTCCCCCCCTAATCTTTTCTCTATCTATTTCTATATCTTTCATGTGCTATCTACCTGAGATCTTGTGCTAGCTTCCCTCTTTTATTTAGTATTTCATAAATCATTATACAAATTCAAAAGAAAAAGTAGTCTTTTTTCCCTTATGCCCTTAAATTGAACCATCTTCTTCCACAGGTTGGAAGGACTCATTGACAGACACACACACAACCTAGCTGTATTTAATTCCTCCTTTCTGTCACCCCATTTCATTCAGAAAAGAAAAAAGGAATATTGAAACACTATTTAACCTTATTACCACAGCTAGATGAAGCAGTCCCCCCTTGTTTCCCTGTTCCTATGTTACGTGACTCACTTCCTAAGCCAGACACTGTCTCTTTGGTACCTTTTACTTTTGCATGCATTAATGTACATCCCTATACACATGTAATTTCACACTCAGTTTTCTGTACTCTTATGATCCAGAGGTCAGTGTGTGATAAACCGTTCCTTAAAAAGTGACAGAAGAGTAAAGGCTCAGATAAGTTTTTAATCTAGGAAGGGAAGAGACTGAGAAGAGAGATAATGAATTTTATATACATAAAAGGTAGTTGCAACAAGGAATGGAGGAGATCTTTTCCGTGATCGTTGAGAATAGGACAAGAAAGAGTGTGTTTAACTTTGCAGCAATGGAGCTTAGAAATACCCTTTTTGTAGTTACAGTAGTGAGGCACTGGAATAAATTGCCTTTTAATGGAGTCTCCAGAAAGGAGACTTGTAAGCACTGGTTAGAAAGCCATTTCCCAGGACTAGTATATGTGTGATTGATCCTGCTGCGAGACAAGAGGTGGGTTAGCTCCCTTTCAGTCCAGTGTTTTGTCATTCTTCAGCACTTTGTTGCAAGCAAGTAAACTTGTGGGCTAAAGGAAGCAATGTTATATATGAGCAGTGACACACAACAAAATACACTATTTGCATCAACCACTGCTAGAGGAAACCTTGTTGCATTTATTCCTATCCAGGAACAAAGATGAGGTACTATGAGACATAGTCAAAAGAAATGTCCAAAAAGTCAGAAGAAGAGATAAAGGGAGAATCAATGATACCAAATTAATTACATAAACCAGTGACTATATAAATCAAGAAGAGTCTATGTTTATTATGTGTAGTTTTAGTGTGTTTTAGTGTGTTTAACCTATGTTAAGTATGTTAGAAGACTGCAGGAGACACATTTTCATGGAGCAGGTGAACTACAGGATCTCTTCCTTAGAAATATCCTACTGTATTACGTTGTTGGTAAGAGGCTAAATTACTTTCATTTACTAAATCAATACTGAAGTTCCCATATGTCTCTGTATGCTGTACTTGGGGGATTAGGAGTACCCAGTATATGCTCATATCAATAGACATATTGGATGAACTGAATATGTTCTGCTATCTGTTTCATATAGCAGCTCTGCTAACCTGATCTAATGGTCTTTCCTGAGCTTTGAATATACGTGAAGCATCTGGCTTTGCTAGGAAAATGAGGCTAAACTGTAGATCTTTGTTTATAAAGCATGAAAGCAGTGTGGTGGGGTTAAGCTACTGTCAGAAAAGTTACTCTTTTGCTTAAGATAACCTGTCTCCTTTTCACAAAGACCCTGTGTTTGGCATTTAGACAACACACACAAGCTATGGGTTGGAGTTTTTCAAGGGGAGAATTAGATAATTCTGTTTGTTTATGTGACTGCAAGCTAAGGCCTTGCCCTTTAACTTGTCCTATCGCTATAACAGAAATAAAGAGCTGATCTAGCTCAGGTTTTTGACAGTAATCACGCATGAGCAGTTTGGCCAAGATCTGATATTGCACTTACTGCCAGGTCACAGGGAGAGAAATCTTGAGGTCTTTTCATTTCTTACATCTTACCTGTGCAACGGAAAGGCAGCTTAGTCAGTGCTGAACAAATGCCAAGATCTGACTAAGGATTTATCCAAAATGAGAGCACAAGAGAAATGTCTTGTTTTGGACACTGTGTTGTTTTGGAAATTTTTTTCAGGCTCTAGAGTCACAGAAGTCAGTGGAAGCCCTGCCACAAATTGCAGTGGTCAGGCCCTATTCAGGGTCCATCCACTTGCCATCAACCTTGCAGAAATCCTCTATGTCACTCCTATGGGGCCATGGATTGAAGTACTCTAGGAGGAGCCCCTTGGAGCCAGCTCCAGTTATCCCATTTCTTTTATGGGCCAAAACTAAATGGCCTCGTTGCTGCTTCTCTCCTATGAGGAACTTAAACACAACATTGTCTAAAGCAATGACAAGGTTATGTCAGAGAGCTCCATTGTGCAGTCTCTGACAAAGACATCCAGGCAATTCCTCTGGATGGTGGCTTTGGTTTACTGTGTGCCCTTTCAGCCAGAGAAGCGTCTGCTCTGTCTGAAGTGCAGCATGATAAAGAGGTCAGAAATAAGTAATACATTTACCCCGTTATTGCAGGGACAGAGCTTAAGTGGCCACAGCTTCAACTGAAAACTCACTTTTGAACCCATGAGTTGGCATAACCATGGGAGTCGCTTGTCATTTTAATGACATCTTTGCAGCATGCCTGGAGAACCAGAGGGTTAACACAGCTTCGCTTTTCAGAAGGGAACTGCACCACTCTGGTTCACCTACCTCTCGACATGCCTGGGTAGGTTTTCCATGGCTGCGCCAGCCCCCCTGGCCCAGGCACCCCACGCGGGGCGGCGGCGGGGTGGAGGATGCCCTTTGGGGCTGCAGCAGTGTTGTCAGCGTGAAGCAGGGCTGCTCACCTGAGTCCTGCCAGTGCTGCACAGGGTGGGGGGAACAACCCACCGCCTCTCCGTGCTGCACTAGTGGGGCTTTCTCCTTTTCCTTGCAAAGCTCCCCTGCAGGGCAGCTGAGAGCATCCTGGGGAGGGTGAGCGAGCCCCGCGGGGAGGAGGGAGGTGGGGGAGACCATCCCCTCTCCCTGCTGCTGTTGCTGAAGCTGTGCCGGAGCCGTCGATGTGGCTCCCCAGAGTTAGTTGCTCAGCAACCAGAATCAATTAATATGCTTTGCAGAAAGTGCAGGGGAAGCCCGAGCTGCTGTCAGCGAGAAGGCAGGAGGCTGAGGGTGACTCAGGATCCCACTCCCGCCTGACACCCAGTCGGTCCCACCCCGTCCTCTCCAAACCCCCCGTTAGCCACCGTTCTTTATCCCTTTCTCCTTCTCTACAATGACTTAGAGCGTGTATCCCCAAATCCTTCAGGCAAGGTATCTCCTTGCTCAAGAACTCTCCTGCTTTGAGGGTTTTGCTTTTAGATCTAATTTGTATTTTGGGGTTATTTGTCAAGCTTTCTCCAACACTTTTCTAGAAATTCTAATATTCATGGTCTTTGGGAAGGGAAAGGGACAGCTGATGTTTTTATCAGATGGTTTTAAAGATTCCTCAGGATGAGAAGGGTTGTTTGGTAGCGCACAGTTGAGCAGCAGTAATGAAAATGCATCATGTGTGAACTGGGAAAGTTTTTGTCTCTTCCTTTATTACAGGTAATCAGCACTGCATATATGCGACCAAAGAGGTAGTACTGATTGTTGTGAAACACATAGATAATAGCATAAATGAGGAGTAGTTGGGCTTTTTTCTTCTCCTTTTCTGCATAGTAATTTCAGGGCTTCGGTAAGTTACTATTTTCTTTTTTTCTTTCTTTCTTTGATTTTCTTTGGAGTCCCTCTGATGACACCATGAATATGGGAATGAAGAACTTCTTGGAGCTGATTGGAAATGGCATTGCGGAGCTGAAACTTAACTGGAGGAAATATATCTCCTGAAGAAGAATATATAATGCATTGTAAGGATCTGACTTCTGGTGAAAAATTCAAGCCCAGAGAAAACTTGTCCGCTTTGTTAGGAAGAATGGGTTGGACAATTTTCTTCAATTCCAAAGGATATCTGAATGCCATGCTGAGCTTAATCTCTGCAGCATGCTCTGTGCTTCTCATCTCTTCCTGATGCACTGCATGGTAAGGCCTTTTTCCTTCCTTTTAATAATAACCATATTTCTGTTATGGTGAGAGGTAAAAATAATAGCAATAATCAAATGAAAATTGAAAAAATGTAGAAAGCTAACAAAAGAACCTTTGTTTGTATGGTTGTTTCCAGGAGCAAGTGTCCTGATTACTGCAGCAGCTTTGTAAGATCATTTCTGTCTTTCTCCCTTGCTTTGTGACAGTGTGTATGTGCATGTGTGTGTTTGTGCACACCTGTGCTGTCATTTGCACTTGGACTGGAACATCAGTAGCTGTATTGTACATATTTCCATGGTAAAGAGGATGTTTAAGAATTTGCTTTGACATTTCTCTCTCTTTTTCCCTCCCTCCATTCCCCTCCTCCTGCCTCCTCTTTCTCTCCGTCTGTCTGTCTGTCTGTCTCTCTGGGGTCATGGTGCTATACCTTCCCTGCACCTCAGTCGTGCACTGACCACTAGAAGGCAAAAATAGAAGGTAAAAGAAATCCTGTATCAATGTAAGAATAGTTCTGAAAAAGTATTATCTGAGAAAATAAAAGCTACAGAAGGGTTTTGAACGTCTGCAAGATCTGCAGGTACAAAAGATTTACTTTATTTTGTTTCCCATGGGAAACAAATATCGAATGCAGACTTGGATGCTGTGTTTTAGATACAGTGGGAGGCAGATCCTTTTACACATGTCAGAAAGCCAAAAAATCACCACTGTGAATTACGACAATGTTGCTCTTGATGACCCAAGTCATAAAATAAGCAAACCAGTATGAGATGTTCTCATATCAAGTAATTTTTGTCATGTATTATTGGGGAGTTGAGAATTATTATAAATAGCTTCAGTGGATGTTGCAAGATATTTTTCATTAACAGCTGTAATGTGCTTTCATCTTTCTGGATGAAAGGTGCTAGGGGAATGCAAGGTGATGTTATTAACTAACTACCCAACTTACCAAAATTTAGGGTCATTATCAGGAAATTGCCAAGCAGATCAGGAATTATATAGTGAGTTCACTGAGATGGAAGAACAAGTTAGTTTTCAGAAAGGCTGGTTTACTTGGATCTCTGTTTCAGAAATTAGGGTAGAACTAAAAAATGAAAGAGTGGTGATGTGAAATATATATATTTTCTTATGCATTCTGGTTGATCACTGAGTTTGGAAGAGGGAAAGTTGAGTGCCTCTTGAGGAGCAGACTGTGGTAAGGGCCTGCCCCCGCTCTGAGGGTAATCACTCACAAATCCCACTGCTTTTGATGGGTTAGAAAAGGACCAGGAGCAGGTTTGTGTGGCGGTTGTCACGGGCTGTCCAGCTGGGTATGAAGGTGATGGGTTCCTGGCAGCAGGTTTTGAGGATGAGAGGAATGCAAGAGCCAAAGCAAAAAGGCCAGGCCAGGCCACACCAGGACTCATGAACAAGAATCAGAGCTTAAATCCTATTCAAAAGATGGAATTTTGTGGTAGTTCCCAATACATCTCCTCCTTGTATGATGCAGGAGTCCCTAAGACAGTTTTTAGAGACAGAATGGTAATGCAGCTTTTTCAAATCACTGCAGGAGGAGGAAACAGAGATGATACAAACACTATTTATTGTCACACTATTATTCCTGTAGTGTGGCAATTTTTCAGTAGGGTTCAGAGGAACCAGCCTTGATTTTAGGAGTAAAGGTTCAAAATATGCATACATGTGCATTGAAGTAGATTTTTTGTGTATTTTACCATCTAAAATGTGTGACTAGTATAAGAACCAATAAGGAAAACTGAGGAAGGACAACACAACCCATAAATGTAATCTTCCAAACTTCACTGTTGAAAGAAGCTCTTACTTGTGGAAGTAGTCCCCTCAGCTCTTTATGTGAACAAGGACTGCATCCTAAATTCAAGTTTCCCATTGCAAATCTCTCCTCACATCAGCAGTTCTATTTCAATCAATGGGACAAGTCGTGTGAGTAAGAACTACTCGTGAATAAATTATGAAAGTTTTTATAAGACCAGGCTCTTTGATTGTCATGGCAACAGATTTATTAGGCTTCAGGCATAATTTGTATTTCCCTTCTAAACAAAATCATTTTTCCTTTTACCCATGTGAATCCTTTTGCCTTGTAATTAGGACAAGAAGAATAGGTTAATTACATTCTTAAAGATCATGCAACTGTACAGATACATTGTTAGTGAAGAGTTATCAGAGTATGCAAAAATTTACTGTTATTAGTGGTCTCCAAATCCAAGAGAAGTGTGTTCTTACTGGAATCATTCATTGCCTTATTTATTTTTCTGACAGTATTAACATTGCTACTAGGTATTGTCAATTCTTCCGGCAACTCATAAAAAAAAAAAAAAGAATTCCTTTAAAATATCACTGAACTTATAAAAGTAATCACTATTATTAAGTTCAAGGATACTGACCAAGCTTTCTACTACATTAAATATGTTCATTTTTTAGTTAATACATGATGTTTAGCTCTTTAGTTGATCAAGGAACATATTTATCTTTAGGGTATAGAAACACAATATGAAGTCATAATTGTAGTAAGCTTCCTACAGAATATAGATAGATATTGAAATAGTAAGCATAAAATCATCTGGATTTTCTTTCCCTGTGCAATTTTGCATGCTTATAAATGCCTATATTATTAGGATATGTATTACACAACAAGTAATATTTCCTTCACTGTAATTTATAAAGAACAGTTTCTTTTCAGAATACAGTGCATAGGAATTTTTTTGCGCTAGGTTATGCATTATGGAAGAAAGAAGAAATATTAGAAAAAGCAAGCATAGCAACCTTTAAAATGTATCCAGTACACTAATGCAGCAATAGGTTCGTTTGTTTCTTTTATGAAACACGTTAAACCACGACACCCTATAATAGCAATATATATGTAGCAAGAATAGTGGATTATTTTCTAAAGAGTGTGTGATTTTGAAAGAGAAGGTTTTGCACGATACAGGATGTTTGTTGTCTTTAGCAGACATTTCTGTCAATGATTTACTGTGACTTAGAACTCTTTCTTTAGTGACATTTTTAATCATTTACTTTAAACATTTGCACAACAGCTGTATTTGGCTTTCTCTGTCAATTCTAAAGCAAGTAAAATTAGTAATTCCCTTTTCTTTTAAGATACTATTCAATAAAGGTCTGATGCTGAAAACACATGTATTTCATTTCAGTCCATTGAACTGTTTCTTTAGATAAACTATGTGAATTAGAGCTTGAACCATCTGCATTATCAGGGAAGTTATACTGAACAGTGGAAATACATTCCACACTTACAGCAAGTATTTCTAGTCAAGAGAAATGTACTTTAATAATACAACACATAAGCAGTTCCTGGACTTGGAATGTCTTGAGCTGTCTTGATCCAAGATCCAGCAAAAACCTGATTTTTGAAAGGCCCGCAAAAAACCCCAAAACAAAACCAAATGAGTCTTAAACTTTTGTTGTTTAAACATAAATAGCCACAGAAAGAATATTTATCTGACAAGAAATTTCAGTACATCAGCATCTGTGTTTTTAATAAACCAGGATAAAAAATTGAAAAGGCATAATGTTTTTAAAAAATTAAAAGCTCTAAAAATCTATATGTATGCGAATACTGATTTCAAAATGACACAACATTTCATTTTAACATTTTTAATCAGACTTTCATTTGTTACAAAAAATTGTACTGAGATCTGTTTATCTGTTTTTCTCAGTGAAAATTTGCAACTCAATTTTTTTTTTTGACAGGGAAATGTTTTGTTATATATTTTTAACTAGATCTGTTATAGCTGTCCCAATATTTATTGGCTCTCACAGGTCAGCTCTTTAATTAGAAGTTCTCTGAAGGGCCATCTTTAGCCCTACATGTTGTATAGCCCCATATTACTAATACTGAACAGCAGTTCTTACCAGGTCTGCGGCAGATGTAAGCTCTGATTGCGATTCCCTCCTTTAATTCTTCTTGTGTCTTCAACAAAAAGCAGGCATCTGTTTTGCTGAGAGTTTTACAGATACCAGAAGAAGTAGTTTCTACTACAAAAACCTTCAAGAGGCCTTCAAAAGGCATGCAGGCAAGGAGTAGAATTAATCGAGTATTAATATCCTTATTAAATAGATAAGAAACTGAGGAACAAAGAAACTGCCCAAAGCTATACTGGCAAGGGAAGAGTTTGGAATTGAACCCAAATGTCCTTATTCTCAGTTCACCGCTGTCCCTGCAAGGTTGCTCTTCATTTTGTTCATTTTTTTGCTTAATGACTTGCATTTGGACTTTTAAGTTAATACTAGTTGAAGTATCAAATGTGAAAGGGAATTATTGATGCGTACTTCCTTCCCAGTCTGAAACAGTTGTCCTAAAAATTCTTTTTTCTTTCCTGAGCCATTCTGTTTGAATGTAACCATTAATTATGTAATTGCTTTACTACACAGGGGAAGTATATCCTAGATTAAAGAGAATATTACTAAATAGAAATATCCTAAACATGCCATACAGTTTCTGGGGGATGTACATGTGTATCTGTTTATGCTGTCAGGGTATAGGGATAGCTGTGGGGGTTTGTAATGGTTTTGAGGGCTCCTGGTAAGTGAATCAAATTTCAACACAGAAAAAAATCCAGTTAAAACGTAAAAAGACTGATGATTTGCTATCTAGAATTCACACAGGTCATTATGAATCCAGCACTTGTGCACAAAAAGATGACACAGAGAATATGGTACCTAACAGTGATTCTTATTAACCCCAGTATGCCTCCTCTGTCCAAGGTAATCTTTCAGCTTTTTATCCACTTTATGAAAAAGGAAAAGGCAGTTTGTACAAAAACTACTTAGCTGCTAAAATTACATCTGAAGTTGGGGAAAAATATCTGCCTTGGCATCTTACTGTAAGCCCAGGAAAATTTTGTACATGTCAAGAAGGAAAAAAACTTTTCACAAATGTACCAGAGTTTTGGAATGAGTTCTGCAGCAGAATATCCCAGAAGCTTAAGGGGTATCTGCCTCACCCTGGTCTATTTATACAGCTCTAAGTGTTACACACCTCTGGATGCTGACAGGTACCGTACTTACCCAATTACACAATGACATATTAATGTAGAAGAGTATGAAAGTCTGATTAAAAGCAGTACTTCCACTGGAAACCTCATCTCACTTGTGTTTTATTCCTGAGAAATGTTAAGAAGAGAACTTGAAATGCACCCTACTGCATCAAGTACACTATTTTTTCTGACATGAACTTTTTACTGGCTTACAAAGGAAAAGGGTTAAAAAGGAATGCCTTAGTCAGTATGTACTCCATTATAGTGAGCAATTACATATCTTGCTTCAGAATACTGTTCTCCAATGCACAGAGCTCAGGTCAGACAGGAGGATCACCCGCGCTCTATTTTCATCAGCAGTGATGGTGCACAGGGTCGTCCCCAGCCTACCGCAGCCCTCCATTCTAAACTAGACCTAATGTTATCTGTAAATATCACAAAAGAGGTTCTGAAAGGCTTTTCCAGTTAAGCTGGCAATTTTTCCATGGAATCTTGGATATTAGAACACACAAAAGTGTTTAAGTTCAAACACATGCTGGTGTTTAAGAACTTAACATATCATATGGCCTCTAGTTCTTTTTTAGACCAGGGGGACTAAAGGATCCAAATACCTTTGAGGATCTGAGCATGGGGTTTATAATATTTTTACACTTTCTACAACATTAATAGATCAGGAAAGTAAATCTAATGATTATAGTAGGGTAATTATTGAACTTTGACAAGTAAGGTGGTTTTTAGTTGGCTAAGAAACGTTGGAGAACCACGGAAGTCCATGAACATAAATAAAGAATTTCATTCATGGTAAGAGCCTCAGAAAAAAAAGGCCTGGAAAAAAGTTGATAAGCCAGAGAGATCAGTAAGCTTTGAGGAAATAAGAGATTGCAAAAAGGGTAAAGGATGTCTGGTACATCTCTTTATGAGAAAACAGAGTGGAAGAATGCCTGTTCCAGTTTTCAGCCAAGCTAGACAGAAAAGAATGGTGTGAGTAGAAAACAATGTGGTGTTTGTGAATATAAATTATGCCTTAATAGTTTGTTACACATTTAATGAGGATATTAATGCAGTGCATATTCTTAACTTCTGACTTCTGAAAATTTGGGACTTATCATTTTATGCATATGTCTTTAGATATTGAAGAGCTTCACTTTCTCCTCCATGTGAAACTGATATATTTGATGAGAAAAATTAGGACTTTACTTTGACGCATCCCAAAACCTAGCAATACTGTCTGTAAAGTGAGAGGTTACTGAACTATATTAAGGGTACCAGAAACTTTCCTTTAAGGAAGGCAAGTCTGATGCTTGAAAACAAAACCATTTAACTTTTTGGATGAGAAAGCAGATGGCAAGGGTGTTTACTAAGACCTGTGACCTGTGTGTTGTTGGAATTTCTTTTTTACTTTGTGCCTAAACCAAAAACTGGTTGAAAGGTTTTTGTTCAGATATTCACAGCAAATGTGACTTTTTGCTGAATATAGAAGCAGTACAAAATGCTTAGCAGGAGAAGGTAGGATTTTGGAAGGGCTTTTAAAGCATTCTTGAAAGTGGCTCTTAATGGATGACCACAATGGCCCTTAGGATAGTATTGTTTCTGTGTTGCTGAGCATAGTACTTGTTCTCTATCTGTATTAATCAAAGCTAGAAAACAAAGCTTTCCTTAGGAAGAGTCATCCGTTTCACTGATGTCGTATCCATTTGTTTTGGGTTCCTGTGTTTTCTTTCTGTAGCAAATGCTTCACGTTGCATCAAAACGCTCTGGAGCTTGGCACAGCTGGATGCGTTCTCAAAACACTGCTATGGAAATGTGTGACTATCTACATTGTACCTGCTCCTTTGGAGCCACTCTGAGATATTGTTAACTCAGTATAAAGGGAACAGCATCTTTGACATGACTTCGTTTAATGCTCAGAGTGTTTCAATGTGTCATGTCACTGGGAACATCCTGAGTGTGCAATGTGATGTACCTTGTAATATGGTTTTAATATCGCTAGCACATCAGAGCTGATTGAGGAAGGGTTGGTCTGTTAATTCTGCTCCTAATTGTTATCCCTCAAATTCTGCATCTGTTCATGTGCTTTCTAATGGAATTGTAAGGGATCACAAGGTATCTTTGGGTCTGGTCATTGTCCCCACCCTGAAAACCATGCAATGGATGTTTAATGCAGAAGGGCCCACAGAGCATCTGCTCCATCCATTCATGCTCACCACAAAATAATTCCAGTCCTCCTCACTGAATTTTAGTAAGCTAGTAAAAGACCACAAGTCACATCTGCAATGTTTCACAAGAGGAGATAGATCAGAAGCATCACTAAAGCGTTATATTCCTTTGGGGGGGAAAAAAAAAAAGGTAAGTAGACCATGCCTAATGATACAGAGAGAATCCTACAATAGTTTTGCTGAATCTGCCTCCAAATTAATTTGTGATTTCTCATCCAGCTTTCAGTTGATTTATGAGTACATGAAGAAGGCACACCAAATGGGCATCACAGGGATTTTAACATCAGAAACACTAGTGCTCCCTACCTCACAACCTGTTCCTACCCACAGCCCTTCTCTGGAGCCTCACATGGAAGTGCAGCATCTCCCTGCAGAAGTCAAGTTGCATGTGAAGAGAGAAACAACCTTTCTGGATCCCTGCAGATTAAGCATGGGAGTAGTACAGAGTGAATATGATGCAAACAGACAGGATCAATAAGCAATTTCCTTCATAAAACAGAGGAGACCTTCCTGACATCAGTTTATCCCCTCTTTAGGGATAAATCCCAAACATTTTTACCAAGTTACAACACATGAATTACTGTATATCTTAAGAATCCAGTGCCATGTCTTCCTTGCCCACACATCTCTAGCAGGTGCCTGTACAGATGCATCTTCCCTTGACCCTTTTTGTGTCTATCCCAGTCCATTTGGACACACGTCACTAACCCCCATGACAGTATATCTGGGCACATCCATCCATTGCATGCATGATATGAACTGAGCCTCTCACCCCTTTGGTGCATACATGCATGCCCCTCCTGCAGAGAGACACAGCTATGGGATCACTCCCTGTTGGGCCTCTCCAGGGACCTGATCTCCCAGTCCCCTGTAGCTTATGGACAATTCCTCAGCCCTCGGTGATAGTGCTAAGAACAGACCCCTCAGCTGCATAAATGATGTGTGCACAAATGATGTCTCCCAGGTGATTAAACAAAAGAGCCATCATGGCCTCATGGGCCATGGCCATGTCCCACTTTCTCTCTTGGTCTATGAGCTCTGTCAGTATGATCTTGTGGGCCATATCCATCACAGATCCTTACCGTTCCTCAGTGCAAAGCCCAAGCCTTGTGCACAGGACTCAACTTTCACCCATGTGTTAGTATATGATGACTGCTACTGCTTTTAGAAGCAGATCCCACTGAAATACAATGAGTTGAGAAGCTTTGGATAGCTGTTTGGATAAGGAAATTGCAACCAGGTAGGACTTTTCCACTTCAGCTGCTTGATTTGCTTTACACTTTGGCTGTGAAATGCAGTGCTTTGCACATGAATGCGCCTGTGTCCTCTGTGCTGGGGTGAAAGCTACCATCCTACTTGGGATTGTCACAGCTGGTGTGAATTGAAGAGGATCCAGGAAATCTGCACTTAAGAAAGTCCCCATAGCCTCGGTTCCCCACAGACACAAATGGCCGGGCCAAAGCTGATATCTCCTTCACACTTCTTTTTCTTCTGGTCTGGAGGTATGAAGTCCCACCCCCTCCTGTGCTTTTATAAGATGTAAAGATGCTGGGTTCTCCTGGATATCAGGTTACAACCACTGCGTGAATCAGCTTCCAGATCTGTTCATCAGGGCTACTGAACCTTGCTAGTGTGTCCCAAGGTGAGGATTAATCTGTTAGTGTTTGTAAAAAGCTATGTAAATGATCTGTATCATGCTGACAGGTCAAGTACTGCATTGCTCACTGGCTGCTCCTCCCGATAGTTTAAGACATATGCCAAACAACGTCTACACTTTCAGATGGTGTTCACTGATGTAGCTTGACTGGCTTAACCCTCTCAGGATTGGCCCTACTTCTTCTAGCTTACTGATTGGGTGCTACAGCACAAATACACAAGGCTGATGCTTTTTCACATAACCTAGAATACAATAAATACATCGATTTATGCTTGTGCAAGACCATGAGCTCAAAGGAAACCTCTTGGATCTATTATAGCACATGTAAAATTCAGGTCCTGAAGGACACATGGAAAGCAACGAGGCTGAGCAGAGCTCGGTGCTCTGCTTGGCTGTGGGCAAGAGGCAGCAGCAGAAGCTGCTTCTGCGAGCTGTTGGCAGGATTTGGCCCTGCTGCACCCGCAGGAGCTGCAGGTGCTCCGAACGGCCACGAGGCTCAGCATGAGCCTCTCTGAGAATGTGAACCCTACCCAAGAGGAGGGTATGCTTGAAATTTGGGAGCCTTTTCATCCTGTGCTTATCACATAGATTGCAGCTATTATCAGTTATTGAGATCAGGGCCTGACAGTGGTAGATACTGTACAAACAGTAAGAGAAACAGCCTCTTCTAGAGAATTAAATTCTAAGTGAATGCAGCTTCCATAGCTGACTCTGTAAGCATACAGAACAACAGAAGGTGGCCAAAAGGTGAGTAACTAGTTTCACTGGCTGCTTTACCACATGCCTGGTCCCAGTTATCAGCATTACATGTGGATTTTTATGTTGATTTTTGGTATGAATGATTGATACTTTCATTATATTTAATGCTTTTTGTAGTGAAGATCATTTGCTGCTGATCTTTGCTGATGTCTCTGTGGGTGTATCTATACTTTTCCTTAAATACCTAAGCTAGAAAGCAATGCTGCAGCATGAGGCAGGGGCTGTTCTCGGTACAATCTGTTACTAAATGAGTAGGACAGCCAAAAGAAAGGGACTTTCTGTGAATCTTCATTGTCACGTGGTCCTCTTCTTTGAGGCTACAGGAGCTGATAACTTACTATTATTTTCAGGGGCTAACACAGGGATATGGGGTCAATACATATGCTAGCAATTTGGGTGATTAAGTTATGAAAAAGTATTTTTTGTTTCTGCCACTATTGCTTGTCTGGGCAACTTTTGTTTTCAAAGCCTAATTCAGTACCTGGTGGAGTCAGCGAGAATTGTGCCACTGATTTCTTCCACAGCTGGGTCACACCACTGGCTGGTTTCATCATCACCACACGTACAAGTTGCTGTGGTAGAAAATATGAACAGACTGTGGCTTTGCTTTTTGTTTCTTTACCTGAAACTTTCTTTCTTTTCCTGCTTCAGACATCTATCTGCCACATACTTAGGGCTTCAGCAAATGTTCAGGGCATATCTCTGTGTCTCTACACAATATCTTTGCATGCAGATCTCCACTGGTATTAGCAGACCTGCTCTGCAACTGGGTATCTCCAAGATTTAGTACGTCTTGTTTAGTTTCACTCAAACAGCCTGTTTGTCAGCCACAAAAATCCATGAAAATGATTGACAATGAAAGGAACTGATTTCTTCTTCCTCCTCATAAAATGACTGCATACCTCCATTTAGGGTATTTATTTACACTTGTACTAAACAACCTGTATAAATGTACCCAGCTGGCATTGATCTAGCTGGATTAAGTAATAGGCAGAGGGAAGATGGTAGGGTGTGGGGGGTTCGGGGTGCATCTAATGGATGTAACAGGACTGTGGCTGTGGTTTCAGGTAGCTGCTCCTCATGGGGGGTGCAGGCCCTTGTACTTTCTAGGAGACATCTGCTCCCACCCGGCTATGTTGGAGCTACCTCGGCACAGTCATGTGTGCAGCAGTCCTTTAACTGCAGCACAGATATAGCTGATGTCAGTTATAAATGACTGCAAGTTGGAACAGGAGGAATTTATAAGCCATGTTTGGGAGGTTTTAAATACCTCGTTTACTGTGCTGTTAAAAAAAATGTGCAAAATTATAACAAAATAATGAAGACCAAACATCTGTAAATCTTCCTTTGATGAGATGCCTGGTAACATTCTAGTGTTTACAGTTTTGACAGCAAAATGACATAGAAAAAACCCCCAAATTAGCATGTACAAGAAGTCAGGAATGAGAAAACAGAAGGAAGGCAACAGAGACTTGTGCTAACAGAGGGATTATGGCTCTTGAGAGAGGGCAATGTGCCATCTATGAAGAGCAGTCATTTTTGCAAATCTCTGTTTTCCTGGTTAGCAGTTATCACCTGGCAACAGCGAGGGAGAGGCAGCCCATACAGTGCTTTGACAAGGTGGAAATCATGTGCTTTAATGGAATGTTTGGTAGCTCTGCACAGCATCCTCCCAGCAGCACATACCTGGGAAAAGAGTGCTAATGAGCAGGGAGGACAGAGACGCAGTTTCTCAGAGCCAGGATTGTTTATGCTGACCAACTTCCCAACTGCAAAGGGTGTCCCCATGGGACCCCAGGGGCCCTAGCGCCCCAGTCCCCACCTGGTGCTTTGGCCACTCAGACATCCTTCCTGTGATAGGCAACAGCGTACAGCAAAAATGTTATTGCAAGTGCGGTGTGGAAGAGTTTGTTCTTAACTGGTTGTGAAGTGTGTGGAGGGTGGCACAGTCATCACGCTGGTAGAGCATGGTGTACGTGCAGGTATCTATGAGAAAGCTATTCTGTCCTTAATTATTTGCAAATACCTACATGTGGTGAAGTGCTATGCATTTGTAAATCGTGCACATTTTCTCCTCGGTAATGTTTACTTTAGCCCCAGGGAGAGTGCAGAGAGCATAGCCCGTGACCAGAGCAGACGACTTCATCAGAGGAGGGAAGTTCTAGCAGGGAGTGCAGCTACTGTATACCCTTGACTGATGAACGGTACGTCTCTATCGGGGAAGGTCGTCCTCTTCGACCGAGCGCGCAGCTTCGGGAGGGACGCACATGGAGCGGTGAGGGAGGAAGGGGACACCCGCCTAGCCAGCCAGATCAGCCGAATCAACCCTGGCGATCAATGGGGTGACAGATGTCGCAGCCAGATTGCCCTCACATCCAAGTTACCCAGCCTCACTGACAGACTTTTATGAAGGGTTTCCCAAGGCCAGGCTGCAGCAGTGCATCACTACAGATATGCTTTTGACATTTGTAGTCCAAGAAGCAGCAGTATTCAAAGTAAAACACCACCAGTGGGTTTCCATAAGAAGCCTGATTCTTGGATTATTTGTGGGGGTTTGAATGTAGCTATGAGTTGTACAACTCTAAGCTTTCTTTTGGAAGGATTCCACCAGCCTACATCCATCTTCTCTTCCCCCCTACCCGAGCACAGTGAGCCACAGCAACGCTGCTTTGCTCTGCAACCTACCTGCATCCACCCCCTGACAGTGAGCAGCTCCTGCTTTGGCTTGAACCCTCCAAGCAAGCTCCAGTGAAGAAAGGACTGGAGAAAGGAAGTAGGAATTGGGAGCAACTGGAAGAGAGTCATGAGCTTGGGAAGACAGACTTAGGAGTCCTCTGAAAGCTTTCTTTCAGAAATAAGCCAAAAAATGCTGCTGGCCAAACCTTATCTTTCTGAAAATTTGACAGAATTAATTTCTTTTCCATAAAATAGATTATCCTTTTGGAAAAATAACTGGAGTCTCTCGTACTAACCCATGCAGAATAGATTGTTCAGTTTTCCTATGGCTGCTGCCATAGGTTCTAGTCTGATTATAGGCATGAAATGTAGGCAAGTGTAATTACGATGCAGGCAGATTTACGTGTCTCCAGAAAGGTTTTCAAATAACAAAAAGAATATAAATATTGGATCTATGGAAAGAAAATGTCCATTATTAAAATCAACCCACAAGCTTGTGCTATGAAAAGGCTTTCTTCTTCAACACAGCTGTCAGCCCCGCTGAGATTTTAAATTGGAGTTTGTCTAGTGTAACTCTCACTTTCTATTTAAAAAGCAAAGTCAAAAGCATTAAACTTTTGTCCTGGGTTTTTACAATACAGGAAAGCTAATATAATTGCTGTACTAATGTAGAGTTACGAGCTTTTATGCTCTCCAGTTTTTGGCAAAGAAAAGTTACGTCTTTTGATTCATGGAATAAGACATTTCTCTATTTAAATTTGCCATACGCTTTCTCTTCAGGAAAAAATCTTCATCCCTTCCTCTCCTCTGGACCGTTTGGCATAGCTCTTTGGTTTGTAACTGCCTGTGCTTCACTCGAGAGCTGGCTGCATTTCAGTCACCAGTCACTGTGCAGAGTTTCTGTGTGAATTATTGGAGTGTGCTTGGCATCTGGAGATCTAAGGAATTGAAAAGTATGGTTCAAATGTCAGACTGCAACTTGAAAGGCTTCCAGAGATGCAGAGCCAGCTCTGTGGTCTGACTGAGGCAATGCCCATGCCAAACGCAACAGAAAAAGTCTCTAGGTGACAAAAGGATGTCCCCTGTCAGACCCGTGACATGGGCAACATGGCTTCCAGCTTCAGCATAAAAAAGAGTGGTTTAGAGGGTGACACAAAGTCCCAACCGTGTGAGGAGAACAAGGATCGGACATGTTACCTGTGTCAGTGATGTTGGGAAGAAGCTAAGGACTGATAGGATAAACAAAATAGGACTTAGCTTGAGTTCTTAAGTTAGACAGGCTTGTGTGAATGCAATTAACTGGCTGGGAAGTCTTTGGAGAAAAACAACTTCAAACAAAGAGAAATCTTTGGAAGGTTGCTTCTGTATCAGGAGGAAATGGAGAGGAATTTAGTTTAAGGATGTTTTTCTGAGTTGTGTTAATTTATTTTCAATCATCTTTGGCATTGACTAACACTGAATTGACAGGACAGTGTCATTATTAATGCTTTATTCATCTTCTTCTTTAGCAAAATAGTATGTATAATAGCAAAAAAAGGAAAATTGCACATTTTATTTGGTTTTTTGTGCCCCTCCTTGGAGTCTCTAGAGCCATAGATCAATTGCTAGTGTTTAGTGATGTCCTGCTCAAAAGTGTAGGGCCTGTGGGTGGGTCTTCTATGGCTGACACTTGTACAGTGCATAACCTAAGATGACACTGATCCTTGCAGCCTTATGGGAATAATATTTTCAGCAGGATGAATTGTTCTTGAATGTTTTCTTCAATGTACGGTGTTACATGCCCAAACATTTTTTTCATCATCTTGAGCGTATGTCCTACATTTCCTCTCTGCTCTTTTCGTTGCATGGTTTTGATTGTAGCCAACAGCAAAGGTCAAAAGACATTTTACTGTTTCTATTTCTATGTTTCTGTGTCCTGGTTTCGGCAGGGATAGAGTTAATTTCCTTCCTAGTAGCTGGTACAGTGTTTTGGATTTAGGATGAGAACAAAGTTGATAACGCACCGATGTTTTAGCCATCCCACCGGGTGGGGGGGAGTGAGCGAGCGGCTGCGTGGTGCTTAATTGCCGACTGAGGTTAAACCACGACATTCTGTTAAACTGAATTAAATTGTTGGTGCTGCAAAGTGACTTGTTAAAAAGCTTACTCTGCAAGACTTCAGCTGGTATAAACTGAAGCTGAGCTGCATCAGCTTAAACCAGATGGTCCAGAGAGACAATGTGGTCCAAAGAATAGGGTACTGATCTGGAAATCAAGAAAAAGAGTTCGGTTCTCTGGAGCTTCAATGGGTAGCTTCATGAATTTAGATAAAGTTTTTTATCTTGCTCTGCCTCAGGTTTTCTGGATGGGTCATAGAGTGACGCTGTATTTTAAAGCACTTTGCACATTCAATTTTTCAATCACGTAGTATTATTCGTTTCACATCTAACATCAGTCAGTACAACTGCCTGTTTAATTTACATTACGGATAGGTTCTGAAATCATAATATCTAGGAATGCTATGGTGTCACTGAATAGGTTAATTATGTTTACCAGTGTCTGTGAGTATTCACTAGAAGGTATCATTTCTCAGTCCACAATTGAACCAGCACTGAGTTTTGCCCATTAAGCAGCCTTCCATTTCTTTCCTATGTAGTAAAACAAATCCAATAGTTTTCTTAGAGTATAAATGATTCCTATTGGAATTTTCAGGTTAACCTGAACTAATATTTAGTTCAATCTTTTAAATTAGCCCTCAAATGGCCTTTGGAGAAGTTTGGCCCAAGTGTCTTCTTTCTTTTTTTTTTTTTTAAATCCCAGATATGTGACTCATGCAGGATCTTCAATTTTTTCTATCTGTTAGAATTGCCTTAAATGTAATGAACTGGCAATACCTGAATATCTCTTCTATGATTAGTGCTCATTTCCCAATTTTGCTTCATGAGGAAAGTCCTTTCTATCACCAGAACCTGAAGAACATTGTTTCACTGCAGGGCTGACGTCTTCTGTGGCTTTTAAATGGTCCATGACCACAAGCTTTTTTTTCACTGGTATGCTCATTTCTCCCAGTCACCTCACCCCAGCACTCCTTGATCCTGTCTTACGGCATGAAAGGGGAAGAAATGGACAAACATCTCCCTAGAGGACCATTTGGCTTTAAAAATACAAGTAGAGCCAAATAGATACTTTACAAATGTGAGCGAGGTATCTTAACTGAGAAAGCATCAGTCCTATAGAGATGGTATGACAGCTGCTGAATAGAAAACAGGTCTGTGTGAACACACAGAATATCTTGGGCAACAATTCAATTTGAAAATTAAGTTGAAAGAAACATTACCAACCTACTGTTTCTAGGCATGTTGCTATTCATTTACTTATCACACCAGTTCAGTGGGACTCAGTGCTCTCCCTGTGTGTTAGAAGGACTCTGGGACTTACACACAATCATTTCCAATGACCAATTTTGCATAATACAGATACTATGAATATTTTATTTATTATTAGCAGCCTCTTTATTGCCAGCAATATTTTTAAAGAATCCATTATATGTTAAAAAAATCAGGGTTAAATTTGGCTCTCTGTTCGGGGGCATAAATCCAGATTAGTTTTCCTTTTAACAGTAATTTTACTCAAGGTTTTGTGAACGGAATTTGACTTGGTGTCCGTTGAAGAAAAATGTAGCAAAATATACATTCCTCTCCCTAAATCCTTAAGAAGAATTACCAATATGTTACTGAACACTCTTAATATAAGAAAGCAGTGAAATATTTTCAGTTTTGTGGCTATGCTCTTGGTCTTATTCACATTTTATATGGGCATTGTTTTAAATTACTGGCACTACATTAGAGTATGTCAACATGCATCATATAAACAGATACAATTTACCATGACCTTGAGGCAACATGATGTGTATGTTGCATTACATTAGCTATCAAAGTACATTCCTTATATAGTACAGTACCCACTGCAGGCAGAGAAGAACATGGATTGTTAGGCATACTGTGTGGAGTTGGAAGACATATGCAAATAATCTCTCCAGATCTATAGCCACATAATTTGTATCTTTTTAAAGAGAATAGGAATAAGCTATAGGAAAAAAAAAAAATCCAAATGGCTTTGCTCCGTATGCAAGGTGACCTCCTTTGCTGAACAGTGGAAACCTCTGAACATCAGGAAGCGCGTTACTGTGAGAGTGACCGAGCACTGGCACGGGTTTCCCAGACAGGCTGTGGAGTCCCCAGCCTTGGAGATATTGAAAAGCTGTCTGGGCATGGTCCTGGGCAACCGGCTGTAGGTGGCCCTGCCTGAGCAAGGGGGTTGGACCAGGCGACCTCCAGACGTCCCTTCCAACCTCAACCATTCTGTGACTCTCTGATATCCACAACTCACAATAGTGAGCACTTATAGCAATGCACCAGTGCACAGGGCTTAGGAAATCCAGCTCTTCCCATACTCCTTTCTTCACTGCCATCCTGATGGCCTTGCCAGAGCATTCGGTGAGTTAATTGCAACCTTTTCACTCCCGAATCCCACTTCTCTGCTGTGCCACAGAACTCTACCCCAAGCCCTGAAGAGGAGAGGTGTCACCTCACTCGTGTGTTTTCCCAAATGTGCTACTCCCCATACAGCCAGCATGTTTCCCCAGGGGTGTGGGACCTGCACAAGTGGAGCTGCCGCCTCTCCCGCATGCTGTGCTTGCTCTGAGCACAAGCTAGAGGGGCAACTGCTCCTGTGGATCGAGGGCCTGGCTCTCCTGGCTGTGCTGGGTTTGTGCAAATTGACCTTCAGCAGCTCATTTCAACCTTCTGTTCTTTCCTCCTCCTTCTCATACTTTGTACTGTTGTAATTGTGTAAGCTGCTTGGGCTAGGTATCATTCTCGCTATCTGTGTCTGGTTTCTAGCCCAGCCGTCAGCAGGGGTTGCTGTGTGCTGCTGCAATATAAATGACTAATGATGATGATAAAAGGTGTGGGAGTTGGTTGCCTGGAGTGTTATCCTACTTTGATAACTTTTTTTTATAAACTAGCTTCTTCCCTCAAATTATCTGTTATTTTATCTTATTAGGTCTAATATTTTAAAAGTGCCAAGGGATTTTCGGCTGCCTCCATTTTTGAATTCTTATCCCAGGACTTTGAAAGACGCTTTGAAATTTTCAGAGTTTGGATGGTGTTGCTGTCACGGTGCCAGTAGCCTTCAGCGTGAGTTGCAGGTTATTGGCACCTTTAAGAGTCAACTGCAACTGTGTCCTGAAAGAGGCATTCAATAGGGAAATGCTCTATTTTTAAATTTGGGCTGATATAGGTAATAATTACACACAAAACAGTATGTGAAAAGAACATTATCAAGGTTGCACAGCTCAGCACTTGAAGCTAAGAAATGCTGCAAGTAAAATTGTCTCTACTCCATTAATTTGCCACCTTGCACAGGTGCATCAGTCATGGACTATTTTTGCCCAGGATCTGAGTCTCGCTTGGTGCGCATAATAGATGACACAGTTCATGAGTTCAATACTTGATTTTCTTTCACTGTTCAGTGCATAGCTCAGACTCTGCTGTGAAGGCAAGATTATTTCCTGCTGGGGCATTCCAGGGTGTCCCACCATGCAGGTCCTTGCCACCTGCAAAACTGACTTATTTCCATTTACAGCATCTTAATAGCAATTCTGGGTATCATTACTCCCTAGGACAGCTGGTAACCTAAGGCAAAAAAGAGTTAGATTACAAGTATCCATAATTGTGGGTGCCCAATGTAATTTTTTTAGAGTACCTGGCAGCACATACTGCAGCTCCTGTTGGCTTCCACTGCAATGGCCAGTACTCACCACCTTCAGATACTCAAGCCTCCAGGGCCAAGGCAGGCTCCCAGAAAATGAAGTACACAGAACAGGGGAGCAGCTTTGAAAAACGTGGTGTGAATGAGTTGTCCCATTCCTCAGGGCAAGATCTCATGCCTGCAGACAAAAGACTGCTGCTCCTCTTCTCAGGCTCTCCTGCCACCTTTTAAATTCTGCAAAAAAAAATTGAAGCATGCTACAAGCAAAAGCTTTTTTCTTTCCTTTTCTATGGCAAATGCACTTTGCTCTGACTGAAGCTGAAATTTGGTGGACAGAATAGTGCTTAGCTAAAACCTACCTGATAAGACATGAACAGAAGGAGGCTGAGTTCGTCCTGGATCACTTTTAATTGTGGCATTTTTTGGTTGGTCTTTGCAAATTACAAAAAACCCAAAGAATTTATTTTTGAAAAGCAAACCGAAAAACTTTTGCTATTCAAATTTTCATATTGACAACTCTCAATGTCATTTCAACCTATTGAAGTGCTGCAAAGATTCTTTAAGCTAGGAGAGTAATTAAATGGGGAAAAAATTACAATAGAGATAATTTCTTTTATAAAACTGATCACTTAATAATAAACACATTTTCAGATGCATAAGACCTTCTTCAGCACTTGTATCAGGCCATCTCAGCTACAATAACATTGAGAATGCAGTCCTTGCTTCAAAAGCAAAGATATTTGAGTATTTCACAGAAAAGATTGCAAGGTTTCTATACGGATAAAACAACAATTGGTTTCCAAGCATCATTCCTATAAACAGCAAAACTGGGTGATTTTTTTCCCAGAAAATACATTCCCTGAGACAAATGGCTGGCATGCATCATTTCAGACCAAATCGTTACAGTTTTTAAAAGTTATAAAAAACTTGAACGCAACTTTCTTAAGTCAGAAAGTGTCAGTTGGCTAGAATTATTTGCTGTGTCCCTTAGCTGTAATTAATTTTTGGAATAAAGATATAGCTGGAAGTAAAAGTGGAGATTTTAGGCTTTCTAGATTGTTGTTGTTACTCACAGACTAACAGCTCTTTTCTAGAGAAGCTCAAGTGTTATATTCCTCACGCTTCTGGATGCTCTTCTGGTGCACATTTGTTTTGTAAGGAGAAGTCACTTCTGAGGTAAAGGTAGTTTGATCCATTACAGGCCAAATTATCTCCTGGCCTTGGCTGAAATTAGAGATATTATATAGCAAAAAATTAATAAAAATTTGTGCTGCTTTTCTCTCTCTTAATATTTCTTAAATGTCTTCTCAAGCAGCTCAATTTCTATTCCAACGTGCAGTGGTGAGGGCAGATCTTCAAATTGCTCATGACAGAGGTTATGTGCCTTCTGGCAGATAACGGAGACCTGTCTTTCACTGAGACTTGGGTATTGTATTTTTTTCTTTATAGGACTTCAGTGTATTTTTGCTCCTAAAAAAGGACCCTGAAGATGCCCTTGAAATAGAAAATGAGGTGCTGAGATCTGAAATGATGGAAAGAGATACTTTAACATCTCATTCTTCCATGAAGCTATTTCAGCTAATTCTACTTTTATCTGGGCAAAAATGCAAATTTTAAGGCTTTTAACAGTTGGGGTTTTTTAATCTGAATATGCCAGCATCCAGGTGTGCTCACTGTAGAGTTTTTTTGTTGTTCTGTTTTTTAAGCTCAGGAAAGGTGGGCAAAGGGGTAAGAGAGAGAACTCTGACTTCAAACTTCAAATCTTTATTCTATCATAATTTCTGGGGTGTGGGAGGGAGAGGTGTTAACTTTTTTTTTCCTTTTTTTTTTCTTTAATTTGAATGAAAGGTGTCCCTTCTTCCAACCTTGGTATGTATAAATTATAAAATCTTTGGAGTAAGGACAATACATCTTCAGAGGGTGTAGCACACAAACTCCACATTAATACCAGAAGTCCAGAAGGGTTTTGTCCTTTGTTGCTCCAAAAACCCCTAGTATAACTAGAAAAGGCAGAGAGAAAGGCACGAAAGATAACCAAAAGCATGGAATGGCTTCTGTACAAGGAACAACTAGACAGACCAGGATTCTTTAGTCTTGAAGAAAGATGACTACAGGGATATGGTAAGAGACTTACAGCATTCTAGGTGGCCTGCAGAATAAAAGCCAATTATTCACGGTTTCTCAAATTACATAATGAGGAATCAAGTAAGAGGTTCAAATAACAAGTGGATACTTTTTCAGATGTTCCTTAATAATCTTTTGAGCTCATTGCTAGAGGGCACTGTATAGAAAAAAGAATAACAACAAGAGTTCAACCAGCAATTAGACAAATTTAGAGAAAACAAATCTCTGAAGGGGCATTAAACCCAAAGATGCTTCCTCTGGGGGAGCAAGTCCTTGACCTGCAGATTTCTGGACTCCAGAACTTTTTGGACTACCTAACTGTAGTTGGGTACAGTGGCGTAAGCATTACTATATGCTTGTTCTGTGCATCTTTGGCATCAGCTAATGGCAAGGGGACACCTGACCAGCTGGACTGTGGTCTGGCTCCATTTGGCCGCTTTTATGCCCATTAACACCACAGCGTGTTTGGCCTTTACTGGACATCTTATAAGGCAGTTCTGGGAAATCTTCCCTTTGGCTAGCTCTGTCTGTCCTTTTCCCACTGATGGGAAAGAAGCAGCAGTGAGACATGAAATACCTGTTCGGGGCTGCTGGTCGGTTCTTCTTCTCCTTCCCCATTGCAGCTGCTGCTTTGGGGACAGGAGCCCCTCAGGCTCTGCAGGACGGGGCTCAGCAGACACTAGGTGAAGAGGGAGCCTAAGAGATCTGTTCCCCATCATTGTGTCCACAATATGCAACTTTTATCTTTCAGCACTAACTGTTCATTGCAGCAGAGCAGTAAATTGTCTGACAATGGAACACACACATCATCAGGTTTTTTTTAGAACCAGTGCATTTGCACACATTACAGAGGGATTCATGCAAACAAAACAAACATAGACCATGTCATTCTTCCTCTCTTCTTGCTGATAGAGGGTATCAGGAGTTAATCTCGGGAAAAGTGGGAGGGAGGAAATACTCTTTTGACTGAAAAGGTCTGAAAAGAAATACCGAGTATTTAAAAGGAGGAAAGTGGCAAGTGTGTGCTGCAGTACCAACCGAGAGTCAAACACTTCTGCTTCTGAGCATTAGCACCAAGCAGCCAAGCACAGTGTTGTGTATCAGGAAAATGGATTGTGAACACAACATAGGCCAGTCTAAACCAACAAGAATTATACTGAAATTTCACCACTGTTTGGGCCCAGCCAGAAAATTAATCATCTCTGGATTTGTGAAATTTGGAGTTTGAATCGTAAACAGTTCCAGTTGTGTTTTAAATAGATTGTTAATTTTGATCAATAACAATTCATTCTTCATAGTGCATCTCGTATCAAAGGGGAGAGGACTATGAGTTAAAGGGTGACTTACTCTCATTTCAGTCAGGTTGGTTTCTTTCACAAACCAGGACTCATGAAGCTTTATGAATCCTGGTATGGGAGACCTTGCTGTAGGTGGAGGAGCCAAAGGCTGTTTGTGAGTCTATGGATAGCACTGTCTGCACAGAGGCAGGTGAAGGAGGGTCTGTAGTGTTTAAGGATCATTATTCTGCTACAG
Source organism: Aptenodytes forsteri (assembly GCF_000699145.1). Classification (NCBI taxonomy): domain Eukaryota; kingdom Metazoa; phylum Chordata; class Aves; order Sphenisciformes; family Spheniscidae; genus Aptenodytes; species Aptenodytes forsteri. The sequence continues at coordinate 12,434,166 of NW_008795405.1, forward strand.
ATCATAGCTTTGTTTCTAAGATAAGGATACTTGTATTCAAAATATCCAGTCTTTTTATAATAGCGCTTAGGTATCCTGAGCATTTCAGGGTTGTGCATGGTCCCAGAGATGTAAATGAGGAGAAGGAAGGTAAAACTGTAAAACCGGCTGCAAGTCCTTTGCCTCCTCTGAGTTCTGAGCCGCCTGGGGGACAAAAACAGCTGCCAGAACAAGCTGGATCAGAGCCATGGTGGGGAGCAGGATGAGCCCTGTAATGCATTACTTATTTGAATTCTGTCCTCTCAGAATAACCTCTTTGCTGCTGAGTGCCTGCCTTTATTCTAGAGGAGGTCTCACATTGCTGAGACCTTTGGAAATATCCTGGCTGTAGTGCTATAAATAGTGTGTATTTCCCACTGACTAAAACCTGCCAGCATAGCAGCAGCCTGACATGGGTTTATTTTCCTGCTTGAGGATCACATAAGTGCTTGTGTCCTCTCTCCACTGAGACATCTCTTTGCTTTAGGCACTGGTCTCTCTGCTCACTGCTGGGGAGTGTTATTGAACCTGGCTCACATTCCTGCTCTTTCTGATCTTTTTTCTCTAATGACAGACCTCTTCCTGGGCAACTTTCCTTGTCTCCCCTCTCCCTTCTCTTATGGCAGGTCTTTGCTTTTCTCAGGTATTCTGATTTCTACTGTATATTAGTTTCTGCTCATTCCATTTCAATTCATCTGCTATTCATACATACTGCACACTGCCTGTGCAAGCTGCTGTGTCTGAATGAGCTTTTAGTGAAACTTATGGCCCCAGAGCTTCTCTTGGCCTTATCCTGCATTTATATGGTGCCTTTCAGTTCTGTGAAATCCAACTCTAAAAATAAATGCAAATGTGCATCCCTGCACCTGCCAGTACTTCTCTGAGCAGGATCTTGACTGATAGCTGACAGCATGTTGTGCAGTGGAGTTTAGGAGAGGACTTAGGCAGTCCAAATGGCACAAGGGTCGTGAGTGGATACAAAGTAATCACAGAAATGAGAATATACCAATGTAATCCTTAGAAAAAGGACTGCGAACAAGCACAAATATGTGTGCTAACTTTGCCTTCCTTCCACAGGGCACTGGCAGCAGTGCGGTATCCACTTAACTGCCCTGCTCAGCATCTTGCCTGGGGGCTGCCCAGGACTTGCACCCAGCACCCAGCTTTCCCAAGTCTGCCCTTGGAGGAAAATGAGGTTAAAAGAACTTGTTAGGCGAAAAGGAACAAAACTCCGCTTGGCTGTGATGTTCAAGTGGGGTTAAATCCTCGAGCCTCTCCTCCCTGCTAGGTAATTCGAGCACTTCTTTGTGAGATAAGGGAAGGTGTCAGCTCCAGCAGCATCTGAACTCATACTCTGCTTTGCACGATTTCTGTGCCCTCTTCAGTTTGCTAAGCAAAACGAGTTTCCTCTGTGTGTTTCTTATCCCCAAAGGGTGGAACTATCCTTAGAAAATTAAAGCTCTCTTATCTCTTAATGTGTCATCACAACTAATAGCCTGGGGACTGTAAACAAGTTTAAATATCAAAACAATATGGCTGGTGATTATCTGTGATTATGGATTAAGAATACAAAATTTGTGCTCGCTGATATTCAAGCCAGATTGAATAAAAGGAGCCAGATCCTCAGCCGGTGTAAACAGCGGTAGCTCAGCTGAACTCGGGGGAGGGAGGCTGCTTTGTACCAGCTGAGCATCCGACCCTGGGAGCTTTTCAAAAGTTTTCATTCTTGTTTTTCAAAGTGCCAGATAACACATGACAGCATGGGCTGATCAGGAGGAGTGCTGAGGGCCCCCGGCAGAGCCCAGACTGTCCTCCCCTCCTCTGACTTCCCAGGAGCTCTGCTTCTGCTGGCTGCGCCCTCCACTCGCAGCCTCTTTGGGGAGCTCATAAATAATGACTTAGAAGAGAAATGATTTAAGATTACAAAACTTTTTCAAGAGCAAGTCAAGGTACCAGCATATTCAAAAGCTGACAGATATGTTGGGGCAGGTACTTTGCGAGGGATGTGCTTTTTACCTTCGATGCGACAAACATACTGCAGTAAATTCATGAACGTGCACTTGCTGCTGCCTTTTCCAAAGCCCTGCCGCTAAGCCATCACCTTTAGCTCAGTCACGGCTCATGCTGAGAGTGAAGAGACAAGTAAGGATTATCTCCATTTGCTAGAAATACTTTGCCTGGTTCACTGGACTGGTTGCAATGACAATGATATGCAACAGGTCCCACAGATCTGGGGAGATGGTAGTGGGTGTATTTTATAGCACTATTGGATTTGAAATTTTTCATGTTAGCGTCTCCCTGTTTTGGAAGTATTTGCAGGGCCTCACTTTTGTTATGGATCATTTTCTGACACAGACTGGGCAGTTCTTCAAGGAATCCAACAGATGAGAAACTGAGGCAGAGAGAGACTAAGTGGATTTCCCGTAGATGTATAAGAAGTCAGCAGTAGCGCAAGGAGATCAATAGTGCAAGGAGTGTCCTAACCACTGAACTGTCCTTATCTCCCTCATGCAATGCAGAATACATGGAATACATATCTTTTCACGGATAGCTTTTTGAAATACATGTCTTTTCAAAAGGCTGATGTTAGGTTAACGATAAATCTTACAAAATAAAGTAGAAAACACATTAATTTTGATGTGGCAGGAAAGCGCTTTCCTAATGAAGTAGTCATTAAATAAGAAGGATAGTTATTAAAGAACTGGTAAATCTAGTGCTCTCTATCCTTCCTATCTCAGCAGTTCTAGCAGTAGTTCTGGGTAAGGAAAAGGAGTGTTTCTGACAAGCATGAAGTCCCACCAGAAAAATATAAAAGGAGCAATGTGTCATAAGAGTCTTAAAAATATGAAACAATATTAAATAAATGAAATCAATTTCCAGAAGAGAATAATAATGGCTGAAAAATGGTACCCAGATAGCCAGAAGACTTTTCTATTTTCTTAATTGGGGTAATTATACTAAAACTGACAGCAAATATTTTCCCAGTAGCAAAAAACACCCACAAACCCCAGCCAGCCAAAATACCGCTCTGAGCATGAGATCTGTGAAGGTTAAAGGCTTGAGTCTGTCATTAGGAGAGTGCTCCTCTTCTCCCAAGGTCAGTCTTTAAATGTGGAGAAGTAATTTTGATTCTGGTCTCCTCACAGTTCCAAGTCAACGCTTACCTTGATTTCAACAGTGCTAAATTTGGCAAAGTATTAATATAATTGTATTTGGTCCCAGTCTTGTCCTGTTTGAATTTTAAATGCCTTTTAATACCAAGCCCATTGTGCTCTCTTTCTCTCATAGTTTAGGTGATGTATAAAATAGCGAGGAGTGTGGACCCGCTGGAGCAATCCCTCCAGGGAAACTAATGGTGCCAGTGTCCACGGTACATGTATTTTGGGGGTTTTACTTCAGACGAGCTTTTGTCTGGACCCCTGCTCCCATGGACTGAAATTTCTTTTATTGTTTTTACAGCACATGAAGAGCTCCTGGAGCACGTATTTGGGTATAGTTTCATCCAAAAAGGATGCAGTTCATGCAGTCCCAGGCTCCATCATAGCGTGAGCCAAATACAGCACATAGACATGACTGGAGCAACAGAGATGACCTCCAACAGATCACACTGTGCATCAGCCCATGTATAAACTCGCAGCTGCTGTTGTCTCCTTGTTGTTCCTTCATGTTCATCGTGGCCCCGGTCACCAGCTTGTCCATGCATATTTCACTGCATCACACTGAGGACCTTCTCCCTCAGTTAAGGCCCCTTAGTGGGAGAGAAATAATCTGGCAGTCTGAGTCGCGTTGGCAATGTTTGGATTTGAAACCACTTGGTATCTCCTTGCTATTAATTAGAACTTGCAAAGAGGAGAAGAGAGATTGTACAACCTCAGATCAGAGATTGTGCAGCCCAGGGACCCCCTCTCTCACAGTATCCAGTAAAGGGTGACCGGGCAAGACTTTAATAACAAGGCAAGGATGTGGTGGTACGTCCCCAGCATACTTTCTTAGCTTCCAAAAAATTCACAACTCAAGGATTTCCTAAGCCAGAGGCTTTGTCTTTATATGCCTTTGATATTTTTTTTTCTTTTGCGAATTATTTAGCTACTTTTAGATTATGTTAATTTTAGGATCTACAGCGTCCTGCAGGAAGGAGTTTGACAGTTTAACTTCATGCTGCACAGTTTGGATTTATTAAGAAAAGACTGGGGATGTTAATAAGAGGGGTTCAGATGCCTCCATGCTGCCTCTGCTCACAGGATTGTCTTAGCACATGTGGTGCAGAGTCACCATGCCCAAGTTAAGAGTGTCGGTGGATGCAGTGCATGTGCAAATCTACCCCAGCTGGGGCTCTGCACTGCTCTGTGTGGGTTTAGGTTGATGTGAATGGGAAACTCTTTCCAAACCATGGGATGCAGAGAGACCCATTGTACCTTCTCTGGCTTTTTTCAGAACCAGAAGGGCTTGGCCCACAAGATGCTTGTGTATGACTGTATTTCTGTGGGAGCCAGAGGTGCTGAATCAAGAGCGCTCAGCTCTGTGGGAACCAGCCAGCAGGGACTTCACCCTCCTCTCGAATCCTTGTGTTCCAGGCCTGGGATTTTATCAGATCCTATTTGTGATCCCACTTGATTTTTCAAATAAACAATGAAATGTAAACATTTGGCCAGAGGGAAAAACTCCCAGTTACTGAAGGGGAAAAGAACATGATATCCAAATGACTCATGGCTTTGTGGGTGAAGTAATGACAGCGTGTCATAGCTTGGGATGTGGGTTTGTGGTCCAATGCCACACGGAGTGGATGCGCTTGTGTTGTGAGGCTAATGTAAATGGCTTTGGTAGGAATTCTCCTGTGACTTACTAGAGCCAATTTGCTTGTTAAGACTGCATGGTGGCAATTAATAAAGTAGGGAGGGCACCCACCAGATGCAAAGCTGAACTAAGCCCTCCTCTGGACATAAGCCAGTGGCAAATATGACGAAGCCCTTCTGCTGCTGGAAGAGTTAGGTCCTGCAGGAAGAGTTTCAGGTGTCTGTGGCTGGAGGAACAGTGGGGACCAGGGAGTTTCTGAGGGCTGGAAGAGAACCTGGAGGGGGGCGGCAGGAACCAGCGTGCCCTGGGAGGTGCCTGGTGCCTCTGAAGTTTTGCTCTCCTGGGGCAGGTTACCCAAAGACCTGCTGGATGAGCACACTCTGATGTCTGATGCAGTATCCCTCTGCCTGGTGCCCCCTGCTCCTGCTGACCTGCGTCTGCCGTGGGTACCCTCAGGTTACTGCCTGTCTCGTTCTTGTTTTCTGCTGAATCACTTGGTGACGCTAAGGCAAAACATGTAAATGCTAATGCATATACTTAATGCATAAGTATAAAGGCCAGCAGCACCTCCGTAGAGCCCCGCTTCTGCCTTACCACTAATCGCTTGTACCTGATGGGATTCAACCATGACGCCCTTTCTAGGAAGTTGCCAGCAGTTACTCGCTGTCCTATATATGAACAACTTGCAGATGCAACAAAATACAGGTTGTTTTGTCTGGATTCTCTGATTTTCCTCTCAGTCTCTGTGTCACAGGATTTCCTCACCTCTCCCACTCCTTTTAATCCTTTTGCTGTGCAGCCCAGGAGCTCGGTGGAGCTGCAGGTCAGGGTTCCCCTCTGGTGATACCTGCTGGGGGGGGAAATGTGCCTCTGCAGGCAGTGGCCAGTTCCTGGGTAGTCGTTCCCACCCTGAACATCTGTGCTGCGTGGGATCTAGTGGTTTTTCTCCGTGGGTTAGCGGAGGGAGGAATGAGGGAAGTGCCTGTGCCCCCTTTCTCCTCCAACCAAACCCCTCCTATAGGCAGGAGCTGTTGGGGAGCACTTTTTTCTACATCCTACCACTGCTTCCTGCAGCAGAAACATCACGGGTGTTTTGCAGCTTGGGAGACAACAGCAGGGCACCGCCTGAACCCAGCTGTTGGCAGATCAGTTTGCTTTGGGAAACCAGCCAGCCTTTTTCAGTTTTCTGGGGTGCTTTGGTTTGCCTGCGAGATCAGAATTTGCAGCGTTAGATAAGCACAGATAAATAGAATTTATCCATTTCTAATCTGAACAATCAAATGTTTACCCAGGTCTCAGCACCTGGCTGGAAGAGCAAGGGAGCTTCTTTGTTTGTGGCTCCAGCAGTGAGAGGAGTCAGGGCTAGTCCTGCACTTGAAGAACCTTCTTTTTTAAGCAGTTCAGGGGCTGGGGCTGCTGCTTGGGAAATGGCTGTATCCTCCCTGCAGGCAGATCAATACATTTCAGCTCACTGCACTGCAAGTAACTTTTCATCGTACATTAAGAATGAGGAAAATAAAAGCCAAGATGGATGTTATTTTGGTTTTGCTTTTATTTTGAATTATTTATTGGGAAGTCACTGCTGTCTTCCTTCTTGTCAGGAGACAAAATGCCTTTGTCTTTGGTGTTTTTTCCTATTAAAAAGAAACAAGGTCTTCCCAGTTTTATTTCCCTCACCCTCTTGCTTCTTGGTGCTGAAGTGTAAATCTAGGGTCTCTGCAACCTGACAAGGTGGTCTCCTGCAGTCCTAATGCAGGCAAAGTCCCCACTGTGTGGAGTCACACCTCATTCGTACATTTCTAACCAGTTTTATAACGACATTGCAGATGAGTTATATGTGTTACGAATGATTGGTAATGACTCTCTCATAAGCCGAGAGTGTTATGGAGGGTTATAAGTAATCTACAGGCTAGCTGAACTATCATTTTAATTAAGCATTTACTAAATAACTAATAAAAATATTAATCCTTTTAAAGTAAATTCTTAATATTAAGTGTTATGTGGCAAAAATTCTGCAATTGGCTCCACTGTTAATATGAGCTTGGAAACTCAAACTAACAATCCATTTTGATGTTTTTCTTCCTAAATCTAGGTTATCCTGAAGGGAAGGATAAAGAAACTGGCCACCAAGATGGTAATCACTAGTGGAAATGAAGAAGATAAAGGGAGTCAAGAAAAGGAAAGCAAAGAAGAAACCATCTTGGCAATGCTTGGAATTATTGGGACAATTCTGAACCTCATTGTGATCATTTTTGTGTATATTTACACAACGTTGTAAACTAGAAGGCATGCAAGTAGACCAGATAAAATGGCCATTAAGAGTGACGACAAACATTGCTGACTATTGACAAGTTGTTTAATCAGAATTGACTGTGTATTATATTAACACATCATAAAAGCACTGCCTGCAGGCAGTGAAGGCTGAAGCACAATTAATTTAACAAGACTTTTTCACACAGTAACAAGCTTAACTCTTCTGTCCTGCCCTCTTCCTTTCGGTTTGGGGGAAAATGACTGCAATTATGTAAGTTGTAGCTTTGAAGAAATCCACGAGGGATATGGTGTTTTAACACAATTAAAAAAAGAAAGAAAGAAAGAAAGAAACTGTACACTAAATACAATTAGAAATGTATACTGTATACTCGCAAAGACTGAACTCAAAGATAGCATCATAGCACAGATCACGTGTCCGTTAGGTCAAATCATTTTTTCCTCTTGTTATTTGCTTTTACTTACATTGAATCTGACAAGCTTTTTATTTAGAATGAACATATGGTGCAATCATGAAAAAAACAATTCCATCGAGTAAGGTCTGCCTAAACCTGATAAAATGTTGGGAGAAATACATGGTTATTTTTCCTTTCTCATTTGCTTAACATCTGTGTCTGTTCATATCAATGTTTATAAATATATATTTTTAATAAATGTGCTATATTTTTAGCATGAACCAAATATTTGGAGACACTTGTATTCATGCAGCTAAATTTTGTTTGATGAAGTGCCCTTTTTGACAATGGATGTTATTTTTCTTAGCAATTATATAGCAGTCTCATTTGCAGCCCTCTCACTGTAGTCTGAAGCAAGCTCACATCATGCTCGTATTGCATGACTTGAAGTTGGAATGTCAGCTGAAAAGCATTGCTGCTTAATATGGGAAATAGCAAAACATTGTAAGGTGACCTTTGGAGACTGGTTGCAGAAAGAAGGCTCTATTTATAGTTAAAAAAAAAAATGGCAAATGAAAGGAATATTGAGGCATCTCACAAAATATTACAAAATTCACAGAATTTATGGCTTTCAGAATCTGGTCACACTCTCTAAGTACTTATATTGAGAGAAGCGAGCAGAGGTTTATGCAGTTGAAAAGAGAAATTTAGAGAGCCTGTAGTGAGGGGCTTAAGCGAAATCCAGACTGTAAATACAGAGTATATTTTAAATGTGAGGATAATTAACCTTTACGCTTCTCTGACGTGCTGAGGTGGGCGCAGTGAAATTCTCTGACTTGTGTTTTTGGCAGGAATGTACAATGATGATGATCACCATTTTTCTTCAGAGTTCAATACCTATAAACATATGAAGCATTAAAAATATGAGACCCCAATTCTGCCTCAAGCTGCCTAAGTACCTTGCCCATTAACTCTGACATATCCTCTTAAAAAATAGGTCAATTAATTGTTTACTGGCTTGTGGTTTGGATTGCGTCCTCAGATGCGCAAGGGGGATTGCTATTGAAGTAAGCTGGAGCTGTAAAAAGTTTGATCCTAGAGTCTCATTGATTTTAGTGCTCAGTCCTGTCCCTCTGGAATCAGTAATGAGCTTTTCACCGGTTTCCAGGGGCTAGGACTGGTCTCAAAAATACAGAATTACATTGCAGGATATAAAAGCAAGCCTGGAAAACCCTGAGGTCATAAACAGAGGTGTTTAGTCTCTTGTGGTATCGCACATTCAATAACAAAACCATTAGGAGAAGGGAAAAGGTCAGTAAATAAATTAAAACGAAATCTAATATGAAGACTGAAGGAAAAAAGAGCAAAAATAATCTCATTTCAATGAAAACCCGACAGGGTGAGAGACGTGAGAAAAAGAACAGAGATTTGAACAAGCAGAGAACGGCACAGAAAGTGTGTGCTAAGCACGCCGGGGTGGTTGAGGAAACATTTGTGTTTGGACGGTGCTGGTAGAGCTGCAGGTCTTGGAGAGGGTGAGAAACATTAGTGGCACAGTTCAGTGGAGCTGAGTGAGGCTGATCTTGGTTTTTAATTTATAGTTATTTATTGGTAATTCTAAGGAATTAGCAAACTCTGCTTTTCGATCATCCTGAGTGAAAAAAAATAGATAAAATATATTTGCTTCCACTCTGCATTTTTTCTTCCGGTTAAACTACTGCTGATCACAGCATGTGGCAATGGCATTGGTGCTCATGTCCCAGAGCACACACGCACATACTCCAGGCTCCTGGCTAGCTCCAGCCTGCCCCTCATGCTGGCAGGATCCTTTCTGCAGATGTTTCTCTTGAACGTCTCCTCCTCCTTCTCCAGCAAACACCAAAGCAATCTGCCTGAGGTTCGTACCCATCTTCTAGAGGAGAAGCCTGGGAAAGGCCAGTGTCCGAGTCAAGAGATGAGCTCTGATGCCTGATATTTCTTTGCTTCTCTCTGCATCAAATGATAGTAGCTGTCATCTTCTTGTGGGCATGAAGATACTTAATGACCATCTTCTAGAAGCCTGGGAAAGGCCAGTGTCCGAGTCAAGAGATGAGCTCTGATGCCTGATATTTCTTTGCTTCTCTCTGCATCAAATGATAGTAGCTGTCATCTTCTTGTGGGCATGAAGATACTTAATGAATGAAATTTCATTAAGTACTTCTATTAATATTACAAATTAAAGCTCTGCATTGTAAAACAACATATAACACCCCCACCCCCCTAAAGTAAAGTAGCAACTTTTGCTGCTCATCACAGTTGCGTTCCTTCAGACATGGGCCAGCACCTTCACCAGGACAATAGCCAAACATGCTTGAGCTGAACTGGTGGATCAAAAAGCCTAAGGACTCTGTGTTTACTCTGCCTTTCCCAACAGAAGGCCTGTTAGGGGAAGAGTTTCCAGCTGGTGGGTGTGCTGTACTTTGCCTGTTAGTCTTAGCGTAGGCAGTGTGTCCAGGTGCCTACCGCTCTGCGCTGTCAGCAGCCATGTGCTGTACGCTTTGCCACGGGGCTTTTATTGCACCCTGAAATAGGAAGAAAGGTTTATCCCATTCCATAAAAAGTTTAACACTTAATATTTTAATTTTACAGGTTTCTGTTCACAGATAGTTCTAGAAATATCCTGGGGCAAGTACTTCTTAAGTAGATTCATTAAGTATTCATTTAAATAAAAATGAAGAGTTTCCGTTGAGGGCAATTTCTTTACCTTTTATTTGGTATTCATGACCACTGATATGGGAAAAGTATGTTTTCAAGAATGACTGTGGAAGGGAAATGTTTTATACAAAGATCTGAAAGTATGCCTACCCAGGCAGCCGCGCGCAGGCCTGCTTTCGGCTGAATGCCAGTTGGAGACAAATTACCCTCATGCTTTTTTATGTGAGCAGTTTTCAGCATGCACCTATAAGAAATATTAAACTAGGTAACAGATATATCATGGATACCTTGTAGTCAGTAAGTACAGTATAAATAGTTGAATAAAACTTCTCATTACAGGTGCTGAATGGTAAATCTGCTTTGGCAAGGAAAAAGCTGATAGTCTCATTTTTGGCTTGACTTGTAGGTAATGCAAATAGTTTCCAAAGTAAATTTTTTAAAATATTACTCCATTAGTGACAAGAACTTTCATATTTGCATTTGAGTAGAAGGGAATTAATATCCAATATCTTAATAAAATATGAAAACATCACCTCCATTAGTGACAAGAACTTTCATATTTGCATTTGAGTAGAAGGGAATTAATATCCAATATCTTAATAAGATATGAAAACATCACCTTTTGCTTCTGTCAACTAAGAATACCATCGTATTTTTAAATTATCCTATGTAGTTTGATGGTTTGTGTTATGGGAACGAAAAATATTTTCCTGAGGTGACAGGAAGGTGACATTCTCCCTGCTAGCATCTGGTGTGTTGTCTGGTGGGGACAGAAGACTTTCAAGAAAGAAGATAAAACTATTTAAATCACATTATGCCCACAACAAAGTGAGGAGAAAGAAAGGCTACCGCTCTCATCTCTGATTCCTATAACTGCCACTGAAAATTCATCATCTCAGGAATCATGTCTTCATACAGGAATATATCTTCTTCTGTGCTAGCTGACAGGGCAGTCTTTTCAATTATGTACCTTTTGCTCCTCCTGCTTGCACCTCTGCAGAAGCATGCAGCTCATCGCACCTTAGGACAGTTTTTACATGTACCCAGCCCAGGAGCCTCTGGAAGCTGCTGTTTTGGTTTATTGTGGTGTAAAGGTCTACTATGGGACAGAGTTTTATTATTTTAAGGACAGTCAGTAATCATCTTCACATTATTGCCTGGTAATCTAGGGGATACTTTGCTGGTTGAATTCCCAGACCCATCCCTCCCTGGGCCAACAGGTAAAGTTTTGATTCAGTAGACGTCCAAATACAAAAAAAGCTTCAGTTACCTTGTGATAAAACTTTAGTATGAAGCATTGCTTAAGTCCAAATGTCTCATAGTTCCATTTAATCTATATCCTGGAGCTCACCCCAAGTGCCCCAAGGTCTCATCCATGTCAGGAAGTCTCACAGTTTCTGAGTGAGAATTAACATTTCAGAGTGCATTGTGGCATAAGCAGAGAACTTGGCCCAGAGAGGGGAACAGGGATAAAAAGTAACTGAATTAAAACTCCAGGGAGGCGGCACTGCAGAATTTACTAATTGAATAGTTTGAGGTTTGGCTGGAGTGCTTCGTTTCTGGCTAGCCAGTATTTTGGAGAAAAAATATTGTTCCTTGGAAAGTTTCGGGAAGAAATATGTCTAATTGAAAGAAAGAACCTCATTGAAAATGTTTCAGCAGTAATTTCCAGCAGCAACCTTCCAAAGAAAATACTAACCAGGCTTCCGAGTGACTCTGGCTTGCTTCCCAAGAGTACTTTTTGGCAGCCCAGGAACACACTGCACATATATGTAAGCACCTCTTGTTTACTGAGAGGCTTTGTCTTCTTTGGAGCAGAATGCACAGATTTACAAAGATTTACAAATGAAAGGAATAGTACTTTATGCAGTCAACAACAACAACAACAAATGCTGTTCACCTTTATTTCCAGCAGATACCCTGCAGACACCCTGCAGAACCTGCACTGCTTCCGTGCCTGGCTGTGCATTTTGGAGGCTCTTCCCAAAGGGTCTTATAAACTCAGTGTAGCTTTCCTTCCCCACCACTGGGGAAGAGAAACAAAACCTGTTCAGCGTGGAAGCCTCCACGCCAGGCTGAAATCCCACATGCATCCATATGCATTTATCTACATATGAACCATCTGGTATCCAGTAAGACTCTCCTTGTCTTAAGCATTATGTTTGCTTATTTGCATTTCACCTGGGGACTCAGATGGTGAAAGGCAATTTGTAGGGTTGAAAGCACCCAACTGTTTCCCATGATACAACTTTACATAATGTAGCCGTTACCTAGAAAGGTGCCTGTTCATCCTGAAATACGCCTGTGCAGTGCCACGCACATGGCACACAATTCTCCATGTGTAGTCTCTCACCAACAGAGTATCCATGATTGCGAGGGGGGTGGGTTTGGGCTGTAACTGGCCCCTACAGCAGGGTTTTGTACCAAAGCCTGGATCCCAAGTCGAGCTCTGTAGAGCGAAAGGACATCCTGCCTTGTTCATAGAAGGTACTTAGCTATGTTCAAGCACTGGGATCCCTTCTTCTGCAACCAGTACAAATTCAGCTTAAGATGATCCATGCACCACTCCTGACCCTCTTGGCAGCGGCAGAACTTCCTTCCACATGGGTAAGGAAAACAGCTTTGGGCTTCCCTAATCTCCTAGAATTGGTAGCAAAGTCCCTCCTGCAAGAGATAGAAGCAAGAGCATCCATTTCTTGCTGACAACAACCAGGTCACTTGGCTGGAGTGTCGATGGAGACACTTTTCCCTCCCGTCATCCTACATAGCCTGGGAAATGCAAGTTTATTACCTGGTCTCTGGGTTCTCCGCAGGCTCAGTCACCAGTTAGACTCAGGCAGACTTGTTTTATGATGCTGAGACTTTGTTATACTCAAACGCCTCCTGGAGCCAGGTCATCAGGAATAGATGAAAGGCCCCGATATCTTAATCTGGCCTTGATACCATGAAGGTCTCACCATAAGAAGAGCCTCAGTCATTGTCAGTCTCTAGCAGCAAAGTGTTAATGGACTAGCATTAGCAAGGGACACCAGATGGGAGCCACTGAGAGCCAGAGATTGTGCAGAGAAGGCTGGCTGCTTTCCACAGTACTTACTTACCTTCTTGAGGAGCAACCGTATTATGGTGCATTGATATTGGTGGTGGGTAAATATATTAAAAAGTCTGTGTAGCAGGGGAGTGATTTCTCACCTTTAACTCCTGCAAACTTAATGAGAAAAGCTTTATAAATAATTCTGGCTTTGTCAATTTAAGATATGAATTAAAATTTACTATATATGTTTTCAAATTTTAATGTGCTGACTTTTTTCCCTTACCAATCAATTCAATTTTAGTTTTGCAGATACTATTCCTATTTCTGTAATAACGATGGCTAATGCAAAAATGTTGGTATTGGATCCATAAGGAAAGAATGCAGATGACATTGTCAATGTTTTATTAATTTGTTATTGTGGGCAGGAAAAGATAGTCAGTGGTTTTCTTTGCATCCAGTGCACATTGTTAGCAGTATTTTTATAATAATTTGATACCATTATTTCTGGAGCCTAAAGGAATTCTGTGGGACAAAGATTCAACATTTAGAGCTGTGCATTTTCAAACAAATGTCAACAAACAGAGAAGCATATGAAATGTTTGCATTAGCTAAAAGAAGACAATGTCAGACATACGCATTTTTAACAGATTCAAACTCACAAGTGAGACCACACAACTATCATTCTTACACCCCTGCTGACATTGCATAATACACACCAGGCCATAATTTAGATGCTCAGTCTGCTAAGACTATGCATGTACGTGACTCAGACTAAGAGGCTAAGTTCCTTTACAGTCAATATGCATATGAATATGTATTTACAGGTTTGGGGCAGTAGCTGACAATTAGCTGACAATTCAGCTAGAGCAACGATGCAACTAATCAGACAGGGAAAAATACTAAATTTCCTGTACAATGAAGTATTTCTCTTTGCCTTGTTGACCTTATTTTCAGTTGATCTGTTTGAGACTGGATGATTGATGAGAATGATGCTAAAGCCTGTCTAATATAACCAATGATAGAATCAAGACAATGGATGAATATTCAATTTACATCTTCCGTCAGAAACTAGGCATTTCCCTAAACTGCTTTGAAAAAATCTCAGTGCTGAATATTTTACATTTTCCTTTATATGATTCAACATCAGCCAGCACACTAACTCATTAGTGGCTTTATCATATTTCTATTTTATTGTGTAATAATAGTTATGTACAGTTTCACTGAATTGTGCAAACACTAGCAAATGGATTTTGCATTCTTTGTCGCTTTTTGAGTTTTATAAGCCTCTTTCTAGTACATACTGATCTCCTGTTTTAAAGGTCAAGAAGAGAAATATAACCACATCCTTAGAGCAACATACAATTATGCAAACCTCACTGCAAGTTTGCGTAAGAAGTGTATCGCCTTTTACACAAAACAGGCGGTCTTATTTCTCGAGCTTGTTCATATGGCCAGCCCCAAAGTGACCTCGATACTGTGCTGAGTACGCCACACCTACAAGATTAGGTTATTTTGATTTTAGAAGAAAAAGTTCAGCTGTCAAACTCCTTGAAGCAGTGCATTGCACCTTCTTTGCAATTTACAGAGCAAGCCAAAAAAATCTGATGACCATAGACGGTGCTCAGCTCCTGACTGACCTTCCCCTGTGGCTCAGCAGCCCTTGGTGCACCCTGACAGACCTAGTGCCCGGTGCCCTTTATACTTGACGAAAGACAATAATAGTCAGGCAATTAACTTTCGAAAATTTGAAATATCACCATTACTAATGTGCCTGGTTCCATTGGTGCAAAGATGTAAAATAACACCAGAGCTATTAGCAAGGCAGTAGCCAAACACTAGCATGACTCAACACAGAACCCTCGCTGTTGTGTTTGGATGTTAAAACACCCAAACCTGGGGCTTTCCTCCCACTGCTGTGACCTCTCGTCATCAGAGATGCTGAAAAAATGCTTTTTCTACCCACTGAGTATTTGTTGCTTTTTGAAATGGTTTTTGACCTGAGCTGAAGCAAAACCCTCAGCAGTTCAGAGCTTATCACGGAATGGCATTTAGAAATAATTGTTTGTTGCAATTTGGTTTTATATGTTTTAAACATGTTTTGTTTTGGTTGTTTTCCTTTTCTTAATAAAAAATTAACTTCATACTAAAAAGTTGTTTCAGATTAAAATAAAAACTCAGTTCCAAAAAAGCTATAATACTTTGCCCACCTTTCTCCTGAATGAATTTTCATTGGCATCAAAGGAATTCTGTTGAGAAAAAAACCCCAAACTTTTTGTTGAATTATCACCTTCTCACTGAAAACTACCTGGATTACAATGTTCAGACCAACTCTCTCAATCATCAGTAGTCCTTGTGTATGTGGTAGAAGGTATCAAATAAAGATTCTTGATGCTCTGGTTTCTTCAGTTATGTTTTCCCATTTCATAGAATCATAGAATCAAGATAGATGGTACCTCTCAGGGCCAGCCACAAACCCCACAACTCTTGTGCTTTAACCTCAGCTTCACCGTTTCCTCCCTGAGGTGGCCATCCAGCGCCTCATCTACACTCATTTCTCACTCATTTCTCCACTTACTTTCACAAAGATAGATGGTACCTCTCAGGGCCAGCCACAAACCCCACAACTCTTGTGCTTTAACCTCAGCTTCACCTTTTCCTCCCTGAGGTGGCCATCCCCTAAATATGAATTCCAAACCAGAGCCTGTGTCCAGGCAGATGGAGCCCTCAGCCCTGCCTCCCTCTGCGGTGCTGATCCACTTTGGGGATGCTGTCCCATGGACAAACATAACTGCTCAGCAATCGGGACCACTGGCTGCAGGAGGCTGAGACTTGGCTTAAACCTTGCTATGCAAATTGGCAGAGTATTCAGCAAAGAATGCAATTTTTTTTTTTTTTTTTTGCCACTCATAAATATTTTGTAAACTGAGATCACCCCTCGCCGCATAACTTGTGTGTCAGACTGCTTCTTCCGTGAGCTCGGGAGCACTAAAGTGAGGTGGAAAGTGAGAGGCCATGAGATGTCTGCTTGTCGTTGACAATCCTGGAACAAATCTTCAGAGGTACAAAATTCAGCCTGAGAGCACACAGCCGCCTCTTCCCCGTGCCTGGCTGTTGGCCACGTTGTCCCTCGTGCTCTCGGGGGGAGTGAGGGGAGCATGCACATTTTTCCTATCCTAATTGAGTTACATGCTCAGCCGGCTTTACTGTGGCAAAGGCCAGGGCATCAGGGGACCATGGCTGGGGTGCCTCTGGGCTTTGAAAGGTTTCTGTTCAGCATCAAAGTCTTGCCGTGATCAGTGGCCTCCTCATGTTTCCATGGAGCTTATCTATCACCCACTGGCACCAGAGCTTTCCATTTCATGCTGCCCAGGTTATGATTTCAGAGGGAAAACTTGTCACATCTTTCTTTGTCAGTGTTTTTTAAATGTTATACAGAAGAAGCAAAAAAACCCCAATGCCTAATATAAAACAGAAAAGCGGCCAGAGATTTCTTAAGGTGCCCCTGAATATTCCTCCCCAAAACACATCTTTTTTGAGAAGTGGCTCTCAGTAGCTTTGAAGGACCCTTGGCAGCATCTGGTATCACCCTCATCCCCAGCAGTCACCAGTGCTCTGACTCAGGTGGGCTGAAACGGTGTCTTCCTGAATGGGACCGTGCCACCTCCTCTGAGGATGTTGTGTGATGCTGCAGTCCCCCACTCTCCATATTTCTGTGTATATGTATTTTCCTATACATAGAACAGAACAGAATAGAATAGAATAGAATAAAATAGAATACTTCAATTGGAAGGGACCTACAACAATCATTTAGCCCAACTGCCTGACCACTTCAGGGCTGACCAAAAGTTAGAGCATGTTATTAAGGGCATTGTCCAAATGCCTCTTAAACACTGACAGGCTTGGGGCATTGACCACCTCTCTAGGAAGCCTGTTCCAGTGTTTGACCACCCTCTCGGTAAAGAAATGCTTCCTAATGTCCAGTCTGAACCTCCCCTGGTGCAGCTTTGAAGCATTCCCACACATCCTATCACTGGATCCAGTGCTCACTGGAGCACCTCCCTCTCCACTTCCCCTCCTCAGGAAGCTGTAGAGAGAAATGAGATATCCCCTCAGCCTCCTTTTCTCCAAACTAGACAAATCCAAAATCCTTAGCTGCCCCTCATAAGAGCTGTCTCACTCCCTGGTTTTGAAAAAGTTTGAAAAGGGACCAGGTTTCTGCATCCTTGTGTTCCCCAGACTCCTGCCGCCTCCATGAGGCAGTGTGGGTGGGAGGACCATGGGATGAAGGCCTGGGAATCCAGCTGAGACTTTTCTTCACTAAAATTTTTTTCTGTTTGGTTTTGAGTTCTCAGATCATTTAGGGATAATTTGTAAGTCCAGCTCAGCTTTTAGGAGTCACTTATATGAGTCTTACTTGACCTGTGAGCACTTTCCTGACATGGTATTGTACAAATTACAATAGTAGCGTTTCATCCACAGTGCCTGGAGTGCTCAGAAATTCTTCATGTAATTGCTGGAATACTTCCGCCATCTCAGACATGTAACGAAATATGAAAAGAATAATCAGAATAGAAGAGGTTAGTCATTTAAATTGATTCAACCTTGCTTGTACTGAAAACAAAGGGTCCGAACATAATCAATGGCAAAAGTAGCGTTGCTTTGATGCCACAAAACCTGAAGAGGATCAAAATCCCATGTTATTAAAATAACTTTGCTTAAGTTATTTTAAAATAACTAAGCAAAGTAATTTCGCTTACTTTGAAAAGAGGGGATCCAGCTAATTGTTCTGGTCTTGAGACAACTCTGCAATTACCAAATGAGCTCAAAAATTCTGTATACCTTTTTGTCCCTTCCCAGAATGTAGCAAAGGGTCTGAAAACAATGATCCTTGTGCTGTAATTCCACTGCCTGGAAACTAAATAAAGAAATCAATAAGCATGCAGACTGTTTCTCCATCAGCCCGTGCTGGGTTTGCAGGAGGATGTACTGAAGTGTGGCTAACAGTAAAACAGAGTCTGACTGGTACTTTCCAAGATCCTTTCCGATCAGTAAGTTTTTATTTATAGTCCTTGTCCCCTGTACAGAAGATGGATATTCTTACTTTCAATCAGATGGTTTCTTCCTTCTGTGCGTCTTTTTATTCATCAAGTCCTACACGATAATATCATGTCATTGCCGAGAAGTAGTTTTAAGAAAAGAAATTAAATAGTCCAGATGTAAAAACAAAATATATGTCAGTTTGTGTCAATCAATTCAAGCTACACAGAACAAAAAGTGTAGATCCCTGTAAGCAATAAGCACTTTTTAGAAACCATGATTTCCTAAGGAGTGGCAGAAGCAGAAGGATGTACAGCATATATCCAGGGACTCTTTGAAAACTACCTTGGAAAATATATCTTTATTATGTAAAAGTTAAATATATTAGTTCACTTCAGTGGCTTGCCTTTGGTAAGAATTTTTTTATTATATTCATATGTACGCAGGGTGGTGTTTCCCAGCTGCCAGTCCAGCCCCTACTGAAGTTGTGTGGCTGGAACTGAAGGCAGGATCTAGCTCCCAGGTCTGAATCCAGAAAAGCATTTATGTTCATGTTTCTCTCCAAGAAAGTATGTGGTCCTGTTGGCTTTCTGGGCTGCCCATAAGCTTGAAAGTAAGTATGTGCTTAAGTGCTTCACTGGAGCAGGGCAGCATCCTGCAGCAACACTAAAGCATTCAGTACAATTTGCTTTGTAGGAAGGTTATTACTGCTTGGAAGAAGCATTTCTCTCTAATAGAAGAAGGGAACAAATGTCCCAGAGCACTCATTCATTTCCCTCTCAGTCCCTTTCCTCCTTTCTCCAACTCCCTTCTCCTGGTTTCCTGGCTCATACCATCAGCCCTGTCAATTCCTTACAAAACATCACTGCTAAACAGTCTTGCTTAACATTGCTGGGTCTCTCTGCTTTATGTGTCGCAGATTTAAATTGAAAACCTCTTCCTTGCCCAGGGCCCTATTTTATCTTCTGGTCCTTTTTCCAACCCCAGTGGCACCAGCTGTTGACCATCGTCGTTTCCCACAGCCAAAGCAGCTGTGGGGTGTTTTCTATTGCATACCTGGCGTGCCTTGCCCTTTCTACCAGCCCTGCTCCTGCCCTTTATTAAAGCTTGCCAGAAATACCTCCACACTATGCAGTGATAATATAGTTACCTGTCAGCAAATCTTCTCTGGCTGGGAACAAAGCAGCTAGTGGCAGATACTTAGTACCAGGACAGTTATAGAGAGGGCTCTTTGCAGGGTGGTATAAGCTACCAGGACTTCTTGGAGTGAAGTGCAACCATCAGAGCCCCTGGGTGAAATGCTGTGAGCTTCAAAGGAAGAGTGGTGTACGTGGACCTGTGACTGCAATGAGTGCTGCATTGCAAGGACTCTTTAATAGAAATTCCTTCCTTGCAGGCTTTTGTCGATAGAGAAAGAGGTGAGGGGTGGGGGTGTCAGTATCTCTTATAATGAGGCCTCTGAGTTTTTTTGATAAAGACGCTTAGAAAAAAGAAATCACTTTGGTTTATTGTCTGGTACAATCCCATTCTTCCTGCAGTGTTAGTCTTTACGTACAGAACTAGTGATGGTGATCAAGCTGATTTCATGCTTACAAGGTCACAGCTAATCTAATCGAACATTTGCAGCAGTCTGTAAAGAAGCTGCTGTCCAATAAATCTGCCTATTTGTGATTCTGTATGCTTTTTGAGCTGTTTTTTGTTTCAGGGGATTGGAAAAGCTCTAGAAGACACAGGTAGATCTAGCGAGACAGTCTTGAGACCTTATGTGCTCTGTCACAGCGGATGTGGCCACGCTGGTGGTGAAGGGGATTTGGGATCAGGGCAAATGCTCTTAATGAAGGCAGTGTGGCTCTGTGAGCAAATACGCTCTCCTTGACGTGACTAAGAGCAGGCTTCAAAGAAACACTGGAAAAAAGCAGGGAAGTATGAGTCATCTGCAGAATGTCAGTTTGCATGTGTCTTTATGCAGCACATAATTATTTTTATACACATGTTTAATTAATTTTTCTTTGTATTTCATCTGGGACTACATTTGTTTGTCATTCTCCTTGCTGGGTATAGCATCACGCTGTTACAATGTCAACGACTGTTTTGGCAGTAGGAAGCCTTTGAAGAACACTGCAGTGAATGAGACTGCCCTGAAAAGTGGTCTGAGTTGGAGATGACAGTCTGAAGCTTTTCTGTAATGAAAATGATCTGTCCTGTAGCACAACTCCCTCCTGCACCTGTGTCTGAGGCCAAAGCTCCTGGTCAGGGCAGAGCCAGAGATGCTTCAGCTTTGGGACCTGCTGTGCTGGCCCTGGCCCTGGCCCTTTCCTGGCTGCAGAGAGACAACTGCTGAAATGGGAACCTGCCCCATAAACACCCTGCCTGGAAAGGGCATCCTGAGGAATGGCAGTTGCATTTGGGGCAGAGCTGAGACGCTGTTGAAGCCTGTACGCTGAGGTAGCAAGGAGTGCTGGGGAAAACAAGACATATAAAGCCAGCTTCTACAACGTACAAACACAGAGAAGTGGTCCCAGAGCAGGAGGGTTGGGAGTGTGATGTGGGGTTTGTAGCTGGAGGTCTATGGAGGCAGTTGAGGAAGGGGCAAGGGCAATTTCCCTGTTCCTTCATCTCTACGGGGATAAATCTGAGACAAAGGACTACTGAGTTGTTTGGGTTAGGAAGAAAGTAAAGTATTTTGTCCAAAGAGAAGAAAAAATTGTTAGAATGTACCTTTGTCATCAGGAGAAAAGTTGCATTGGATTTTTTGTTTTTTCCCCCTTTACCCATGAGAAGAGGGCTCTGACTCTTCTGGAAAGGTAAGTTGTTAAAGCTGTTCCCCGAAGATATGGTTTGCTCATGCAAGGTGAAAGCAGCCCATGGCTTTTCTGTGTAGTAGAGCCTGGGACGTGAGGGAGAGAGGAAATCTTCCTGCAGTAAACCACAGCATTACTTTCAGCTATTAATATACTTATTGTGTTGCATATGAGCTTAACTCATGAAAATCTGTGGCTTTTCCTCATTTAAATGAGCATGTGCAATTGGAGTCTCCTGTGACTGCTGCCCTGTGACCATATGGTGGGTGGCAAATGGGAGGGGGTCTGCTCTGCCTAGGTTGGGATACCTCCGAAGCAAAGCCTGTGAAATGCCTTATCTCACCTGGATAATATAGCTCAGTCCAGTGGTGTTAAACCAGTACAAAATCTGAAAAAAAAATGGGCTAATTAAGTAATACCAGTTTCCTGTCAGATGTACAAAAAGTTTTTGAGAATGCCTCTACTGTCAGGAGTAAAACTGAAATAACCCAGTTCAGCACAGTAGAGTCTCAAGGAATGAAACTAGTTTAAGCAGAAAGAAAATCTTGTCTGCCACTTGTTTCAGGCATTTTCCCAGCACGTTTTCTCAGCAGAGGATGCTCACCACTGGCCACCTCCCCTCGTCCTTTCTCTCTGCCATCTGATAGGCATTACTTCAGGGCTTCCTTTGCCGTTTTCAACCTTTGTTTGCTGGCTGGTATAACCTTTCATTTGCAAGCGATGTGAAAATTTGCCTTCCTCTTGAATGTTCTTGATTTTGGTGTGTGTTTAACCTATGTGCTTTGGGGCATACAACTTTTTCTTGTATGGTTTCTTCTTTTGCAATATTTAGGAACTTAAGAAGTTTTGATATTGTGCCTTTCTTTACCTTTGACACCTTTATTTCCATTCTCTACAGCAATCTCATGACATGGGTTTGACCATTTATGTGTAAAGTCCTTGCCAACATTTTGCTTGTTCTAGCTTTTTAAAAGCCATAAATAATATTTCTGCATTCTTGCATATTTTCTAAGAGTGCAAATGCATTGGAAAAAATCATTTTTCCTGTCCTGTGATAGGGCAGGAGAAGCATGGAGCAATTCTGTCACTTATTTCAATATCCCTGTACTTACAGCTAGGGAGTTCAGTCCTGGGTGCCACATCACTGTTAACAGAGCTATTTATACTCTTTTCATAGTGACTTCAGCTGGCCCATCTCCACCTATTTGTGAGATGAATGGTGTGCTTGGATCTCATCTCTTTGTATCTACAGAGTATCACAGGTAATGACTTCATCTTTCCTGGAAGAAGCCAACAAGCCTCTGGCAACCCATGCTCTGCACAAAAAGATCTTTACTCTCACTCTATATGAAAGTAAATCAGGAGTTTCATAACTGCAGGACCCAGACAAGAAAAATTGGAAACAGTGTTCAACTTGCCAAGATATAAGACAAAAAATAATAAAATGTTCTCCTGCTTATAGCCACGAGAGAAATGATCAAATTAGTATCAGGAAAGCTTCCTGACTTGTCATATGTATTAACATGTTACTTATGCATCTGCACTTTTCTGCAGGTACCTCTTTTTAGAAAAAAGATAAATTTCCCATGTTTAACAGTCTTTGGTTCAGAGCTTCCGTTTCTGAAAGATGCTTGTGCAATGCATCATGCACTGTAGACAATTCAATGGAGATTGGACACCCTTATAGAGCTGAGCTTGACATGTATCTGAATCACCACAAACGGGAGAGAAAGTTAAGGTGTTGCACTTCACATTTGACTCCATCTTCCATATATTTAACAAAATGAGCAGAAATTGTTCCACAGTTCCCAGAATGTACTTGACCACAGAGGGAGCCCACACTGTACAGCTAGCGTATGTTTAATGAGGAAAGGTTTGCTTGGTCCTTAAGACTCAGCCTGGTTTTGGCAGTGGTTCTTCTAATTGAGATGAATAAATCAGTGGTTTTCCAGAGGTGGTATGGTGAGCACTGGTGACATGCAAGCCATTTGAAAATGTTGTATGACCCTTTTGAGACCTTCTGCTGCTTCCTGTGATGTTGCTTCCTATTCCAGTGACACTGATGCTTGTTCCTGGACAGAAAAATATTTGTCAAGTTGTGGGATGAGTCAGGCCAGCTGAACGTTTCCCACTCTGTGACTTCTGTCTTCATTGGTGGTCAGGATGTCTCCTTCATGGAGACATAGGGAGGAGGGAGGCTTCCTCCTAAGCCGGCAGACTGGCTGGTACAGACTCTGCAGTCAAAAAGCCCTACTAGATCCAGCCAACATAATCCTCTGTGGGGCCCATCAAGAGTACCCAGAAGTGGAAATTACTATCCTGTTGTTCCTTTCTCTCCACCTGCTTTGGTTTGGGAGCCTGTGCGTCTTTTCTGTGAGACGTGAAACACTGAATGCCTTAGGCCTGTGTTCCCCTGCCCAAACATGGAGGAACCCAGTATCCAAGCAGGATCTGTCCCTGCAGAGCTGCTTGCGGAGTAAGGTGCCAGCCAGCTATAGCGTGCTTTCCCCCACGGCTTGAAATATTGTCAGAGGGAGAATCTGTGGAGGATTGCTTGTCATCTGATTGCATTATTTTTCAACCACACGAGCAATAAATATTTAAAGTCTGGTTGTAGGCAATGTAACAACTCTGTAAATATGCGGTTCTGAATACAGAAGTGAGAGGCTGATCTTTTCTTTCAAAAGGAAACAAATACATCTCTGTTTGGCATAAAGTGTCCTCCTCCCCATTCTGTAAGCAGGAATATGTTGAGGCAATTCTGCTGCTATGAATGAAGGTGGAAACTAAAGGCAGAAAAGTACTGCTGCATATTTATTGCTACCTCCTGGCTATCCTCTGTTCTCTTCCATCTGTCAGATGGAAGTATTAGATCAAAGCCCAGTAAGGAAAGGCAGGGACTGAGAGAGGGAACTGAGAAACTGAATAGCTTCACTCTTGCTGCTGCTTCTTATTCTCTCCCTGCCACCCCCACCATGTTCTTTCCCACGACAGAGAAGCTGTGATCAGTAATGGAGATAAGAAGCAGTATGGGAGTTCCTGTGGGGTTTTCTGCCTTCTCTATAGCATCACATGAACTTCCACTATTCTAAGTAATTTGGTTTTACAGGAATACTTACAGTTGGTTTGTGGAAACCGAGACTGACAAATGACATACATGAGCCTGAAAACGTTGGGCCCATATCAGCAGTAGTGGAAGAGGTGAGAATGACCTGTGGAAGTGATTGAAAGATAAGTGCACTGTAGGTGTCATTGGACATTGACTACAGACTTTCAAGTGTGGAAATAAATCCAGGCCTGTTCTGATGTCCTTTGTTATGATTAAATTAGATTTTGTGCCTTTGAAAGAGCTTTGAAAGGAAAAAAAAAAAAAGTACTCTGACATTGACTGAAGGAAGATCTAGGCTTTCAGTTGATTTAAGTGTATTA
This sequence comes from Aptenodytes forsteri, assembly GCF_000699145.1. Classification (NCBI taxonomy): domain Eukaryota; kingdom Metazoa; phylum Chordata; class Aves; order Sphenisciformes; family Spheniscidae; genus Aptenodytes; species Aptenodytes forsteri. The sequence continues at coordinate 12,458,636 of NW_008795405.1, forward strand.
ATTTAAGGTATTAATACCTTAATGATTCTATGATTCTAAGTGGAGCAGCAGAGCTATGGCAGTGGCGGGGGGGGGTAGTTCTACCTGTCGCCCTCGCTAGCCCTCTCTAGACTTCCTGTTTCATTTCAAAAGAGTTTCTTGTATTTTTTTGGAAACGGTTTTATGAAGTGCTTTTGCAGTTGAGAAGTAACTCGGTTATTTGACTCATGTGGCTTGTTTCTCCTCTGTGAAGCATAGTTAGTAAAGTTTTTCGAATATATAAATGGTTAGCAAAATGTGATGCATTTCAAGAGTTTCTTGTATTTTTTTGGAAACGGTTTTATGAAGTGCTTTTGCAGTTGAGAAGTAACTCGGTGATTTGACTCATGTGGCTTGTTTCTCCTCTGTGAAGCATAGTTAGTAAAGTTTTTCGAATATATAAATGGTTAGCAAAATGTGATGATATGTGCTGCATCTTACACCCCTGCTGTTTCCAAAATCCATTTAGTAAGAGTTTCTTGTATTTTTTTGGAAACGGTTTTATGAAGTGCTTTTGCAGTTGAGAAGTAACTCGGTGATTTGACTCATGTGGCTTGTTTCTCCTCTGTGAAGCATAGTTAGTAAAGTTTTTCGAATATATAAATGGTTAGCAAAATGTGATGATATGTGCTGCATCTTACACCCCTGCTGTTTCCAAAATCCATTTAGTGAACAAGAACCCTAGTGGTCATCTCAGAACAGGCCATTATCAAACAACTGTTACCTACCAAGAGAAGTTTTCTTTTCAAAAGCCCAGCTGAGGCATAGTAGAATATTTATTACATGGCTGGCAGTATCCTTCTGCCTGAGGGATGGACTGCAATTACAGCATGGTAAATATTTCATTAGAACAAAGCAAAACTGCATGGGAAGTAGCCTTCCCTTTATTTAAAACATTTATTAAAATACAATGTTGGAATCTACATGGGAATAATTCTTTCTACCCAATCTACCAACTAAGCTGCAATTTTAGGCGAGACATTTTGTTATTACAAAACCTTGCATATTAGAGTAATCTATCTTTCTCTCTGAGAAAGATGGACATTTTAACACAGATTAAACTTAGTGTACACTGATGTTCCTTATACTATTCTGGCTGCATTAAGGAAGTAAGAGCAGGTACAAGCAGAGTCTAGTCCCCTTACAAAGTCCCTTCTCTTCAGAAGGATGGTGTAAATGTAATTTAAGTGCAAGACCTAAACACAAATGAATGTTGAAGTCTGCGCACAGGAGTGGGAGGTAGTCACTTCAATACTGCATAATGATGCATCCCCAGTATTGGAGAGTAATGGTCTATATTAAATACCTTCTGACTTCCATTCGTTTTAAAAACATCCACTTCTCTGGACATTGAAAAAAGACACAAAGACAAACATTTTTTTCGGTGCTTGCCCTACTGCAGCGATTTTCGTAGTGAATAGTGGAGGCATCTAAGAGCACATATAAAGAATGAGGTCTTATTGAACAGTAATCTGGCAATAAGTCCTTTTCACTGGAGGTAATCTTTCTACTAGAGGACCAGATTATACAACATTTAGCCTATAATACTCTATCTGCTAGAGGGTTATGGTGAGGCCCCAAGTCTGTAGCCTGGTCCTACAGTGGTAACAGCCTTCTTGTCTCTCCAAAGGCTAAGGAACTGAAAGAAAAAGATCACCTCCTTGCTGTACCAGTCACAGGGAGTCAACCCCCTTTTTGCCCCTATTTTCTGTGATTATTGGAGAGATGCTGCTTCCACTTTAGGTTTTCAGGCAGTTGAACTCCTTTCCCATGGTATCTGTTCTTTGGACTTTGCTGAGTGTCTTTCTCTCTCTAGGCTCCTGGTCAGTCCTTCCCTGCCAGCGACAAGAGTGCTACCTACTTCGCTTTGAATAATTTGTAGGTTAGATGTGCAGTTTCAGTGTGGAAAATAACTGTTCCTGAAACTGCATGCTGTGGTCACATAGGAATGTGAAGCAGACCTCTTTGTTGAGCATCCTAAGGCAGCCCACTGTCCCTCCTGTGTTGGAGACTCAGTTTCGCTCTTGATCTCTTCTCTAATCATAGAATCATTGAGGTTGGAAAAGACCTCTAAGATCATCAAGTCCAACCGTCGACCCAACACCACCATGCCCACTAAACCATGTCCCTAAGCGCCTCATCTACTCATCTTTTAAATACCTCCAGGGATGGGGACTCAACCACTTCCCTGGGCAGCCTGTTCCAATGTTTAACCACTCTTTCAGTGAAGAAATTTTTCCTCACATCCAATCTAAACCTCCCCTGGCGCAACTTGAGGCCAAAACTACTTGATTATGCCGCAGTATGTACAAAACTGTTTCTCACAGAACAGTGCTAACCTCACAGCGTGCCTTCCCATCTGTACCAGCTGCTGCCTCTGCTGCTGCCCAGTGGTGAACTTCTACAGGGAGCTGCAAACTTGTCTCTGGGTCAAATGTGCCTTTTCATGCCTGCGTGAGTGGTCACCAACCCCTTTTAAGTTGTTGTGACCTGTAAAAGAGCAGGGTGACTTTAGCAGAGAAGAGTCAACCAGAAAGATTTCTGGCTCATGTTAGTTAGTCCAGAGAATTTTATTGTCTTACTGGTGTGCTTTGTCCTAATACCCTGAGCTCTGATAGGGACTTCTCCAACTACACTGGAAAGCTGACACAACGCAAAAGTTAATGTACAGTGAAACCTGTCTCTAGAGAGCCCTTACTGTTCTTGATGTTACAAGCATATAGATGCTGAAAAGCTGTGTCCCCTTGTTTAAAGCCATGGCTGTTTTTCACCCTGAGAAAGGGATCTGCAGTAAATCTGCTTTGGAGCATAAAATTGCCATTTATTGCATATGGTATGAGCTAGCTCCCAAAACACAGTATAAGCTCCAGAGTCCAAAATGCGTTTAGGTTAAATGCTGGTTTCCTTTAGGTGGCCTCCAGAATCTGAGAATGCAACTGCAAAGCATTCTAGCGAGACTCACAAAAAGAAGCAAACGTATCGCAAGCGAGTCTCCAAAGTGCACTCCCAGGGCTGGGCTTCCATGCAGTGCAGAGGCCCCGAGCAAACAGAGGCTTAAGCCAATGCGTTGCCAGAGGACTGTGCAACTGAGCCTGAGCCACAGGAGCCCACATACGTGCTGCTGGCTCTCCCCAGCCTGATGGACAGTCGGTGAGGGGAGGCCATGCTGAGCTTCCTGGTGCCTCCTCCTCCAGGGTTAGCAAAGACAGAGTAATTTCAGAGCCCTGTGAAGCAGCTCTGAGTTACTTAAGCTTAGATGCTTTAAGCTTTTTTCCTTCCTTTTTTTTCTTTTAAATTCCTTCTGTCACAGGTAGAAATGAGTTGGTCAAGGAGTCTGAATACGTAGAGTTGGCCATTGGGATGTTAGGCGGTGCCTGAGCAGTGGAGGTTGAGGATTTCACGTCATAAATACAGCTGAAGTAACACTAAAATAACATTTGGGTACCTAATTCCTTTGGAAACCTAATCCTTGCACTCTGCCTTTGTGGGTCACAGGAGTGATGCAGCAGCCACGTGGACATGCTTTCCTCTAGCAAGGTAATGAGGCTTTCTGTGCCCGTCTTTTTACTTAGCACTAATACCTGCAGTGCTCCACATGCAAGTAACTATGCCAGGATTTGAGTGGAGTGTTGTGCCAGAAGACAAACTGTACGTCTCTATCTTCATAATGCTGCTTTCCTTCACTAAGAAGTCAGAGCAATGAAATCTCACAGAAATGCATTAAACCACTATTGTATTGTATTGTTTTTAAAAGGAAAAATGGGCAACTACAAATATGTAATGCTCAACAGCAAAAGAACTAAAGTGGGGTTATAGCTTTAAGTTAGCAAGACAGATAGTAAAGGGACAAGAAAGTTTAGGTACTTGCTGCCTCCTGGGAGATTTATGAGGATATACCAAAATGAAGATGGGTCTTTGGAGTTGCATTTCTCCTAGAGAGTGCTCTCTTGGTGGGAGTGTTGGCGTACCTCCAGCAACAACCCTTATGGTTGTCTCTCATATATATATATATGGATCTTAGGAATCCCAAAGACTCCTTACACTAGCAATTTTCAATTATATTTAATACTTTAAGTAATCATTGAAGGCACGAATATGTTGCCATCATTTGATGAGGTACTTTTAAATTCTGTAAGATAAAATCTTTTCTGCAAAACAAAGCATGTGAACAGCTGGCTTCTGGAATGGTGCCTTGGTTTGCCTTTTTGATCATGAATTTCTACATCTCTGTGCTTGTCTGGATTTTGTTAGAACAATTTTTACATCCAAACTCACATGTACATCATCTGTCAACCAATTACTGGAGGTTATTCAAAGGTTATATTTGAAGTACTCTTTTGAGATATAAAGCGAGCATTTCATTCATTGATAATTGTTGCTGAACAAAGGCTTGAAAATCCTAAAGGAACCATCAGAATAGATTTGAACTTCTACACTGTGGGAAGACCATCGTGAATTCAAAGTGTGACCTTGACAGAAGCAGCAGGTAGCTGTGCTCTCACCTTCTGAAGTATGAGGAATATGTTTGCATAATTGACTGAAGGTGCTTTTCATGTGACTGACATGTTGACAGCGATTAATTATCTTAATATTTGCTTGGGGTTCTAAGCCTGCACCAAGTGATTAAAGATACTTTTGGAAATTAGTGGTTTTGTTTGCACTCCTTTCTCTAATTGTTTGCTAAATAATTTACCATCATTGTGTTTCAAATCTCTGAGTACTGCAAATAGTACTTAAATAATATGGGTTAATGCAGAGGGAAGTAAATACAGATGTGTAAAGAGTATGTGGAAGAGGGGGGGAAGGAGTGAGCACACCTGGGCTTTAGGGGCAGAGGTTAAAAGGACCATGAGTATCTTCCTCACCTAAATAGGAGGTGATAATTTACAGATGGTTGGTACCAAAGAGCTGTAATGCTTCAGGCAGACCTGCAGGATCTATCTTTATTATGTAGATGATAAGTGGACTGTTAAGAACTTAAAGACTGTAGCAAATTTGCCAACAGTTTGCATTTCTGAATATCAAGTAATGCACCAAACTAGGTCACTCCAGAAACCAAACTCTCTACCCCTCCCTAACAGATACCTCTTCTGCTGCACGCATTTGTTCTCAGTGGCCCTCATCTGAAACTCACTGGACATCTTTCTACGTTTTCTTGAAGGTCATAGTGATGTCTGCAGTGTTCAGGCTGTTCTGTAAACATGGTAGATATCCTTTCAGCATGAATTCAACTTAGCTTATGTTTTACTTCTTTGTGCCCTACCAAATGCATGGCTCCAGTTTGTAAGCATGTCATGCGTTGCTGCTGTCTTTTCTATTGAGATGAAATAAAGGAAATGATGCAGTGAGGCTATTTAAACAGAAATTGAAATTCTGGGAAAGAGGTAATGATGGAAAAGTTCTGTCTTTGTGATTTCTGATCTGATTTCAGAGTTGTGAGTAAAAGGAAAGTTGTGAGTAAAAGGGAAGCTATGAGTCTCTTACCCTTTTGACTGTTGTTATCTTGCTTAGTTCACTAAAACCTTTGTGACTTAGATAACACCATGAAGTGCAGAAGTCAATGACCAAATAATTACCAGAAGGCATTGTTCTGCCCTGCTATACCTCATCAAATCTACAACAGAAACTTCTAGTATTAAGAAAGAACTCTGGCCAGCTCGGACGTGCTATCCTATGTTAGTCCTGGGCCAACTACCCACCTTGTGTCTGACTCAGGTTATGCATCTATATGACAGATGAAATTGATTATGCTGATGTGTTGTAAGAAAATGGCTGAAAGGACTGATTTCCACAAAATACTGACCAGCTTCCCCTCCTCCTGTGTGACAATACAGCCCTTCATTAATCCTCAGGTGATCCTACTACTAGGGTCAGCTACGTAGTCTTACACAACAGTCCAGCATCAGTGGATGCTGAATGGTTGTGATAGCACTTTTTTGTTAGATTTAATTCAAGCAGTGGTGGGTATTTCCCCATATCATTTACGAACATAGGAAGAAAAAATTAAGCAAAATATGAAGAAAGAAAGGATGGGAATCCTCCCACATATTTATAAACAAACCATCCACTTCTATCCTTTGGCATGTCTGGGCTGTCCACATGCTAAACCTTTGGGAAATTTATTTACACTCTGCAGAAATTTCTCAAAAAAACCTGTGAAGAACAATTTCATGGGGCACAGCGTTAATGTAGGAAAATGCCATTTGAAAACCTCAGAACAATCCTGATTAACTACACTTAGTCCTTCTTTGCTAGATAAAAAATAAAAGGAAAAAAGTGTGGAGTGCCTTATGCCTCAAATTCCCTCATGCCCCTGTTCACGTAGCGAGTCCTTCGCATTCTTGGTGGATGTATTGGTATTGTTCTCCACCCAGCCAACCCACTGGCTATCCATAAACTCATATTGGCTAACTCTAGATGACCTATAGACCTCTGGCAGTATATCAATCTACATAAAGACTTTGATGTGCATATAAATGAGTGGCTGAGTCAAATGAAGCAGCAGTAAATACCTTTTTTAAAAAAATGAAAAGGAACCCAGGCACCTGCATCTCTCCTTCCTGCTTTTCTCTCATATGCACAATTCCACCTCAGTCTGTTCAAGTAGACCTCTTTCTTCAGTCTTCATGCTTTATCTTGGATTTCTGCCTTTCCATTTATTCTAGTTTTTCAAAGAAGACTTCTTGGATCACTTCTTTCTTTAGCTAAATATTCAAGACATCAGCAACATTAGCATCGTGGAAATTTCCTTGTCTACATCCAAATAATGGAGTTTAACAGTTGCTGGATTTCATATTTAGGGGTGCAAAATGAGGTCTGGCATATAACAGCCTCAAGTGAAAGAACCACAGAAGCCTTTTCCTAAGCCTTACACTGTCCAAAGGAGTCCTTGGTTTGCTTTCAGTTGATCTAGGTAAAGAAAACAGGCACGTGGGCTCAGTCAAAGGCTTCGGCTGGCCTCTTTCACACTCACCAAATTGTCTTATACGCAAGTGTCACTTTTTGCAATTACAGTTTTCTTTCTCTTTCTGTTGGAAGAATGGAAAACAAAACTTCATATTGAATGACTTGGTGAAAATGTCTCAAGTCAAACCCAGAACAGCACAGGCAGAACTGAGTCACCCAAACCAAACACTGATTCATCTTAAAATGAAACGCAAGCTCTCTCGAGCAAAATTCTTACCCTTTTAAGCACATTAAGGCTGGTACACAACTCTGCTCTTCTTTGTAGCAATTCTTAATAATGCCTTCCCTCCTGTTACCTCTGCAGGTTTCCTCAAAAGTCCTGTCCTTCCTCATCCCTCACTGGTATACAATACACATTCCCTCCCTTGTGAAAGGCACATACTGTGTCCTGTGTCCTGGGTTAGCTGGTTGTTGAACAGCTGCTTGTTCCTCAGGCTCCCAGTGTATGACTGTCTCTTCTTGCGCGTTCAGCTCCTACTCTTCCAAACGGCTTTCTCTCCCAAACAGCTTTCCCAAAAGCTGTTGTGTCTATGTTCCGGGCACTTGCTCATGATATACATTAAAGGAAGGACATGATTACCTATATTTGTCCCTGTAGATATGATACAAGAGAAATCTAAGGCACAGTCTTGGATTCCGTGATCTGGAAACTCCCATGTAAGCTTTGGAAGTTGCGTCACATCTCCATATGCCTCCACACCAATATTGTTACACACAGCAGGAGAAGGTAAACTGACCCTCTATGGGCTGGCCATTCATCTAAGTACTTTTTCAATGGAAAGCCCTTCTTTGCCATACAGCTCTCAACCTTCGCCACTCGGTAGGTGATAGTAAAGATAGTTAGCTCCAAGACTGAGCAGTTGTGTTATTACATCCATATTTGTATTACAAACCATGGTACCCAAACTTGCTTAACAACCAAAAATCTCACTGCTTTCTGCCAGATTAATACAGGCAGATCCTTCCAGTGGTTATTTGGCTGTTCTGAGTACTTGGCCATCATCTGTTCCTCTTTGCTGTGTGTAGCAGAGCTGACAGCTGGGAACAGGAGTCACGGCTTCAGTTCTCCAAATTCAGAGAGAGACAGCAATCAGGCTTCCAAGCCCTGAAGGCTACTAATTTCCTGACTGTTAAAGCAGAAAAAGCATTCACATATAGATAGCAGGGCCAACCTTTGGAGACAGAATGGCAGGACAAATTCTCAAATCTGGTTGAATAACAAACAAATATCATTCTGCCACAGAAACCTGCAGAAACGTTGCTTTGCTATGCTATGCACAGACTCATGCATGTCAGCCATGTTCTTACCCCTGGTCTAGGCAAAGCTATGCACAGTAATGGAAACAAAAGAGCACATGCACTGCAGCCTGATTATTGCCTCTACATTACACGCGAACACTGTATGTGTTCTTCTTGACTCCATATAGATTGTTAATGGTCAGAATATTTTTGACACACCTGAGGCAAAATTCATTCTTTTCATGCCCAGAAAATAATTAAGTCCTATCTGGAAGAAAAAATAGGCTTTTTTATGGATATTTGATTACATAGCTAATAGCAGTTTTCTGAGTTCCTTGAGCTCAATTTGCTAGAGGAACTACACTTATTTTCTTTCCTTCTTTCCTTTGCCTCCAGCTGCCTGTTCCAGAACAGGACTTCCATTCTTCATTGTCCATCCATTACAAAAGCATAGACTACAGGAGAGTATTTATGCAGAAAATGGTACTGCTGCCATCTACTCGTTGAAGGAAGCATCAGCACTTTCTTGTTAATCATGAACACAGCTCAGTTTATGTCCCAAATCTCCTTTGTTTTCCCTAAGTCTAAATATTTAATCAGAATTTTTATCTCACTGGCGCTATGCATCCATCAGACAATCCACCCATGCTTTCTCTTTTCCCTTAGCCACAGCAACACAAAAAAAGTAGTTGCATGAACACTATAGTTTTCTATTTCATGATGGGATTAGGAGTACCTAATAAGATGCCAGCTCTGACAGAAATGTTTTCTGTAGCTATGGCATTAATAATGCCTCTCTCTCACATGGATTCTCTTGACTTCTACTATGGCTGAGCTCTTACTACAGAGGGGACCTTCATTTGGCAGACTGCCCTTACAAAACTTGTCTTTATGGTATAATAATACACACCTACTGTAAACACATTACGTTTTTTTTTTTACATTTGTGTTTGAGGGATCTTTGAGTTTCATGGAAGTGCCTGCCTGTGATTAAGAGCAAGTTTTGGTCCTGTATGATCAAATCACCATGACACAAAATTTAACTAAAATAGAAAGACTTTATCCATAAAGATCTGTTACTTGCTCAGCAGGACTCCCCAACATCTCTGTTCCCTTTGACATGAGTGGAGGGCTTTTTCTGCTGTATGACTTGCCTTCATGGTGCTGCTGTGATTAACATGCTGTTGTGTGCATTTTGCTGTCTGTGTGTCTTCCAGGGGAACTCTGCAGTGAAAATTTTCTCTAGAATGATTTCAGCTTAAAAAATCCTGATTCTCCTATTTGCTCCTTGTGCTGCTTTTTAATTTTGCTGCCTAAATGACACCCTATCAAATCAACTAAAAAAAAAATATCTGGATACCAGCTTAGCTGCATTATTGGAGCACAAACATGCCTGTCTGATTCCTTTATAGAGTGGATATTGAGAACACGCTTAAAACATTTAAGGGAATGTCATTTCCAAAGTGTCTCATTGCTGAGCCTTTATCTGTCTGCGGATTTGCTACATGTCAAGATTAATACTAAAAAGCAACTGTATCTTGGTATTATTGGAAAAGCCAGTTTACAGATACTTTGGTTCTGGCAATGTTTGTGCAATATATAGATGTAAAGAAATAAAGCTCACGTTTTCTGATTTACAAGTTTAGTCCCCTTTAGCAAAATGTCTTGATCTTTCCTATTATACTCTTTTCAAATGCCACAAAATTGCTCTGTGTTTTAAAACACCCTTGCTGAAAGTTTTATACATTGGAGCTTTCTTCTGGCCTCCATAAATGCCATTACAGCACTCTAAGGAATACTATGGTCTGGAAGCACTTCTAAAAGCCTAACAACAGAAGAAATATGTTAGATCTTGAAGAAGTAGGAACTAATGAATGCATCCCACATTCTCTCTTTCTTTTCTGTCTCTTCTTTCAAACCTTTACCACTGGGACATGAGTTCCAACTGAATTTTAAACCTGTTTGACTCATTCTTCTCTTGGAGCTGCACAAAGGGCTGCAAACAGAATGAGGTGCCATGGAGGAGGAGTCCATGTCCCAGTTTCATCTCTCAGAGTGCCTCTGAGTTATTTGAGGGAAGTAATGATGTGTTTACCATGAGGCATCTAATTCGCTCAAGTGGCAGCTGGGTGACGTTCAGATGGGCACGTTGTGATAAGTGGATCCACAGGCTGTGCACATCTAGTTGCCTATTAACTTCTTTGTCAAAGAAAAGAAACAGAGTATGCAGCACCAAGTGATGCCTCCAGCCGGCACTGGTCAGAGTTTCCACAGAGCTACAGTTATCCTTCACTATGAAATCCTCAGGCAGAAAATGATACAGAAATTCAAATGATCATTTCAGAGAATGCAACTTTTTATTATGATTTAATTCTAAACACCTCTGCTTCACTTGTGTGCTGTTAAGTTAAAAAATTGCTTTCCTTTTAAGCTCTCATGAGTAAAGCTACATTTTTGCTGCTAGATTCAGTGATCTAATGCATCTTTCACATCTACAAATGCCAAAACAGCTATTAATAGCAACTCTGCACCAGGGTTTTTCTAACTATAAATATTTTGGTATATACACTGCAGAAAGCTCTTATAATAAAATAATAAACAATTTCATAATAGTAAGATTTATATCCACAACATGATGTGCTAAATTATGTCCAAATTTTAAAATGGATTTCAGTAAGTTTGTAGGGTGTGTTAGCAATGAGTTTTATCAATGGTTTGAAAAGAGAGAGTTTGAGATAGGCAGCTAGATATAAATTAATAATGAAACCAGGAATAGAGGAATAAACTTTTGAAGGAACCTGTACAGGAACTCATACTTAACAGACATCGTAGTGCTTCAACAGTCTGCCAAAGTCTTTTTTTTCATGCTAGAAAAGGCTGATGTTTCTGCCCCATCACTTAGCGTGTGGCCATTTTAACAGTTGAGCCACAGACCTCCAACAGGGAGAGGGAGGTGAGCAGATGGGGTCTGGGCTGGATGCAGGGAGATGGATGGATGGGAGGAAAAATCTACCTCTGCCAGAGAGTTGCTCTTTGATGCCAGCAGCTGACCCAGGTAGAAAACTCCTGGCTGTTCCCACTGTTTTCTTTTCATCCTCTTCTGGAGGCTTTCATCTGAACTGTGTTGTGCTGGATGTACTTCTCTGTACAGCCATGCTCTCACAGGGAATGGAAAAGAGAAGCAGAGCTGAGACCAGGAAACTTAATAAATCCATCCTGTACTGAAGATATGTTATTTCACAAAGTCCATTGGTCTCTATGGTGTGGCACTGTACAGGTCAGTTAAAGACAGTAGTTTCAATTTTTTTTGTGTAATGGAAAAGCATAAAAGGGCACAGAAAGGGCACCTCTGAAGGCATGGGAAAGACTTGCCTGAGAATTAGAAGCTGGGAGGATAGGAATGAGAAAAGATCTCTTTGTATTTCTCTAACATTTGCTACTGGCCACTCTGTGACAAGCCACAGGGCTGGAGGGACCTCTGCTCTGACCCCATGCATGTGGGCTTGAAGGCTTGTTCGCAGGGACAAGGACCAAGGGAAGATGCTGTGCAGGAGGCTGGCATGGAAATTCCCAGTGGACCAGCAACACACGCTCCCAGAGCCTCCACTGAAGGCTGGCAGATGAGAACCAGGTTACTTCCCTTTGAAAAGTATCTCACAGTCACCGTCATATTCTAAGATTCCATCAGAATATTTTCCCATATGCATTTCTGTTCAAATGCATGACAAAAACAGTGGTAGTAAGCTGTATTACATAAGTTCTGGAAAGCTGTGTATAGCCTGTCCTCTCGTGCACACAAAACATCTCAATTCTGTCACAGGCTGTACTTGGGGAGGGAGGAAGGATGCGCTTCGTATTTGTGCCCATTTTGGAAACAGTGCTCAAACTGATCCAAAAAAGTGTTCCTTTGCCTCCAAGGTGATAGTCTGGATGGTGATTTCTTACATGGCAGGGACATCTGCTGGTGCTAACGTAATCCTGCAGCGCATCCAGTTTATCCCAAAGTCACTCCAGCCGAGTGACATGATCCAGTCGGGATCCAGCCGAGGGGCATGAGGGAGCCCATGATACAGTGTTGGAGGGAAGGGACCTGAATGACAGGGAGCAGATGCCCAGCCTCTCAGCTGCCCTCTCTTTGTTTGATGAGAGGCATAATAATACTACTTTGGAGTACAATTTGTTAGGAAGATGAATTAAAAATTTTAATCTTTAAGAAAACTCACTATATATCGATAATCATACTTGTTTTAAGGCACCACCAAAATATAAATCATACACTTACCCAGCTGCAGTGAATTATGCTACATGAATAATACGATTAGTACATGTCATGTATGGACAGCCAGGATTATAATGCTGGTATTTCAACCTCAAAGCAAAATACTTTGCATTAATGTCTGTAATGATTTATCACAGTAGGAGGAAAAATGGAACAAGGTTAGTGTTCAAGTACCTGCAGAAGTCCCAAAAGGTTGGCTGTATGCTGCATGCGATGAGCATATCTAACGCACATCGCAATATCGGTTCTTGACAAACACAGCTTCTTTAATGGTCCCTGTGAATGATTTCCATGCTGCTGAAGGTGGCTGGTTATGGTGATGGGGTGGCTGAGCTTTCCCCTTCCCGATCTTCATCCTCATTCTCCATGGTTTTATCACGCAGAAGGGATTTCGGTAATTTGACTTGCATATCAATAAGTAGTTCCTAGTTTACGGTGGCTCTGGAGGAGATTATATGATAATAAAACAATTATTATGCAATATTATCATTGGTTTTTCGACTACGTATTTAAAATTTGGAGGGGGGCTGGGAGGGGAGGAGCTTACCTGAGGACCCTGAGACTACTAACTTTCAATTTAAAAAGCCTGTCTTGCTTTTGAAAAATCTATACCATCATAAATTAGGGCAAGAGAAATGATAGTCATCTCCAGCAGTAATCAAGAAAAAATAATGAAATTCTACCTGAGAAAAAAAATGTCCACTTTTTACTTTCCCACTTTCTGTGTAGAGGGAATTATTGACATTTTTTAAAAAGTCTGAGTTTTGATGTATCTGTATTTATATATGTGAAAGCAGCTGTATAAGGGAGGAAAAACTGATGTGTATGTGTATATATAAGTATATGTGGTGTTCTGAGGCTGTTATGGTGTAGCCCTGCAGACTGGCTCCCTTCAGCACCTCCGTATGGAACCTGAGGGCTTTGGCCCAGAGTCTGAGAAGGAAAACAGCCTTTCCCTAGAAGTCCTGGGGAGAAAGATGGTGTAAGCAGGAGCTCCCTGATGTTTGTTGAGCAGACACATATTCAAAAATGGTAATGGACTCTCACTGGAATGAGACACAACAGAGTGGGTTAGCTGGGCTCCGTTTTTATGTGAGCTTTGTGGTATTTAAGGGCATGTCTGTTAAATCTCACTGTGTTTTAAAGTTGCTGTAAACATAAGCAACATTAGTAAGAAGACCTTGCACAGCACCATGTTCCCAGGGTGTCTGTGGAGAGAGTTATTATATTGTATTGTATTATATTATATTATATTACATTACATTACAAACCACCCATTATTCTTTTCATTATTATATTATACTGCAAAACCTCCATTTGGCAGGTGGAGAAAAACAAAACAAAATTTTCAGGTTAAATCAGAAACCTGTTTTATGTGGTGGGTTTTTTTGGGGGGGGAGGTTGGTTTGGGTTTTTTTCCGCTCTTCCCCTGTAAGTAAAACTACAGGGCCAAAGTGTTCTGCCTTCCTCTGGGCAGAAAGCCCAGGCGTAGGGAAGTCTCAGCTTGTGTAGCCACAGTCACCTCCTGGCACATTAGGAGCCTGTTTTGGGAAGGATTGAGGATGTGAACAAGAATAAATTTGATATATTTACACAGAAAAGAGCTGCAGAAAACATGTCACAGTGGTCGCAAGGGGGCAGAAGCAGACCAGGATTAGGTCTGCTGCTCAAGGCTTCCCTTACCCTAGATTCCTTCTTTCACGTTCAAACTCATAAAATCCTCTTTGAACAAAAATGTAAGCACACAGTTTAATACAGTTGTGCCCAGCTGTATTATTAGCCCAGTCCCGAAAAAATAAGTCTGAAACGATTTTTGTTTATAGTCTGATGAAAAGATCAGCTTTATTGGGAGCTGAATCTTGGGAACAAGAGGCTGCGCGGAAGCCAGGGTTTTAATAGCATCCGCACCCGCTCTCTCACTGTTCTCTTAAAACCCAGTTGCAAGGCAAGTTCTGTCACTGGGGAAAAGAGAAAAATGCAGTAAATATACTAACTTCTTCAGGTGCAATACACTTAAAACATGATTGTCTCCCCTTGACCCTCTTTGTATGTTCATCTTTTAGTTCTGATACCAAGAGGTTGTTTGTATGCATTCAGCTTTAACTGTATCGGTATCCTTGCTAATTCCAGTGAGGCCATAAGAGTAGAGCAAAGATACAAGGCTTTTCAGGATCATGGCCCTATGGTATAATCTTTTTAATGCACAGATAACACGTGACCTTATATAGCTGGAAGTCCTGGAAATCTCTCTATGCACAGAAATTAGCCCCAAAATTATTTCAAATTACTTCAAAGCAGCATCATGAGATTGGGCTCTTTTCATCAAATTATATAAATCTGTGTTTTTTAAGCTAAAATCCAAATCAGAGCCTGCTCCTTCCTGCCAACAACTCTCGATCTGATGGGTATGCAGCATCCCCCTGCTGCTGTGTAGACACGGCCTCCTGAGCTCCTGCTCTGCTGGCTGATGGCTTCCAGTAGCATGGAGGAGCCAGCATGGGCAAGCACAGGCCCTGTTGGACTGGGTACAGCCATTCCAAACTGATCCAGAACTTCTGTATTAGACAATAACCCTTTAATTTAGAGCTCTGAGCAATGACTCATTTTTTTGCATATTGCTAGATAACTTAGCTACTGAAATATGCATTATGGACAAAACCTGTAATGTCCATTTTTAGAAACAAGTTCATTTATCACTTAATGAAAAGGACAGACAGAACACCTAGAGAATTTACCTGAATTCCCTGCTTAATGTAATACATGCCTACTGAATCAAATCCATTTAAAAATGGGGAACTTAATTTACTGGGGAATGGAATAATATAAATAACAATATAATAAACATAGAATCATAGAATCATTTAGGTTGGAAAAGACCTTTAAGATCATTAAGGCCAACCGTTAACCTAGCACTGCCAAATCCACCACTAAACCATGTCCCTAAGG
>NW_008795405.1:12474984-12492671 GCF_000699145.1 Aptenodytes forsteri
GTCAAAGGCTTTACTAAAGTCTAGGTAGACAACATCCACAGCCTTTCCCTCATCCACTAGGCGGGTCACCTTGTCATAGAAGGAGATCAGGTTGGTCAAGCAGAACCTGCCTTTCGTAAACCCATGCTGACTGGGCCTGATCCCCTGGTTGTCCTGTATGCGCCGCGTGATGGCGCTCAAGATGATCTGCTCCTTAACCTTCCCTGGCACCGAGGTCAGGCTGACAGGCCTGTAGTTCCCCGGATCCTCCTTCCGGCCCTTCTTGTAGATGGGCGTCACATTTGCTAACTTCCAGTCAACTGGGACCTCCCCGGTTAACCAGGACTGCTGATAAATGATGGAAAGTGGCTTGGTGAGCACTCCTGCCGGCTCCCTCAGTACCCTTGGGTGAATCCCATCCGGCCCCATAGACTTGTGTGTGTCTAAGTGGTGTAGCAGGTCGCTAACCATTTCCCCTTGGATTATGGGGGCTTCATTCTGCTCCCTGTCCCTATCTTCCAGCTCAGGGGGCTGATTACCTGAAGAAAACTGGTCTTACTATTAAAGACTAAGGCAAAGTAGGCATTAAGTACCTCAGCCTTTTCCTCACCCTTTGTCACTATGTTTCCCCCTGCATCCAATAAAGGAATGGAGATTCTCCTTAGCCCTCCTTTTGCTGCTAATGTATTTATAGAAACATTTTTTATGTCTTTTATTGTCTTTAATACAATAATATAAAATAAATGAAACACAGACAATAACATGAGTGGTGAACAGACTCAAGAATCAACCCTCTTGTTTGGTGTCATTTGCATGTTACCTTGAGGTAAAGAAATAGACCTTCACACATGCTAGACCCTTGGGTAGCCTGAGACACCAAAGAATTTGGAGAAAAGTGAACAGCTTCCTATCACACCAGTCCAAAGACTCTTTGAATTCTTGTCTGTGTGACCTTCATTACAATTTAGAGGTGGCATGACATGAAATCTTGATACTTTTCAGGGATTTCAAACCGTGATTAATCTTGCAATGTACTAATGATGGTGGTTTCTAGTTTCTACTAATTAATTCCTAAATTAAAATTGCAGTTGTCACTAAACCAAGAAGGACAGCATATTCTTTTGATGACAAGAGTTCAAAATGTCCCTGACAAATTGGAAAATGGACTTAAAAATAGGATGAAATTAAAAAGAAGCCAGAATTGAATTAAAATAAGCCGAAGGCATGATATATAAGTGGGATTAATCATCCCCATTGATACAGGACGGGGAGCAACTTTCTTCAATGGTTTTGAAGAAAAAAATCTGGTCTAGTATGGTCATAAACTGGCCTTTGGTCAACCATGTCATATCATTACAAAAATGGGAAATGTCATCCTAGGAAGTATAGTCAAGAGTAAAACCTGCAAGATATGTGAAATAAGTCCTTCCAGTGTACCCTTCATTGATAAAGCTTCAGCGCAAATACATTATTCACTTTTGAGTGCTGCCATCTAAGGAATAGACCAATAGGATCTGCTTAGTTTAAATAAGTGAGGATGAAAAAGGATATTGACTCCTTGCTATGAGGTGGGAAGCAGGAGAATTAAAGGAATTCAACCCTCAAAACTGGGCTTTTATAACTGTGAAGAGTAAAAAAATCCCTCTCTTAAAATCCTTATCAGAAACTCCAATAGGAAAAAGGGAAGAATAATGCAATAAAATAAATTAATAAATGAATGTGTACAAATTATAAAGATAGAAAGGAATTCAAAGTAAGGAATTCTGGAAGTTGTAATCGCTATTTTAGAAATCACTAAATGATGGCCAGTACATAAGAGATGAAAACTTTGCTAACTTCCCTGATATTCAAAAACTAAAGCTTCTGAGAAGACCTAATAATTTCTGCTGGCCTCTGTATGAGTATGATCTCAGCCCCCAAGGAACGCTGTTTCAGAGGGAAGCTCTTCCTGCTTACCATGCCACTAACATAAAACTGTTCTAGTTTATGTATGATAAGTGGGTATAATTATGTTGTTATTTGCAATTAAGCTCATTTTACAAACTGTGCTTCTGGAAAGTTCCAGCTCATCTCTTGCTTTTGAGGTTTTTTTTCCTGCTCTTCTCTTTCTGATAAGCTTTACTTATGCTAAATAATGCTGAGGAAAGGCTTAGGTGATCTATAACTCTTACTGCTTATGGTTTTCTAAGTAATTTTCTATATTTCTAAACCTACCTTCAGTTTAAATTAACTTCATTTAGGACCTAAGAGGATAGATACTGTAAGTCTGGTCTACAAAATGGCATAATAATGTTCTCTAAATACTTAAAAGATAGCTGTAAAGAGATGTGGCTGGCTGCCAGATGTCCACCAAGCCGCTCTCTCACTCTCCCTTCTCAATGGGACGGGCAAGAAAACAAGATGAAAAAGCTCGTGGGTTGAGATAAAGACAGGGAGATGGCTTAGCAATTACCATCATGGGCAAAACAGACTCGACTTGAGGAAGATTAATGTAATTTTAATTTATTGCCAGTTAAAAATAGATTAAGGTAGTAAGAAACAAACACAAAACTAAAAACACCTCCCCCCACTCCCTCCCATTTCTTTTTCCCAGGCTCAACTTCACTCTTTTGTTCCCAGCTCTTCTACCTCCTCCCAAAGTGGTGCAGAGGGATGGGAAATTGGGGTTGCGGTCAGTTCATAACCCTTCATCTCTGCTGTTCCTTTCTCCTCACACTGTTCCCCTGCTCCAGCATAGGGTCTCTCCCAGGGGTACAGTCCTGCTGAGTAGGAGCAGTAAGAACTGCTCCACTGTGGGTCCGTCATGGGCCACAGGTCCTGCCAGAAAACCTGCTCCTGCACTGGCTCCTCTCCACGGGCTGCAGCTCCTGCCAGGAGCCTGCTCCTATGTGGGGTCTCCATGGGCTGCAGCGTGGGTATCTGCTCCACTGTGGTCCTGCATGGGCTGCAGGGAGACAACCTGCATCACCAAGTTGTCTTTTCCACAGGCTGCAGCGGAATCTGTGCTCCGGAGCCTGGAGCACCTCCTCCCCCTCCTTCTTCACTGACCTGTGTGTCTGAGGGGCTGTTTCTCTCACATTTTCTCATTCCTCCCTCTCACAGCTGCTGTGCAGCATTTTTCACCCTCTCTTAAATATGTTATCGCAGAGGCACCACCAGCATTGCTGATGGGCTCAGCTTTGGCCAGCAGCAGGTCCATTAGAGCCAGCTGGAACTGGCTGTGTCCCACGTGGGGGCAGCTCCTGATGTCTTCTCACAGAGGCCAGACCTCCTGCTACCACGACCTTGTCACATAAAGCCAGTACAGGAGGATAGTATAGTCTCCATAATGGTGTTGGGCAGGATGAAGGATATGTGTTTAAACTGCAGGAAGGGAGATACGTGTTAGCCATTCTTGCAGTGAGGCTAGTGAAGCAGCAGGATTTCATGGGAAGGCTATGAAATTTTGATTACGGGATGTGTTTAAAAACAGATTGAAAAATCTTCTGTCAAAAGTGATCGTATTGCAGAGTAAGGGTAGAGGAGAGGGCCTCTTGAGACCCCTTCCAATTCTGTGATCTCATCAGGTTGAAAGAATTGGTTAATCGGTGTCACATAAGGTAACTTTGCTCTGGGGACAAAGCCATGATCTGGGACTTTAGTTGACTGATTTATTATATTTTCTTATTTAGTATTTTGTGATAATTTCTTAGATTTTTTTTTTTTTGCCTCTTCTTTCTTACCTTAAATTAAGTTTTTGTGGTTGTGTCGTGTCTTACCTGTAAGCTCGTATCTGTTTGTCTGTCTGGAAGTTTAATAGTGCTGTCCATGTCCATTACCATTCTAATCTAGCACTTACTGCATGTAATCGATAGCAATAGTAGTCCCTAGCAGACTTCATAAAGTGTTTAGCTTTCTTTTGCTTTCTGGCTAAAAATTTCTGCTTGGGGATTTGCCCTTTAAAATGTAGGATATATTCATTTATGTTTTGTTTGTGCCATCAGCATGGCTCCTGTTAACAAACAGACTGTTTCTGAGAGTGGGTATTTTCTGGTTATTGCATTTTTCCTCAGGTGCAGACATCATACATTCAAATATTCGGTGCTGACTTCTTTCTTTTGGGCTGTCTACGCAGGCTGTTAATGAGCTTGAATATTTCATTAAAGGCTTGTTGACAGCTCCCCAGAGAAGAGTAGTCTTCTATGGATGGAAATATTAAAGTCTGTTCCCAAGATACTCAGCCTGTGAGCTTTGCAAAGCAAGGAAGGCATTTAGCTCTTCATGCCGTGCTGTAATGGTAGAGGAGGGAGCATGCTGCTGCTGCCCACATCCTGGTGTGCCTCTACGGAATCCCATCTCCAAGGTGGGACAAACCAGATACCACCAGACACTACCCCCTTCCCTGCCCTTTCCTCTCTGGGTCTACAGGGAAAAAGTATCCTGAGCATGGGGTTTGGGAGGGTTCCCAACCTGCACAAGAAGAGAACCAGGACCGCTGAACATGACGTGGGAAACACTGACCTGGCAGCCTACACACAGCCTGCATGAACTGTGGTTAGTTCATTAGGACTCACAGGCACTGTGGTTATATGCATGAACTCAGTAATACAAGGTCCCTTAATAGCTATATTTGTCTATGCATTACATTTACATTAAAAAGAATATCCAAGGCAATTAATTTTATTGCAGTGCTGAATTAGAGACACTAAATTCCTCAAGGCCAGGAAATTTAGATAAACTAGAAACTTTTCTGAAACACATTTGATTTTACCTCTCATTTCCTGCCCTTTTCATAAACACTCATAAAGGTTTCCCAATACACTATCATGCAATCAACATGATGATTTACTTTAGAAAACATCCTGGGCTTTAGAAAGTGGGTATTACCATGCTGAAGTTGCGCAGTGTAAAACCACAGCTGGCCTTATTGGGGTAGAAGGTTAATTTGGAACAGCTGTAATAAACTAATGACCCCCCTCAAGCCACGAGGAGAAGGTAGTGCGCCGTATATCTGTGTTTGTGTTAATGTTAGGGAATGAAACCATGTTACTGGGATAGGAAGGAAGGAAGGAAGGAAGGAAGGAAGGAAGGAAGGAAGGAAGGAAGGAAGGAAGGAAGGAAGGAAGGAAGGAAGGAAGGAAGGAAGGAATTCTTTGCAAAAACTGTCATGGCTCACTGGTTTTAGGCAGATTGAGAAAAATCTTTGACTTCTCAATTTTAATACTGATTTGCAAACTTTTGGTGTTTGAAAAGCTAAAGGCATCTGTCACTTGCTTTTTGTTTTAGAGGAAGCAGAATGTGACAGAATTTGGTCACTAAAGAATGAGGTACTCCTATTCATTAGGCACTCCTGCTATTCCTGATCCCAAATGCAGCTTACTGAGCTCAGCACATGCAGAAATACAAGAAAATCAGCATAAAACCCACAGAATTACCTTCAGCATGCTGGCAGTATCCAGCATTACTTTTTAGAAATGGTAGCTGAAGAGGCTGTCTGACAAAGATGTGAGCATTTGTAACAATCGGAGAAAGTGAGGTGGAGACAGCTGCCTTAAATCCTGTTACTAACATCCTGCTATGGTATGCTGAGCAGCCTCTGCAATTGAATTAAAACCATCGGAGGACGTGCAACAGTTCAGTTTACATGTTGCTAGGCTATTATGCAAACCCTTCATTGGAAACACCCAGAGCAAACACCAGCAACAACGAGGGCAAGAACGGTGCACACTGTTGCGAGACTAAGCTCTTGACAGCGCAGAAAACACCACTGTCTCTGCAAGTCTTATGGAAAAATAAATGTAATTGGAACCACATACCAGCTACACAATGATTATTTAGACATGCCAGGTCTGACAGAAATAAACACACTACTTTGTACACTGTTTTTTGAAGGTGTAGTAATTCCACTTAGGATTCAGTAATGAAGTTGCAGTAAACACCGTTTTAAATTGCAGCTTGTAAAATGTACAAGATATATTGTTATCTGACACAGCATAAAAATATTTAATTTGGATACATCAATGCCTTCTAATACCCAGAATTACAGTATTAGGAGATTGTGACTGTAGTCACTTAATGAGCACTTTGAGGAAAGGCAGCAAGTGAAACAGGCTCTGACATACAGTGTACACCTACACATCTGCTCTGCCACATGACATTTCTAAATGGGCTTCCCTACAACAGTATTTGACAAGTGATGAAAGCTGGGTTGTTAAATCTGACAGTCTCTCAAGTCTGTGTCTCCAGGATACTTTTTGTTAAAAGGCGCTCAGCTTCGGGTCTTCCTGAACAGAACTCCTACTTTAATAATTGTACTAGCGCATTAAACAAGTCCACTTGTTTATCATGCCCTATTTTCTAGAAGGAATCAAGGATTTAAAGACATCTGTTTGAGGCACCTGAAAAAGGACCTGAATTCTTGGAAGGTGGATGCACAAGATCATTTATCACCTTCCCAAGAAGCACATAAAGTGAGTAATATAAAATATAAATGTGTAGCATATCATACTAATGTTATATTCTATATAATATACAATATATATTATATACATAATTATAAGCCTTATATGCTCCCATATAATAAAATATAATTATGTAATTATATTTTATAGCAATATATGTACTGATATGTACTTTAAAATACAAAATCTCTTATTAACCTTAGCCTTTTGCTCCAAAATGTGACCAGTTCTTACATTTTTAAAACTCTGAATTTCATTGTAATTTGAATTTGCCAGTATAGCTGATTTTGGGTATGTGTTTCAAAACTGTCATTAAGTGCGTGAGAATATGATGTGCATTTAATATCCATTGAATGAATGACTGCCTCCTCTTACCTTTCCAAATTCCAATATCCCAGTTGCTTTAAAAAAAAAAAATTATGATATTCTGTCCCCTCAAAATGCTCTAAGAACAATAATGTCCCAATATCCCCCTGAAATAGGTGTGTATGTTCGTCTTCAGTAGTAGTTGGTCCAGCCCTTTAAAGAATGCCTGAAATCCCCTGCCCTGAGGCACTGGTGTCTTGCTCTGAGGACTTCAGATCCGACGGACTCAGCAGAGCTGAAGGGCTGTCCCATAAAACATAGCAGCAGTCCTTAGCATGAGGACAGAAATCATGGCCTGCAAGGCCATGTTCCTACTATCTGACCGTGGTCAGGGACCCTCTTGTGCTCTCTCCATCTCTCTGCATCGAGTTCTTTTTACGTAGATAATTTTCAGGAAGTGGAGTGGAGAATAACTAACTAAAATAATCTAGTTGAATATTTAGGAAACTCTAATGAAGATGGAAGATACAGGCTTGATATAACACTATCTGATATTATCCTATGTCCAAAATTTAGACCCTCAAAACCCTGCTCAGTTTCCACATAATATTTCAGTGTCTACCTTTGGTGTAAGCAAGTTTCCTAAATATCTCGGTCTGGACAGGTGAAGAGACACCTTCATTTTGACAGAGTATGCCTGTCTGTCCAGTTGCTGTACAGACTCATAAGCTAGACATTTCTGTGGCTGTCTGATTCAGGGACAGGGCTCAATCTCTTAATTGTTTCAGGCCATACCTACCAGATAAAATACTATATAAAACAGCAGCAATGTCTTCTTGTCCCTGAAAGCCACCCAAAGTACTCATCCTGCCTCTGCTGCCGAAGTAAGCACCTATTATGCATCTCCTTGGAGAGTTTTCTGATCATCATAAATGGTTTATTCTGGACTGGACTATTCCTTCTGCTTCTCATTGAGTCCCTGCATATTCACTGGCCTCGAGAGACCAAGTGAAGAAGAGTAAACCCAGTGTTCAGTAGTTATAGCACCAACTAGGAGGATAGAGACCTAGTTTCTGTTTTCTACATCAGTAAATAGATAAATTTAAATATTTGAGCATTCAGCATCGCAGCCCCTAAAATCTCACAATAAATACCTGCCAGACTGTGGGACAAGTGTGCAAACATTGCACCAAATAACAGAGTTGATCTATACTTTTTCTTTTTCAGAAGTAATCTGCAAACACATTTTGGTATCTGTGAAAATGTTTCTCATGTTCAAAGTAAATTACATGGGCAGTGTGAGTGAGCAGGCTCCAAGTGTCGAAGTCTTGGATGTAAATAAATATACTTAAATATCTGAAATCCAAACAAGTGCATTGCAAAATGGCTTGTAATAACAGGACAGGCTCACCCGTGATTTCCAATCCAAAACACCTTGAAACTTCAAGGTGGCTGACAATCTGGGTCTGAAAGTATCTTACATCCTGGTCCATCTCTGCCTGAAAGGGAAATGTGAAATGCTTTGTCCTTACCTTTAGGTATGTACTTTTAGCAGTGCTATGACAAAGCCGTGCAGTTAGGCTGTTGCTTAGTGCCATGTTCATGTCTGTGCAGCTGAGACCCAAGAAAGTGGGAGCTATGGTGCCTTTTTGTAATCAGTTTTTAGGTGGTAGTAGATGTCTCTTCTGAATGGGTTATTTGACATTTTTTTTATTTTTTTAAATAATGCTCCATATATATCCTCATACTCTTGAATAAATCATTTATGTTTGAAATGACACAAAACCTCTTTGCTGCTGTCCCTGAGACCAGAAGCAGGACTGGACTTGATTTACTGGAGAGCAAGACAGAGTTTTTGTGGTTCATGAATTAGCATCACCAAACAAGCATAAAGCATCAAGAGCACTCAGCATGGAGAATTTACTGTAGCTCTACTGTGTTTTATGAGGGAAGACTGTTACAACTGCTCTTCCCCTCTGTCTCAGCTCTTCCTGTAAGGAAGAGATTTGTGGCCTATTGTTCTCTTTATGGCAGCTGTGAGTCTATTAACAGTTTCTGTTTCTTCTGAATGGGTTATTTGACATTTTTTTTATTTTTTTAAATAATGCTCCATATATATCCTCATACTCTTGAATAAATCATTTATGTTTGAAATGACACAAAACCTCTTTGCTGCTGTCCCTGAGACCAGAAGCAGGACTGGACTTGATTTACTGGAGAGCAAGACAGAGTTTTTGTGGTTCATGAATTAGCATCACCAAACAAGCATAAAGCATCAAGAGCACTCAGCATGGAGAATTTACTGTAGCTCTACTGTGTTTTATGAGGGAAGACTGTTACAACTGCTCTTCCCCTCTGTCTCAGCTCTTCCTGTAAGGAAGAGATTTGTGGCCTATTGTTCTTTATGACAGCTGTGGAGTTTATTACAGTTTCTGTTAAATTCAATAAGAGAAACTGCCCAAGACTGAATTCAACAAAAAGCTAATCAAACTGGCTTTCCAGTGATGGGAACTTATTCCTTTAATCTTCAAGGGGAAACTGTGTGTAAGCAAAGAGTGGAAAATAAAACTGGGACCTTCTTTGGGAGGCAAAGCTAAAAGGAGTCCTCTGTGTGCAGGAGACCTAGGGCTTTAGCAAACCATATCTTGGGCTGTATTTGAAGAGTGTACCAACAGGTTGGAGAAAATAGTCCATCCCCTCTATTCTGCACTTATGAGACCACCTCTGGAGTACTGCATCCAGTTTGGAGCTCCCCAGCACAAGGGAGATGTGGACATACTAGAGCAAAGCAAGATCAGCAGAGGGTTTGCAGGATGGTTGGGGACTGGGGCATGGGGTATATGAAAATAGGCTGAGAAACCTGGTGTTGTTCAGCCTGGAGAAGAGAAGGTGAAGGGATCTTAGTGCTGTCTACAACTACTCATAGAAAAACAATGCTTTTCTATTACAAATCTCAACATCTTGCTTTATGGAAGGCTTTTTCAAATGGAGTGAAAAGCCTTTGTCACTACACAAGAGGTTACAGAAAAGATTTTTTTTACCAACTCAAGCCTAACCTTGAGAAATTTTCACCAAAGCAAGTGAGGCTTTCCTTAAGATTAGAACAAAATACTAAACCTTGGAGTAGGACACCTGCCACAGCAAAAAAATTCTGTCCCTCTTGGAGGTATCTTTAAACTCATTCAGTGTCTGATTTGATAGGTGATTTCTTTCATTACATAGTCAATGTATCTGGTTTGATTAGATCATGGTTTATTTGACTTGATAGGTAGTACATATTGGTCCATAAAAGATGGATCAGTTTTGACAGGTGACGTGGCTTGGAGCTCAGTCAAAAACATTGATACTTCTGTGAGATGTTCACTTTGGATAGTGATGTACCATTCAGTACAGCTCACCAAGGGGCTGCATGCTTTAATAAATATAGGGTGTATTTACAGTATGTAACCAAACATACTTTTTCTCAAATACTGAATTAGGGAGCCTCAAAGTATCTTCCTCATTACCTTTGCTTTACGTTTATTGTCAGGAGTAGAGTATATAGCATCTATTAAGAATGAATGCACTGTGTTGCTATTTTTGTTTATTACAAATTTTCTTAATGCTGTTTCTTGCCTATGTCACTGTGCCATATTTGTTATTTGTAAGCTCTTTGGGAGAAACTTTCACTTATTTGATGCTGTGTAGGCTCATATGATCTATCCTCTTTTTCAATATAAACATATTCTTTTTTTATTATTTATAGAACTAAAGCAAAAAAGTTTCAGGCTACCACTTGTAAGGCTGTACTTGGTGTATAATATCCATTCTAGGCGTCATTTTCAAGAGTGATGCAGATTAACCGGAGGATGTACAGAGGAAAATGAAAAGAGGTCAAGAAAAGCTCATGAGGTCTAGAGAGCGTGAGCAGTGTAGAAAGGCTGAAACATTTGGGGTTGTTTAGCTATGGGAAAGAGGAGAAATGAAGGAGAAATGATAGCAGTCTTTACATTTCTGAATGTTTGCTATAAAAAAGAAAGCAATAAAGTGTCCTTCATATCAACTGAGGATAAGAGGAAAGTAATAGGTTTAAACAGCAAAAAGGAAAACTTAAAGTTAGGTATTAGGAAAGGCTTTCTAACAATTAAAGTAGTTAATACTGAAATAGGTTGCCTAGGGAGTCTGCAGATCTCCACCACGTGACCTCATCACTGGATGTTTTTAAGACCCATCTCAGGAAAAGTCTAGATTCTGGTCCAGGGTGGGAAAATTGGCTGGATGGTCTCTTCAGGTCTTATTTAGTCTTATTTTCTGTGTCTCTGTATTAACTCTATATATGTACAGCCACAGATACAACTTTTGTTCCCCACAAAATATGTTTCTAGGACTTCTGGTGCGTTGCAGCTTTTTTGCTGCCACAGCAGACGGGGCTGGCACAAATGCTAGCTAGAAGCTATTGCTCCTTTCTTTGTAAAGGGCAAAAACCTAATTAGTGACAAAGGAATGATTTTAAGGACACAGTTTTTAAGTATTCAGTTTAAATTATATAACTAATAGACTAAGAGGCAGACTAAGCTGATGCAGATTTTCAAAAATATGATAGGAAATCAGACAAAAGCTTGGGGGAGGAATACATCCTACAGGCCAGCATTCTGTTAGGTTTGTTAGGTTTTGTTTTTTCTTTTCTCCACTATAAGCTTCAGTTTGGGTCTGAGCTGTGTAATTCTAAGATAAAGCCTCTGCTTCCCCCAGAAAACAAAAGAACCTGGGACACTCTTGGGATCATCAAAGAACTCTGAAGTGTGAGTGTGGTCAGAAGACACTAGATCACAGTTTCTGGTGTTGACTCCTTGCTCGGTAAACTTCACTTTCTGCGTATACTTCAAATACTACCTGCTTTAACAATGATTAACATTAACAATGGTGACAGTTCTGTGTTATTCCTCTTGCAACAAAAGACCCAGCCTTATTTGTGGATATTTATCTAGACTGGGTTTTCCACTGGACTAACTATCGGTGGATACATACGCTTGACAGTAGCACGTGAACTAGGAAGAGTTTGACTTGATTTCTGGGTTACATGGGCTCATGTTTGCTAGCAGCAAAATTGTACATAGAAATTACTGAGACACAGAAAATTTAGAAACACATTTCTTCACTTTCAGAGTACAGCTCTACAAGAAGCTTTTAATGTATTTGAAACCATAGTGCTGCCATTTTTTTTGTCCTTGACAGATAAGTTCCCTGCATGACGAGAGCATACTTAGCAAGTAGCATGGAGCCAACCCAGACTCACGCCAGATAGTCATTTATGTGCATATGCAGCTTAAAACCTGCTAATGTGTTGTGATGTAACTTTAATTCCATATGTGTTTAAGGGTTCTGAGGAGCTGGCCGCACCACCTTCCTGTAAAAACACAAGGGCTAAGAAGACCAGAGAGCACCAGAGCCCAGCTTTTGTATTGTATGATGTAAATGGTAAGAGGTAATATCATAATGAGCTCTGGGGAGAAGCAGACATCCCTAGTTGCCTACCATGAAAAGGCCTTGAGAAAACACAGAATTTCTCCCATGAGCTCCGGTCTGTAAGTGAAAAACTAATAGTGGAGCGGGTGGAGTAGCAAAGTATATTTTAAGATATTAAACAGTAAGTACTATTATTGCTATAATTACTAAAATAGGCATAGACTACAAAACCAAGAAATTATAGACTAAACCATAATTATGTCTCTGAATGACAATTCTAGGATGTGACCCCCTTGTGTAATATTTTTAGATGCACAAAATATTTGCAGTGAGTCAGTTGGGACACTTCTGCCAAAACCAAAGTCTAATTGCTCATAGCAAATCCAGTATCTTATTAAAGAAAAACACAACAACAACAACAAAGGGAATAAAATAAGTTAATATCTATTATAAAGCAGAAAGCTCTGGCATATGCCACTGGAGAGGGGTTTTGCTGTTGGAGACATTGCTCTTCATCTAATAATGCCCGATGCTGTAGCTCACAGGGGCTTCGTAGGTGCATGAGTGGCATAGCTCTGGCAAGTAGAAGAAGGAAAAGGGAACAATTTTCCTCTTTCAGAACATTTGCTGTCATTTACTGTTCCCAAAAGTATACGTCAGTATATAACCTCAGTATCTATGTTTCTCCTGACATCCTTTTTCTCTCTCTTCAACTGGCATGAATACAGTAGCAATGAATTTGTAGTACAAGGTTTCTTGGGAAGAAAAAACATTACCTCACAAGCTATCTGAAATAAGACAGACCCTTTTCTGCCAGTCTTGCAAAGTCAGCTTATGAGGAAGGTACAGAGCAGGAAGAGTGAACAGTAGCATCTCTTTGTACAGATGAGACAGAGAGAGAACTGACACAGGAACGGACATTGCCTTTACTTGGATTCTGCAGCTAGCAGCAAACAGAAAGGTGCAACTTTGGTCAGTTCTCTTTGGTCAGTGCCTTTAGAAAGATTTGGCTTTTCCAGATTCACCCCTGTCCATTCTGTCCTGTTTAAAGGAGCATTCTTGCTGCTTCACCCTAGGAATGTATTATTTGTTTCACTGGCTGTTCAGCATTTGTAACTTCACATCCAAGAGAATGGAGGAAAGGGAACCCACCAACAAACCAATTTCTTCCATTCATTTTTCACTGTCCTTAGCCCTACCATCAGCTTTGCCACTCAGGGAGCAATATGCTTTGTGATCTAAAATACTGGGGACAGCAAACAAAGTGTAATCCTTGCTGATCATATTAGTAGCTTTCTTTTTCAACAAGAAAGATACTATTTGTTTTGCTTACACCCATTGTGGATTCCGTCATGGGATCCTGCACTTCTCTATAATTTCACTTTAATGCATTCATGGTCTTTTAATTAAATGAATGAAGCTGGGCATGATAAGCATTTGCAAGTGGGAGGGAGGTAAAAATTTATGTCTGTTTTTGTAAGCAGGTTATTTTGTATTTAGACATAATAGCGCTGAAGTGTCTCACTCGTAAAATGCAGTGAAAGGTATTGATGTGTCAGGAATAGTGATTAGTTCTCCCATAAACCGAGGCATTTGTCACAGTTATGTTTGCACATGAGGTAGTCACTTTTCCTGTTTCTTTCTTTTCATTTTTTGGCCCATGGAAGCCTCTGCACTGAGGTGCCAGGTCTTTATTTTCTTTTATGTAGTTATGTCTAAGGTAGGGAGGCTGACTGACGCCTTAATCATGCCAAGTCAGGAAGGGCACAGTATCTGAGAAGAGCTGCTACGCAACCCGTAACAATCACTGCTCCTAAGTCAGACAGATTTTGCCTTCAGGTGGGAAGAACATACCACACCAGCTGACCATTTCTACATCAGCACTGCAGATGTTTTTCAGGTGGGTTAATCAGAGTTGGGCCTTTCTACTACATTTGTCACTCAGAGCTAGATGTATGGATGTTCTCTGTGATGTGGGAACCTCCCTGGCAAGGACTGGACTGTGGCCCCTAAACTTGTCTCAGAGAGCTCCGAAGTTTTCCGTTTTATCAAAGGCATGTGGAGCTGCCTTACATTTTGGAAGGGTGCAAACTATTAGAAGTTGTGGAAAAAATAGATCAGATAATGTGTACAAAAAAACATTATTATGTATTTTGACAGGTTCAAAGTACAAAAAACCTTGAAAACTGTTAGTTTGTGGAATAATCTCTCGAAGGAGTAGGTGTGATACACATAATATGATGCTGGACGTTGCCCTGTAGAGTGGTCAGTGAAATGATCCTGTCTTCTTTAGTCTAATGGTAGGAAAAGCAACTGCATAGGATGCTTCAGTGGCAGTCATGAGACCTGTTTCTGGTGTCACTGTCTATGAAATGTTTTGAGATATGTAGAAGAAAAAAACTATGCAGATGCTGCAGAAATGCAAATAATACATCACAATATTTAAAAGGAAAATTATTTTGAGACAGTTTATAGAAGACATCAGGAATGAATTTGGCCCCCTAGGTGTCTTCTTTTCCCCAGGTTTTAAATTCATGTTTGTATTATACCATCTAAAGATAAAAGAAGTTGATTCTTTGATGTACCGCTTTTGTCTTTCAGTGTTTAGAGAAGTGAAATCTCGTTATTTTTGTGATTGTATTATACCTCTAAAGATAAAAGAAGTTGATTCTTTGATGTACCGCTTTTGTCTTTCAGTGTTTAGAGAAGTGAAATCTCGTTATTTTTGTGATTTATATAATATAATTTATATAATGTGAAAGCCCCAGAACCTGTAAATAATTTACACTCCTTTTGAAATTTCTTTAACAGCTTCACTTCAGCAATATTCAAACAGAGATCAGAAGCAAGATGAATCTTGATTGTAAGGTATCATGCCAGAATGTTTGAAATGTGATATGAACGTTTCAATGGGTCAAAGCAAAGTGCAATATGGTAATGTCCACATTTCATTCATTATGTTACCCCCGTGCATTTAGAAGTTCCCTGTATCTTTTAAAGAGGGAAACTCAATTTCACAAGTGCTGACACATTAAACACGCAGTACATTGCTCGGAAAGATGTCTTCATTAGCTTTGCCTTACTGGTAAGCAAAATTAAATGACTGATGATGACCCAAATTCAGCTCTGTCCTGAATATCATGGACTAGCTCATACTGTATTAGAAAACTACCAGGTCACAGAACAACTGAAATTCAATTTGAGTATTTCATGAGCTCACTCTTGCAGAGAAAGGGAGAAAAAAGGATTGCTCTGTATAAAATGAACAGAGACCTTTTTCCTGTTCCCCTGCCCCAAGCCTTATCAAAAGAAAGCTGTCAGAAGGCAAACAGCAAGTGTGAAGCTCTGTGCTGCCCACTTCTGAGTCCTGACTCCGTGACAGTCATTTGCAGTCCTGTCATGAGTCTGCTTTGGCACTGGCTCCAGGATTTCCCTAAGGAAGGGAGGTGGAGAAGTATGCCTCAAGCAAAAGCAATAGGAAAAAGCATCAAATTAGGCAGGGCTCATTGCCAGCTGATATTTCCCACCCCAAATCCATCAAATCATTTTTTTTCCTACTTCAGGGCCAGAGGCTGAATTCCACCCTACTGCAGGAGAGATTAACGTCTCAGCTAACAGGATAACCATGGCTGCAAGGGGACTTACAGCCTAACCCTTTGAAATGAGGATGAAATTTACATAGACCACCAACCATCCAAGAAAACAATCCTACATCCTCTTTGGGCATCTTGTCAGTGTTGCCTTTCTTTGGCAGTTAGAAAGTTGATCCTAACTGGAACTTACATTTCTTTGTTTCAAATTACACTGATTGCTTTCTTTAATTTTTTATATACTCTTTAATTGTTCTCAGCTTTTATTTTGGTATTCCCTTTTCTGGACTAAACAGCCTCATTCCCTTCAATCTTCCACAAAAATTTTCATCGTTATTGGTCTCCTGTGACCTCCAGAATTGCTACAGCCTTTCTGAATTAAGCCTTCTTGCCACCATCCGTATCCCGCCCAGTTCCCCAATGGCTTCCACACTACCCCTGAATCATCTGCTATACTTGTGTTGTGCTGTCATTTAATGTACTTTCTTTTGCCATGTATCGCATTTTGTTATTTATCCTTTCTGATTTTGTTCCTTCTGTAGTTTTGTTATACTTCTGTGTTCACACTTAATTTGGTAATTTTTTCTTTATTTCAGTTGCTGATGCAATTATGATGACTCTTTACTACAGCTTCTATCTCTTGCTCTCATTAGGGTAGCTTTTTGTTGTGCGTTAGTATAGTGAAATGGGACTCCCTTATCCTCCTGGTTACCTCCCCTGCAGAGCCCTCCTGCCGAGTCCTGGTGAAGTCTGCTTTTCTGATGTTCCTTAGATGAGTCAACATTATTCCTTCAAGCTGGTGATAGGACAGGTCAGTATCTGACAATATGCCCTATCTGCACTCCAGATGTTCACTTTAGCACTTCAACACTTTAAAGCTACACCCCTTAGAAGATTTGGTTACATATCAGGACATGCCAGTTATCACGTCGCAATCTCTGCAGTTCCATTCAACTACAGCTTCCACCCAAATTGTATTTAATTCTATCAGTTCTTCGCCACTTGCCAGACCCAAGTCTAAAACAAATGCTCTGAGAAAGGCTTCTGAAATGGAAAGTTGTATTTAACATGGTCCATAACTTCCTGCAACGTTTTCCCAGTTTATATCTGAATAGTAAAAATCCACTCCCTTCTGCCATTACCACTATTTGCTCTCCTATTAATTACTTCTACTAGTTGTTAAAAAATGCTTCAGTTACCACCTCCTTCTGTAGCTCATTTGTGGCAGACCCCTACCATGGCATAGCTCCTGCTTCTTCTTCTTGCAAGCCAGTACTATCTCAACATTTTTGCCTCTGCCCCTGGGATATTAGCATTTGTTGTTTGCCTCTAAAATATTATAGACAGAATTAAATAGAATCATAGAATCATAGAATCATAGAATCATTAAGGTTGGAAGAGACCTCTAAGATCATCGAGTCCAACTGTCAACCCAACACCACCATGCCCACTAAACCATGTCCCTAAGCGCCTCATCTACTCAAAAAAGACCGACACCCACCTCGCTACAACCTCCTTTCAGGTAGTTGTAGAGAGCGATGAGGTCTCCCCTCAGCCTCCTTTTCTCCAGGCTAAACAACCCCAGTTCCCTCAGCCGCTCCTCAGCAGACTTGTTCTCCAGACCCCTCACCAGCCTTGTTGCCCTTCTAATAATCCCATTCCTTATTATTTTGTACAGCGGGAAAGTAATTTGGACTCAATACTAAGATCAAAGAACTCCTGAGATCTGGGTTCCGCTATGAGCTTACAACTTGGCCTTCGGTCAGTCTTTCAGAGCATGTCTGCATCATGCAGTGGTATGGATGTGGAAGAAGGGGCAGGCGACTCAAGAAGAGTACAGGGATCTCGTTAGGTCGTGCAGAGAAGAAATGAGAAAGGCAAAAGCCCAGCTAGAACGCAATCTGGCCGCTGTCGTTAAAGACAACAA
>NW_008795405.1:12494307-12502145 GCF_000699145.1 Aptenodytes forsteri
CCAGGGAAGTGGTTGAGTCACCATCCCTGGAAGTATTTAAAAGACGTGTAGATGTGGTGCTTAGTGATGTGGTTTAGTGGTGGACTTGGCAGTGCTAGGTTTATGGTTGGACTGGATGATCTCTTCCAACCTAAATGATTCTATGAGTCTATGGTGAGCCTTGACCATTAAGTGCCCACCAACACTTCTGGTTTTGGATGGGCTTGTGGGGAGCGTCAGCACCTGTGCTGCAGATATATTCACAACCTCAGTGTTCCAGTTTGTCTTTCCATTGTAGCCTAACAGTATTTTTAAAGCAAGTTGAAGGAATGGTCAATTAACATTTGTGCTGTTCTTTTATAAGTAGGTCTTACTTTATGAACCCTCTGCCTCCCCTACCTTTTCTTCTCTGCCCTTTCTGCTCCATTTAGAGGGCTACTGGCCCACCTGATTAAATATTTAATTTCTTTTTCTCTAATGTGTGAAATAAGATGAAGAATGAAACTAGATTAAAGAATCGTGGTTTATTCAAGTGTGTATCAGGAAAACGAGGATGTAATATGCTCTCCTGTTCTTTGAGAGCCTGTGACATGCCCCACCAGAGCCAGGTCTTCGCAGGCAGGACTCCTGGGTACTGGGAACAATGTAGTAGGACAATATATATATATATATCATAGTATTGGAAGAAAACATAGCGTTAACAGCAGCTGTGGCATTTATGATTGAAATTGCCTTTTTGTTTTTTCTATTTTCCGGGGGAGGTGGCATACCAGGGGTTTGAGTGGCAGCACAGCTCTTCTGGGATGTATGCTTGAAGCTGAAGTCCTCTTTGGGAAGGAGAAAGAACTGGCCCACCAGGGCTAGTAAATAACAGTTGATCCCCGTTCAAGGCAGAGGACTGCTGTAGATAATCTCTCAAGTTCCTGTGCAGTGCTGTCTTCTTCTGAATATTTGATTATATTCTGTATTCTTCTTTAGTTATCTTCTAAAATAAGAGTCTACTCATGTTAATAGTTTCACAGGGGCATCCCTTTTGCAAACTAATTCCCTTGAGAACTCTGGCTGGGACTGTAACATTTTCCTCAAGGCCATATGCCCCCTTTCCAATACTTTTAATTAGTATCTGGGTAGGCATCCCTTGCAAACTAATTCCCTTGAGAACTGTAACATTTTCCTCAAGGCCATATGCCCCCTTTCCAATACTTTTAATTAGTATCTGGGTAGTTATATCATGGATTATGGTTCTTAAATGTATGCTGACATTTCAGGCTCAGAACTGAATTCACATTGTGATCGCTGATTATATTGTTTCAAAATGTGTATAGTGTGTCAATGTCAAGAAAGCAAATGTGCTGTGACAGGAGACACACTGCAGAGCGCATTGCTCACCTCGAACAGATTGGCTGATCTAAGGACAGGTGAAAAGTCTGTCTGGATGGAGTAAGAAAGTAGTGTTTATTTCCATGAGACACGTTTTAGACTGTTAGAAGCTTTTTCATAGGCATTTAACTCCTGGTGGTAGATAGAACTGGTGGAGACAGCTTTTCTTTCAGGGCCAGAGGAGGCTACTGCAGGCAAAATCCCCCATGAACTGGGAAATCTAGCCTTACTAGCTGTGATCTTTTACTCATTCCTTTGTATCAGCTGATATAAACTTGGGGTGGGAATAAAGGTTTCTGAAAGCCAAGACAATTCTCCTCTTGAGTTTTTAATAATGTACGAGTATGCAGCATTTCCTGTTTTCGCCTTCTTCTTAAATTAGTGCCTCTTAAATTGGTGCCAAGTGCCAGATCTCTCTGTTCTCTAACATGAAATAAACTGATCTTGAGCCGCTACCTGAACAGGCAATCTCTAAGATAAATGGTTCTGTAGCAAAATACTTAGAGGACTGTAATTAAGAAGAGGCTACATTATGTATCACCTATTCTAATCTACCCATTACAGCAATAAGGGGTCAGAGCCAGGGCTGCAAGAGATGTTTTGATGCCTATGATATATGTGTATCTCCATTGAGGGGAGGTAACCCCCTACCAATTACTTTCCCACTTCTTCCACCTCGCTGTCAGGTCTTCTCTCCCAGCTTCTTTCTAGGCTGGGAGTGCCCAGTGCAGACCAGGCTGCAAACACAGACAGCAGCCCCATCCTCCCTATGGGAAGAGTCATTGATGGGGTTCAGGGGGTGGGTCCAGGCCGATTAAGCTAGTTTGAGGAGCCAGATTTCTCAGTCTGCCTTTACTGCCGCTTCAGTTGCATTTTTCAGCTCAAATAAATGAGACAAAAAATGTCAATTTCTTTAAAACTTACAGCAGTGAAGGAGCTGGCTGGCGCTCCCTGGAGAGTGCTGACTCCTACAGGGCTGAGCGCCCGTCCTTCCCTCGGCAGAGACTAGGAGTGAAGTAGAAGGAGGCAATGTTTTTTCTTGTCTCTACGTTCAGATACTTCTGCATTTGTCCCCTGTGTCAAAGTAATTTGGATTGTTTGCTTGTAAAGCTGCAGTGCCAGCAGTACAAGGAGAAGCTTCTTGAACTTCAGAAGCGTTCTTGCCCATTAGACTCAAATTCTACATGAAGCTAAAAGCCTGAAACGTTAAGAATTTGAGCACTATTACAACTCATCTATGTGCTAATGATACTGTTTTCAGGAGAGTTTTAAATCTAAAACACTTTTGGGAGGAATATTTTGCCCACAGGTAATTTGAGGGTAACATCTGACTTATTATTCTTGTGTGAGCAACTGTGGGGATCCAGGAGTCACACAGAAAGTTACAAACTTAATTTTCCTTTAAATTACTTGGCACTAACTCATTTTATCATGTTATGTATGAGTGAGCCCTTCAGTATGTAACAGCTGCTGATATTGGAAATTTAGAGGGATAAAAAGGGATGTAATCCACACCAAATTTGTTGGGCAATGTTGCTCCCTCTTGGGATTACTGGGATACATTGAAAGGTCAGCAGGGATGCTGCAGCCTTGACTTACAAGGACGGTTTTGTTTGTCAAGCAGTAGAGAGTTTTAGGTGTAAATCTGCCTCCAGGCTTCCATTGCTGATACAGCCAGACACATTCCACTGCGGAGAAAAAAAAAATCAGCCTTATTCTGACCAGTTCTGAATGACGAATATATGTTGACATGGCAGTTTACAAAGATTACAGTGTAAAAATGAAAGTTTGTTATTGTAATCTCATTTACTATTGTCAAGAAAGAGAAAGTATGAACTTACAGTGCATTGGGTATGGATATCTGACTGGGCAGCCAGTATTGCAGTGCCTGAGCCTTCTCCTGCAGTCATTTCTGTGCTTCTTATTCCAAGACCACCTAACACAAAGGCCAGCTGTCCTGCCAGTGGGGTGTGGGCTCCAGACTGCATTCCTTGCACAAGAGTGCCTGAAACACTGGGCTACAGGCAGATTCCTCCAAGTTCTTTCTTCCTTACGTAGTGACTTACATGTCCTTCTGCAGAGGCGTCTGCCTTCAATGTGGTTTGAGGAGCAGGTCTTCTTCCCAATCCCAGTCTTTTGTAGAAGATATACTTCCAGGGAACCAGGACCTGCTTGGTCCATCTTGGGCTTGGCAGGTCACTGAACAAAGTTTCTCTCTTTTGGATTTATCCTTTATTCTATTATTGTAAACAGCGGGCCCCTTCCAATATATTATAAAGAGGAACAGTACTTGCCCATTATCTTCATGAAAGAAAAGTTTGGCTATCATGTCTCAGGGGGGGTACTGGATGTGGAGCCAGAGGAGGCATCGGTCTGCAACATGGACTCAAGCACTTGTGCTTTGGAAAGGAGCATTTATTTAAGCACGTATCTGTGCCTACTGTTTATTAATGGCCAGTTCAAACCATCTCCATTCCCAGTTTGACAGTGACTCCCTGAGTTACTGTCCCAGGGGACCTGGGAAGCAAGTTGGGGCATTTGGATTCCAATCAGGGAAATTGGCTACTTGAAATTTAAGGGCTGCACTGTGTTAAGTTGCAGGTGTCAACATTTTTTGTTGAAGGACAAAATGCAAACAAAATCAACATTCAGTTCCTGAACAAACGAACAAACAGAAAGAAAGAAGTCAAATGCTTCTGAATGAATTCCCTTTTGGTAATTCAGTCCAGCCAGACTTGACCTGAAAAATTCAGCATCCTTGGCCTCCTTTATGATACACTTAACAGCAGGGGTCTGTCAGAGATTATGCACTCTGTCTCCAGACAGAATAACACAGGTCACTGTGGCTGATTCTTCATTAAGGGAACTAATTGTCCTGTGTGACTGCAACCTGCTGCAATGAGGCAACAGTAGGTTAAAACTGGGGCTCAAAGGGAATAGCATTTAAGTACATTAAAATGCAGCAAGAAGCCAACGTTACCATCTCTCCCCAAAGCGGGAAGTTAGTCCCCCTTTGCATAAATGTAAGATTTAAATGTGATATCAGGGATGCAAAGCTAAAAACTGGTACTGTATTGCCTAAAGTATCTAAATACAACATATGGTAAATAGGGCTGTACAGATACAAGCCCATTTAAAATCCTTTTCGGCAGGAAGACTCAATTGTCATGTTTTGTTAGGTCTGTTTTGTGAAGCAAAGGCAGAGCTTATGCACACATGCAGTGCAACAAAGGATTTCCTACTATGCCCCAGGAAAACTGACAAACCAAACTATTCTAATTGAGTTCTGTTCCACTGTACTGAAAAATGTGGTCTTCTTAGCAAACAGCTTTAAAGCTAATTAAAAAGAATCTTAGGCTATCATAGCTTGTTTTTGAGAATAATGTTATACAACTATGTTTGCAGTTTAAGCTGGGTGCTACTATGTCTGTCCATAGCAATAGCAAATCATGACATAATCTTTTTAAGTGGTCTAGATATTTTGATGAGAAAGTCATACCATAAGGCTGGCAAGACAGCTAGTAGATCTCAATTTAAACATCATCATTACTGGAAGACAGAAGCAGGTCTAACATACTTGTTTTACAGAAGAACTTACAGAGCTATTATAAAGCAATTTACATCCAAAATGTATTTTGGGGGAAGAGGGAGAAGCAAAGCTTTGTATTTTGTAGTATCGTAATAAAAGTTTGGAACAGAAATAATTTGGTTTTCCTCATAAATTATTTGCAGCTTAAATAGTATAAAACCATGCTGTTCCACAAACAAGGCAGTGAACTAGAAAGAAAGCAGAAGTGAAAACTGAAGTGTGATTTGTTTCCTTTGTCAAGCTTAAGAAATATGAATGGTAAATTAATAGCTTGGAGATTGAGGACATTGCGGTGATTAATAATTTTGGTGATTAAAAAAACCTTTCTAGAACAAAATTTGATAATGGTTTGGATGGCTTTTGCAAATAGAAATGCTGTTCCAATGAACCTAACACTCCTCCCAGTAGGGCAGCAGGTTACAAAGCTCTACCAGGTAAAGGGGCAATTTCTCTACAAGTATTTCTATAAAGACTAGTTTTGACTGGCACTGTCCCCCAAGATAACTTAGCCAAATTCCCAGCTGAGATCAAGAATAGGAAGTAATGTTTAGTGGCATCTAAAGGAATCCAGTATTGGACTCTATGGACACTCACGGTTAGATCACACAAGCAAGACAGCTGGCATATGCAATAGTTCTTTTATTCATTATTCCTCTACCGTCTACCCCTTAACAGATATAATCACTTTCTATACTACTGATAAATGTATAGCATCTTCAAAATATAACGACGGGTACTACTTTCCCCTGGCACTGTACGTAATGAACACCTCTTTCTCTAGTCTAGTAGGAATTTATATACCTAGACAACAGTCAGCAATTTTCCACATTACTTAAGCCTCATAAACAAAGATGGAACGAAGCTATGTATTTTTGTGTCATAGGAACTGAAAACAGCTGAGTTCACTGTCCCCTGTATTGAACAATGCTTCTGCTATATCCAATTTTTTACAGAGAAAGAGTTGTTCCAGAAGTCAGCATGGAAATAAAGAATTTGAAACTTGAGCAGTTCACATTTATTTTTACCCCAATAACTGGTCTGCAGGGTTTTCCTGAAGTGAGCAACTACATGAGACAAATAGGAGGAAATCAATTTTTGAGATACCAAGGATAAAAAGAAAATTCTCCAGAAATATATGAATAGATCAATAAACATGCTGCTCTATTTCTTAGTGGAAAGGCAAAGTTGTTAAAATTTCATGCCAAGAAAGCCAAAGTGATGATGCACCATCGCTCACTAAAAGGTCAAGTATGAGCAAGTGTCTTGTGTTGTTACCTATGAGAAAGATCTCAGCCAGGAACTGCTTGGAGACTATTAGTTGGCTGAACTTGTTGAACGTCACAGTAAAATACTTGGAAACCTGACTGAACGATCTTGTTACCATTAGCAATCCTCGAGCACTTTCAGGGGATGGACAAGATACCATAAGACTCGAAAAAGACAAACACAGTATCCAAGAGCAGTTCTCAGAAGGTGAGTGGTTGCCCCAAAGAAAATAACCTCTTCTCCTGTCCCTGGTGGACACAGCTTTAGGAAATGGCCAGTGGAATAAAGCTATGCATTGCCTGGTAGGGAATGAAACTTTCCTCACTGGACGCTTTCAAGAAGAGATTGGGTAAAGGTAAAACCCCTGTTTGGAGGGCCACAGGAGTAACTGATTGTATTTTAAGCAGGTGCATGGACTAGATTATTTCCTGAGGTCCTTTCCAGCTCTGTTTCTTTACAATTCTCATGCTCCACAGAATTAAACAAGTACAGAAGTCACTGTGGTTTCGAAGCCTTAATTATTTTGTTATTCTCATGAAATGATCCTTACTATAGCTGTTGCCGCAGATTCAGTGACTGACCAGGCTACATTCACCCTGTAGAGATATCTACCCAGTGCATGTAAAATTTATCTGGATGATAAAAGATTAACACTGCTTTGAAGTTACTTTATGGCTTCTGACACACCATCAATACCCTTTCAAAACTTTGGAGAGAGTCCACGAAGAGACAATTCCATTATTTACACAACTGAATTTAAAAATCTTAAAATGACATCGCCTCTTTTGGATTTTACTTGTTTTGCTTAATGGGCCTCTTGACATAAAAGTATTTTTGGCAGGTACACTGATAGTCACTCAAGTAAAGAAGTGATTTAAAACAGCTGATTTTCTTTTCACCACCACCACCTGCTGCAACAGTGCAACATTATACTGAGAAAACAGCATACAATTCACAGTATACAGGCTGATGTACCTACTATTTTTTTCTTCCAGAGTTTAAAACCCCAGTGCAAAGCTGATTCTCCAAGTAGTTCTGTTACTGGCATACACTCGTATTCCCACCAGCCCTGGTTCAGGCCCCTGTAATAGGCTGAAGTATTAAAAACATGGCCAAATAGTTCAGCCTTAGAGATGAAACCAACAGGTACATGGCAGAAGGGTGATAAAAATCACGGAACAAAAACATTCAACACATAAGAACTTACATTTTTATTATCCTACTTTTCTAGTTGATGTCAAAGGTTTTTCAGAGCCACCCAATAAATAAATTATTGAATTTTCATGCAAAGTGATAACAGTATCTATGAATGTTGTGGTTTAACACCAGCTGGCAACTAAGCCCCCCCCAGCCGCTCGCTCACTCCCCCCCAGTGGGATGGGGGAGAGAATTGAGAGTAAAAGTGAGAAAGCTCGTGGGTTGAGATAAAGACAGTTTAATAGGGGAAACAAAAGCCGTGCGCGCAAGCAAAGCAAAACAAGGCATTCATTGGCAGGTGTTCAGCCATCTCTAGGAAAGCAGGGCTCCGTCACGCATAATGGTTACTTGGGAAGACAAACCATCACTCCAAATATCACCCCCTTCTTTCTTCTTCCCCCAGCTTTATATGCTGAGCATGACGTCA
>NW_008795405.1:12503237-12504472 GCF_000699145.1 Aptenodytes forsteri
TGTGGTTTAACACCAGCTGGCAACTAAGCACCACCCAGCCGCTCGCTCACTCCCCCCCAGTGGGATGGGGGAGAGAATTGGAAGAGTAAAAGTGAGAAAGCTCGTGGGTTGAGATAAAGACAGTTTAATAGGTAAAACAAAAGCCGTGCGCGCAAGCAAAGCAAAACAAGGCATTCATTGGCAGGTGTTCAGCCATCTCTAGGAAAGCAGGGCTCCGTCACGCATAATGGTTACTTGGGAAGACAAACCATCACTCCAAATATCACCCCCTTCTTTCTTCTTCCCCCAGCTTTATATGCTGAGCATGACGTCATATGGTATGGAATATCCCTTTGGTCAGTTGGGGTCAGCTGTCCTGGCTGTGTCCCCTCCCAACTTCTTGTGCACCCCCAGCCAGTGCGGTGGGGTGAGAAGCAGAAAAGGCCTTGACGCTGTGTCAGCACTGCTCAGCAATAACTAAAACATCCCTGTGTTATCAACACTGTTTCCAGCACAAATCCAAAACATAGCCCCATACTAGCCACTATGAAGAAAATTAACTCTACCCCAGCCAAAACCAGCATAATGAGATACAGGGGAAAGCATTAAAAAAAGGACAAAATATGTTTATTGTGAATTGTTGAATGGTAAATTCAGGGAACAAGGAGGAGAGAGAAGTTACAAATAAAGTTGTAACAGCTAAGTCATGAAAAGGTGTAAGAATAAACCATTGGAAGTTCTTTTCAGCTGTGGTGGGAGAAGGAACTGGTTGAGTATTTAAAAAAAAGGCTGATGGATTTGCAAGCTGGGCAAGAAAAGCAAGCAGCCAGGTAGGTATCTCGGAGGGTTTGTATCATGCAAAGGACCTGCAAATGCAGTGAAAGCTGAGCGACACCTGCTCCTTTGTATGTTAATTATTCATCCCTTTGCCCTTCAGCACTCGCCCATCATCAGCTCCCGACCTGCATGACCCAGTCTGAGGCTTCCCCTCCTGGTGCCGCTACCACGACCTCGTTCTGCCTAAGGCTGCATCCAGGCTTGCCTGTTGCCAGTGTGATACCAAGCATGAGACAGGGGCTGCAGAGCTCTTTCACGTAAGCTCCAGCCCCTATTTGCCTCAGGGAACTGAAAAGCTTTGTTCCAGCTCAGGCTAACCCCGGTCCGGGGCTGAGCCCAGGCCACTCTGGCCCCTGAAGGCGATGTCGGCCGGGAGGGAGAGCGGTGCCGGGCCGGTGGCGGGGAGGGGTCGTCCCGCG
>NW_008795405.1:12505002-12518553 GCF_000699145.1 Aptenodytes forsteri
TTGGGGAGGGGGCGAGGGGAAAAAGAAAAAAAAAGGAAAAAATAAGGAAAAAGGGAAAAAAAAGACCAGCCAGAATTGGAGGCGCTGCGTGAGAAGTTGCCGGGCGCAGGTCGGGGCGCAGCACCTGTTGGCGCCAGCAGCGGGGCCCCAGCCCGGCCGCTGCCCGCGCTCTCCGGCTGTCCAGCTTTCTCTGGTGCGGTTACACCGCCTTCAGGCTGGGGAGGGGGAGGCAGCATCTCTCCTTCCCTCGAAGGCAGACTGTAAATAGAAATCCGAGATTTGATTTTTCGGTTCTTTTCCTCCCTTCCGTACTGCGTTTGTACGTGCATCTGTGTTTTTACGAGTCGTCTTTGCACACAGAATCTAGCTTGGCGTGTACAGAAATCCTCTTCTGTTTGCATGAACAAATCGTTTAAATGGCAGCTAAGTCTGGATTTCAGCTTGAGGCATGATCATGGGTATTGGTGTT
Source organism: Aptenodytes forsteri (assembly GCF_000699145.1). Lineage (NCBI taxonomy): Eukaryota > Metazoa > Chordata > Aves > Sphenisciformes > Spheniscidae > Aptenodytes > Aptenodytes forsteri. The sequence goes on from NW_008795405.1 coordinate 12,505,472, forward strand.
CAATGCATTGATGCTTAATATACTGAGAAGTATGTAATGGCTGTAAGCCACCCAAAGCCAAAAATCATCTTGGTGAATCCAGGTGAATTAGGTTTTTAAACAGACAAACAGTGCTACGCTTCAGAGAAAGTCACACACGCTGAACATCCATTTCATAATTTTCCAGGATAGTTTCTTCTATTCATGCAGATACCTAACCGTATGCACGTAATTGGGTTTTTTCAAGAATGATTTGGATCCGAGTTTGAACTTTTGCCAAAAAACGTCACCCACTGTTTAGAGGTGGAGTAGGGGCCGGGGAGGCCTTCCACCCTGCTGCTTCCTGAGCACTGGCTTCAGCTGGAGGTGGTTGGTGGAAACTAAATCTGATCCTTGCTACACTGTTGTGTTACATTAATGCAATGGCTGTTTTCTCTTGTTCCACTCCTGAAGCCTACTTCTGAGGGGGTGTCAGGCTCTGCCTTTCTGAAGGTAGCAGTGAGCTGTCCAAGAATCTCTTCCATTTGGAGGTATTTCCAAGAATAATATTTTTCTAAGGAAAGCCACAATGGGGAGGAGGCAAGCATCATTTCAACTGATTTGAGGTCTTCCTGGGAACTGGAGTATTCAAAGGAAATTTGAATTGTCAAGTGTCAAATCATTTTCCTGTGGTCCTTCTCAGCACAATCTGTGAGCTCCCTGTGTCCATCTTTTGTTCCCTAATCACTAGGTTGAAGTGGGGAAGGTTTTGTGTCCCTGTTGCACAGAAGCAGAGGCGCAGCACAGCAGCAGATTTTACCAGTAGAGTGGTCTGTGCCAAAGCTAGGCCTAGTGCTGCCCTTTCCCTTTCTACACTCTCCCTTGTTCTTGCTGTCCCATATTCCACAGATCTTCTACCATAATTCTGTGCATTGGAAGAGTCACAAAGCCGTGTGCTTTAGTCCTCTCAGAAAAGTTCCCTGTATAAATATGTCTTATACTTACTAAGGTTACTAATGCTACAATTTACAGTGAATTATGTGTTTCTTCCTGATCCTCTGGGGTTGGTTTATTATTTTCCTTTGTCACAACAAGTGACAATAATTTTTTTCAATGTTATTTTGGTGAATTTGGGGAATCTGCCTTTCCTTGGGCGAATTCTTTTTAAGGAAGAAAAGTATTTATGTTAAAACCTCACAGCAGGGAAGGCTATCTATGAAGCGAGGTTCGCCCTCCCTGACATGGGTACAGATCCGCTGTTCCTGAGGCAGAAGAGGTACAAACCTTCACTGCATTTCCCCCGTCCCTCTCTGGACACTATCCAGCAGCATGGGTATAGGGACAAGCTGCAAGAAGACTGGGGTGCAGTTACACACAGTCCTTCCTGTGGCCCAATACGCCTTGGGAAGAAAGGATTGAATACCTTGGAGCTGATTCTGCCACGAAGCCCTTTGGGTGGTGAGGGGAAGGTGGGAGGCGGTTGGGGCTCCTGGGTGTCTCTCCCAGTGGGGGCATGGGGCTCACCAGGTCAGCACAGCACCTGTTTCACAGGGCACGTGGGGGAGCCCTCCAGGGGGTATTTGTACAATTAACCTTTTATAAGCTGTAGGAGAGGATTCCTCGGGCTCCTCTTCTACCAAAGGAAACAAATCCAGTTGTTAGATCACCATGTACAGTGGATGCTACACTTACCTCTGTTACTCCCCTGGTACAGGCCTCTTGTACCTTTCTTTCTGAACGGGGCGACCCTTTCCATTCCTGTCACCACAGTGGCATTTAACCCCCGGGGTGTCACTCCTCTAATTTAGGTATTGCTTTTCTTCAACTTTCTTTTTCCCACTGTATCTTTTTTTGTCTTTTTTTGAATCATCTCTGTGGCATCTCCGGTGATGTGGTCCATTGAGATGACCTTTAATACGGGATATGTGAGAACAGAAGAGAATTATTGACCTGCACTCCCTTCTCCTAACCGCTTTTAAAGATGCTGTGCTATCACTCTCGTTAACAACCTTGTAACATACAATAGGGTTTGCATTTTTGCCTAATAAATGCCAGATGCATGAATACTTTATACTGAAATAGGTAAAGCCTAAACTGAGATGCTTAATGGTGTAAAAGCAATGGTTACCTCTCGAGTTAATTTAATGTCTACAGGATACTATAGACTATTTGTGTTCCTGTAAGTGGCTTTTGTGTATTATTCTTATCACACCTTTGCACTGCTCATCGTGGACCCAAGTCGGCTTTGCTAGTTGTCTTGTGAGACACCATAAATGTATTAATGATCTGTACCTTAGAGTCCCTCTGATATGTGCACAGAGACAGAAGGCGTGTGTAAGTTAGGTTAATACTTTCAGCCTCAGTGATACTATAGTGTGTTATAGAAGCTTAAAATCTGGCCTCCTCTAAAATGCGCAGGGTGAAAGTGTAAGGCCAGGTAATGCAATAGTTAACAGTGACTTTTAAGTACAGTTTTGGTGCATTTGTTAAAATGTTCAGTGGGTCAGAGTTTGCAAATCTGGGTAACTGTATTGGTACGTTTACCTCTTCAGACACCTGAATACAAGGAAACTGGCTTTCTAGAAACACTGCGTATACAGAGCTGTACGAATAACACACAGCTTTCATCTTCAGCACCTCCCCTCCCTTTTTAAGATATCTGTGAGACAGTTTGTGCCTTGGAGGCCCTGAAACCATTTCATTTGCCAGCAGAAAGATAAATGAAATGCCCCCCCCCCCAGTGATATATTTGGTGCTGTAGCAAGGATAACGTTCTGCTGATAAAAATTGTTGTTGTGGAACAGGAGACTGTCAGGTAGTAATGCTAACAAATCTGTGCAGCGTAGATACAGCATGAGGGTTTGGCTGCCCAGCTTAAGCAACCACATCTGAACATCTCAGCTGTAGTACATTTATTAGCTATGTCATGAAGAACAGCTTTTGACTGTAACCATTAATTCCGTTGTTAAAATAAGCCTTTTTGCATCTGTGTATTCATCAGTAGTCGGTTGTGCAGGCTTGGGTGTCGTCTGTTCTGTGGGTGCTCTAATTGATTTCAGTTAAGGTCAGTTGTGCTAATAAGCATGACTCGCACCTAGTCAAAGACTATTAGCTAGTATTTTTTTTCATTTTAAATCCAGGTTTTAATTAAAGTAATCCTGTAATCCTCTAACACCTCAGGATACTGTGCCAAAGATGTTCAGCCACTGCTGAGCTGTATGACTGGCTCATTTCTGTGTGTTCAGTGATTTCAGAGTGCTCTTGTAGTCTAGGTAACCTCAGAAATAGCCTCCTCTTAGAGGTAGAGACTTTTGCTTCCAGTGTAAAAGCCTGGTTTTGGGGCATGCTGAGCACTGGGTCCAGGCTAAGAGCACTCAGTGCTTTTCAGCAGGGGTCAGGGGTTTGCTGTCAGATGCCCAGTGATGAGCTGTCCCCCTCCCCACTTCTGACACACTAAAATTAATATCCATTTAACAACCGGCTAAAGCATTTCTGATGGAAAAAAATGCAACAATGAAAATTGCATCTGGATTAATGGGAGCAGGCTTGAAATGTGTATTCAACTTGAAAAAATAGAGGCGCATAGTGGGAAAAAACTGGGAAGCTAGAGAAGAAAAAAATGATGTCATGGTCTTCAGTATGATACAAATCAATATGAGCTGAACAGCACCTGCAATCATAATGCCAGTTATGTGTTTTTCAAGATTTATGTTTGCAATTTAACTTTTCCTTAAGTGATTTCTGTAATTTTTGTTTCATATTAAAAAAGAGGAATGGATTTCTTTAACACCTTTCGGTCATGTTCGTACTTGGAGAATCTATGCATGACAGTGCTGAATGGGGTGGTCATTTGGAAGCTTTGACTTTGCTGGTGTTAGCTTAGGACTGATTTATTCTACTTTTTTCTTTAAAAAAGCGTGATTGCCAAAAAATAAGCTCTAAGCCAAACCACATGGAGAATCAGGATTTAAAGATGCATGAAACTTTCCTTGTTAAAAGCTGCCTTGAATATAATCTAAGACCTAAGACAAAACCTCTTTAATCCATAGCATCAAACATTAATAATGTTAGCTAGGAGGATGTAGGTGTTGTCTTATATGACGAGATCAGTGCTCACTTATGTACAGCGTAATAGAGCACTGACCATTACTCTACCAGCTCTGCTTTCTTCCAGAGGTTAAAGTAATTTTCTCTGGCATCCTTTGATTCCTTCAGAATGTCTTGACCTATAATAAATAGAATCAAAGCATCAGGAAGCTGAAAGAGCAGATCTGAATTTAACTAAGGATGTCTCAGATGCTCAAAGTTCAAGCTTAAGTCCTGATGCCTCGCTATGGTATGGCACAGCCACAGGGACCAGCTGCGTACTGCAGATGTTGCAGAAATCCTGTTCTGTGTGCAGAAATCAGTGGTGTCCTCATCCAGGATGTTGCCAGCAGTTGAAGTGAGAATCATCTTCTGGAGAAGTCTTTCTGCTGGCTGCTTGGCAGAACTGCATTAGATTTTTATTAGTGAGGGGAACACAAGGAATCCCTGCACTTTTCTTATCACTGCAGTAACACTGCAGAATGCATTTCCAAGTCTTGTATAGCAGAAATTTCTGTTCCAGCTTTTAAAAATTCTGCGGAGATTTGGGCATACTGGTTTTATAAAGTGTTGAAACTGCACTTTGGAGGAGGCTGTTGTTCCAGGATTGTGCATGTAATTGCTGTCAAAGATGCTAAAAGCAGTGATTCCAATCCAGCAAAACACTTAAGCACTTACTTCACTTGGAGCACATGTTTATTGTTCCAGTAACATCAGCAGGACTGTCCACTTGCTTAAAATGAAATATCTCAAAGCCTGGAACACATGGGGTGAGAATGCTTTGCAATTCATAGGAAAACGTCCTGGAAGAGCAAGAGGAAACCTACTATTTACCATATTATTAATCCCGGGAAGGCTGAGACTATGTGTTTTGGAGTGACTGTATTTCCATCAATTAATAGTGTGACCAATTTCTCATAGGAGCTGCTGAATGTTAGAAGAGGAGGATGTGGTAGGAGGGGGGTGGTAGGGAAGGGAAAGTAGGATGTGGCTCATGTGATGCATGTGTTTGTGCAATCTAGTTATGTGCACCCTTGCACAGGGAGGGTTAGAAGATACTGGAAATAATTTCTTTGTCTTTCATGTGCCAATTAACAGTGAAACTAATTCTATGAAGTGCTTTTTTTTTTTTTTTTTAATAAATTACATGATTTTCAGCAGATACAGGCTAAAGAGTTCACAAAGGGAGCAGTTCTCACGTATTTCCATCTTTGTTGAATGTGGAAAGGAGGTTTGTAAGATGACTTCAAATGGACACATTCACATGCATTACAATGATAAAGCGTGAGCCTTTCACAACACAGTTGATGGCAGCAACAGCTGGGGTCCTATAGTACACAGAAAATAGCAACAGATGGCAGGTAAGCAGAATGAAGACTGAAGCAGCACTACATTCATGCCAAACATCTTGCTTGTTCAGTGAGAGCCCAACCCTGTTATATACTGACCAGTAATGCTCTTGGCAGACTTGATGAGAACTGAGTTTCTGGGTAGCAACTGGGTAGCCCAGTGGTATTGGGTCCTCAGAATCCATAGGCTAGCAAATCTAGACTGGTTATAGATTATTTTTTTTTAAAAGCTTGGTTTTGGCTAATCTAGGCTGAATTTCTCAATTCATTGATGAGCTGCAAATGTGGGGGTGGAGGTTCTGTTTTAAGTTTTGTTGGAAATGGGATGGATGCTGGCCATTAGGAAGCTAGTTTCACCACCAGGCAAAAGCCAAAAAACTCCAAATGATTCAAAGGGTTGCATGGGATTTAGTAAATCAGCATCATGCTTTGGTGACCATTGGTACACCATCAAATTAAATCATTGGTCAAAGAAAACATTAGAGCATTCAAATGAAGTGCAGTGATGTGGAAAGCAGAAAATTAGAACAGCAACCCACGTAAATGCAGCAGTGACCAGCTCTGTTAGCTTGCTACATCTGCCTGCTGGGACTTACTTTCCTTGAAGGTATTTTCTGTCATGAATTGCATTGTCTTCCTAAGCCAGTGAGGTCTTTTGGAGTCCTCTGTCTGTTGTTTCAGCAGGCTTCTTGGTTTGATAAGTGTAGTATCCTAAATGGGATTAGTGTTAACCCCTTCCACTGTTCACTGGGGTGATGTTTTTTAAAGGTGTCTTTTGAAATGGTGATGGCTCTCTGTTGTTTTAAGCAGATACATATTCAAGTGTGAAAGGAAGGTTGTAAAATTGGTTGTAAACTGATGATAGTCGTGTCACCCATCAGTGGCTTGATCTACTTCTCGTGCTGGTGGATACGTCAGGAGTTGCTCCATTTCTGTGGAGTAGCAGCAGGATAAATGCAGTGAAAGCCTTTGGCAAATATGGTGCTGACATTGCATATACAAGTTGTTAGTACTTGGATACAAAAAGGGTCAGAATTAAGTGTGTGAACTCCTCGCCATCTGTTTTGAAGGTGCTGAGTGTCCAGGGTATGCTCTCCTGTACCTTTTGGTGCTGCAGTGAACAATACCTGTCCCTACATTGAGCACTGAATAGGAGAAAACCCCACGGCCAGCTGTGACACCAAGATCAGGAGCACTGAACACTTACTGAATGTACGCTCTTGCAGCTTTGGAAGGATTACAGGGAGCAGAGGCAACATGGGGTGAAAGATCTTTCCCCGTAAATATGACCATGCGGCGTGTACACGGCAGCCAGCACTGATGCTGTTAGCGGTAGTCACTACCCACCCTTTCTCTCGCTGGCTCGCACACCCACACGATGCTTTCAGGTCTGTCTCACAGCACCGCCTGTTTGAAATGACACATACTCTTAGGCTGAATCTTTAGTCTTTCTATTCTGAAAGCTGAATTCCACACTCCTCATAGCTGCCAGAACCAAAACCTGCTAAGCAGCAGCTAATTAGAAAACATTGTTACAGATGCTTCAGAAAAGCTCAATGCCTCTTTGCAGTAGGCTGTTGGATACAGGGTGAATTCTTTTTGTTTTGCAAAGAGATTATCTCAAGTTTGGAAATGTTTTAAAAAATAATAAAAAAAAGCTTTTAACCTCAGCTGGTTCTGTTTGTTGGAATTTTTCTTGTAAGCCTTTCAGATGTTAGGAAAGGGGGAACAGTCTATGAATGGGCCGTGCATGGCTAAAACAAACCCAAACTTCCATCAACTTTCACAGTGGCTTTTTTTTCTGCCAAAACAACTGGATGAGCATTTGCAAAATGTGGGAAGATGTGCTGAGCCTCGAGATGTGCTGTGTTCTGGGACTGATAAAAGCTACCAGCCCCACAGAGTTGCTGCATGGAAGTAGAAAGGACAGCCGTGTCTCTTTGGCTGATGTGTAGAGGTGTTGAGGCGTATATTCAGAGAGAAAAAGTAACAACTGAACTGATGAGGAAGTAAACATGTTAAAATGTAAAGTTTTAAAGGATTTCTGAGAGTGCAGCTGAACCCAAGGACTCAGAGCAGCTGATCACACTTAAATTCTCTCAGCACCCAATTAAGTGTATGCTTAAAGTGTGTGAGTAATCCTCTGAACTACACCTCTGTTTAAATGAAGTATATAATTAAGTGCCTTGATAATCTGCAGTAAGTGGCAAAGCATTTTGAGGTATTGTAATAGCTTTTCTTTAAATGTGAGCTCCACTTTAAATAAATTAGGTTGCTCCTTTCCTCTCTCTGTCTTCCCCTCCTTGTAAGTTTTTCTGAAATCTTCTCAGGAATTTTCTCCCACCTTTTCTCTTGGAAGGAGAACATTTTATATATGCATACAACTCAGGTCTGCTGTCCTTTTTGGGTATCTTCTTTCTATGTCTCTCATATCCTCCATCTTTACCTTTTGTAGATTATTTCAGATGCTATAGCTGCACCAGCTCAAGTCCAAATCCCACAAAGATTTAAGCTTAGATCTGAAAGATGGGAGCCAAAGAGTAAATATTTCTTCTGTTCAGGGACAGGAGATGAAAGTGGAACAGAGCAGCAGACTAAAACGCTACCGTCACTGAAGGTGTAAGTGTATCAAAAAGAGTGAGTGGTGATAGACGTAGAATCTAAAACCCCAGGAATGGAAATGTCACCCCTTCTGCACTGTTTCCTGTTTTGGTCGCTCTCCAGCTGCAGCAGAGCAACTTACAACCTCAACTTGAAAAGTTCTAAATTGTCTTCTCTAGATGCTGAGCCTGGCAGTCACTTGGGAGAAAAATATTGAAAATGCATTCACAAACACTCTTCTCTCTTCGTCTGTCCTGTGATATCTTTCCCCCTCAGATCTGGAGGAAAACTTTATCGAATATGTAGGTATTAATGTTAAGGCATGGCAAATGGTTGTTCTGTAATAGGATCCAGGCCGTGAAATGATTCATTCTGCATTGGTCACTGAGCCATCTGATTGAATATGCTGTGAAATTGTGCAGATGGGCAAGGCGGTGAAATCCTGCACTGATTTGTTGTCAGGGTAGCCGATGTTTTATTCTCCTGGTGTGTTCCCTGGCATTTCTCACAGACATGAAACAGAAGCAGAAGAAATTGAATTGCTGTGCTCTCTCTCCCTTGTTCTCCAAGGTAGTTTTGCAACTCATTTCTCCTGTAATCTTATGAAGTTTGAGGAGAGGTATGCACCTCCTGATTTCTCTTACAACTGTGCTTTATACTTTCACAGGTAACCTTCTTTACCCAGCCAGCTGTAATTTTCAGCACGGGTGGTTTTCATGGTGCATCTCTTGCTTATTGCTTTAGTGTACTTAATACCCTTAACGGTGCTTTAAAGATGAACATTTGCATGACTAAATAAACAGTCCTGCCTCTAAAACATTTGTCTCCTGACCTCTGGTCTGCACAGTACATAGCCGGCAGAAGAGGAGTGTATGGAGAAGGCAGAAGAGAACATGCTGATGTAAGCTGCTGCCTAGGCTGCCATGGTAGCAACCCCTTGCTGTTCCTCAAAGCCTTCAGGTACCAGCATATTCCACAGGGAATGCTGAAGAAGTGAAGGGAAATGGGAGACAGCTAGCAAAGGTAGTTTTGGCCAAACTCTGATGTCTTCCTTGAGCATGCAGCATGGTATGATTTGAATTGATGTAAAGAATGCTGGCTAGCTCCTGGGAGCCAGTTCATTATTTCTAAAACTGTTGGCTTTGGAAATGGCAAAGCCAACAGTTACTAAAAATTTTAAATTCAGTTCTAGAGGAGAATAAATGGGATTAGGAGAGTCTCCTCTGAAATGAAAGTTGGTCTTGTCTTGCCACCTGATCTTTGCCATTAGAAAACTAATCACATAGTTTTATGCTATAAGTTTAGCCTTGCCTAAGCAAGAGTATAATTTCATTGATACAAACAGTTTCAATAATGTTTTAGAGTTAGCTTTTTTAATTAAAAAAGAAATTATTCCATACCTTGTGTAGCACATAGGCTGAGGGTAATTCAGCTGGACTCCACCACATCCATGATACCTTTTTTTACAGAAATATGTAACGCTTAGGGTATGGGTGCATTTCCATACTTATTCTAGAGATCTCTGGAACCCTAAAATATAAGCAGTGGTTGGCCATATACTGTCAATTTTGGTGAGACATGACTGAGACCTTGCACCCAGGCACTGTGATCATCTGTGATGCCTGCACTCTGTCCTGCAGGACCATGGCATGACCAGAGAGGAGGACTGTATGTGCAAGCTGCTGCGCGTCCGGGCTGAGCCAGCATGGGTGTGCACACTTGGGGTGGCAACGAAAGACAGTACAGCTGTGTCTGTCACCTACGGGTGGCTCCAGGCCACTGCAGTATTTCAGGGTTGTTGTCCAACTGCTACATACAGCAGTGACTTACCACTTACTTGGTTCAACTTCTAACGTGATCTTCATTCTCATAAACTTCAATACAGAGAGCTAGGCAGGACTTCCCTGTGATGCCACGGAGGAGATAAGGGTCTTAGGGAGAAGTGATTCCCAGTTTGGCTCTTCTTCAGTGGGGAAGCTTAAACTGGCCATGGGTGGCAGAGGCAAAGCAGCAAATCCTTCTTATGTCACGTCTGTGCAGTCAGGTGGCCCAGCAGGTAATGCTCAGAGCATCCCTCGAGTTCTTCTGGATATTGATCAAGTTACAGCTTTAAGCTTACAGACTTGCCTTTCAGTACTGGATTCATGACTATCAAGTTCTGAGATTTTTTTTTTTTTTTTAAACTATGGTGTCATTTCCTCCAAAATGAATCGAGCAGGTGATCTTACTGAAGTTTGGAAAACTGGGACTGTCAGACTCTGCACCATTTCAGTAAAACTTGGCCAGCTTGCAGAATGGGGTGTGCTTTTCCCCCAAAATAAGCAGCGTCTCTCTGAGTGCTGATCTTGACAGAAACCCCAGCATCAGTTTAAGAGTAATACAGCTCATGTATAACTCTTTGACTGAGGATCATACTATGCTCCTGTCAGTCCTAGTAGCCATCCTGCTCACCGCCTGTCAGGCAGGAGGAGCAGAGCGGTGACAACAGAGGAGATGCTGCAGCTGTCACACCTATTTACAGCTTCTCAGTCACTGATGTGAGAATAAACAAACACGGTATTCATGCAGTTGCATGGTTAGCAATTTATTTTTATAATCAGTCACTTGAAAAATACAAAGCACAAGTAAAAATTAGCTCTGTCAGCATTTTCGGTGCAGTTTGCAACCTACTGCTTGACCTGAGGGTTTCCCTCTCTTTCTGTTAATTTAATATAAGAGTTAAGGTAAAGGCCACCTCCTTACCCGATGAAAGCACATGTTTCTCCTCTGAGTGAAGTTGTACCAAGATGGGATGTGGGTCTCCAAATGCAGGAACATACTGATTCTTGTCTGCTGCTGCCATTTTATTCCCTGATTTTATTACCCACTCTTCAGCGATGAGTAACTATCTATCTCACATGTAGGCAAGTGATATTTACTGTAAAAAGGCTGAGTGAATTCATTGTTGAGCAAATGTTTAAAGAAATAACAATTAGAGATTGCTTTCCTGTTTTGTTTGAAAACACTGAGGGGAAAAAAAATTGAAAATATAAACATTTTCTCTTTGATAGCCAAGAAACAAATGCTTGAGCTCATATCTCCCAGCATCACATTCCCAGAAAAGTGGGCATGAAAGTGACTGTAATTAATGGCTGTATTTAGTCGCTAAATCTTTATTAAAGTGAAACAATGGCTGACAGTAGGCCATTTCTAAACAAAGCAGTAAGTCAGGAAAGTTGACAGGATTAAAATTTGTGGTCTGTTTTTGGGGCTGAAGCGGGACAATCCCAGATAAACAGAAGGAGGGCAGTAGACAGAGACAAACCCACACAGCGACACAGTATTTGGGGACATGGATGTTGTGCTCTGGTTTTCTTTCTGTCTCTGCTTTCCTCCTCAAAGCTGTGGAGGGGACCACACAGAACAAGCATCTCATGGCAGGAGCTGTATTTTTGGCTTGGAGATGAGAGCAATCATCCCTTCAGCCGTAGCAGATTGATTACACAGTCTGATCATTGGTAATCGCCCCTTAGCAGCTGGCTCTTGGAGATGTACTCCAGTACAGTGGCTGCTACAAAGGGTTTTGTAATCAGGCTGACCTGCAGCCCGTGTTCCTAACTGGGACTTACTGGTCTCTTAGGATCTCACCTATCAGTCTGTTTCTGAAGTATGTGGGAAACAGCGTGATTGTGTGTACTAATTAACTCAACATGGACGGCATTTTCAGGGACGTGACCTTAGCGCTGCAATGAAACATCTTATGCTTCTTTGTTTCCTCTCATTTTGGGAGGCTTCATCTCTGTTGCTGCCACCTTGCTTTAACGTGCTGATGCAGCCTTGCACCTAATTCCTGAGTGGCAGCAGCACGTGGCAGTGCTCGATCAGGCTGACTGCAGCCCGTGTTCCTAACTGGGACTTACTGGTCTCTTAGGATCTCACCTATCAGTCTGTTTCTGAAGTATGTGGGAAACAGCGTGATTGTGTGTACTAATTAACTCAACATGGACGGCATTTTCAGGGACGTGACCTTAGCGCTGCAATGAAACATCTTATGCTTCTTTGTTTCCTCTCATTTTGGGAGGCTTCATCTCTGTTGCTGCCACCTTGCTTTAACGTGCTGATGCAGCCTTGCACCTAATTCCTGAGTGGCAGCAGCACGTGGCAGTGCTCGAGTATCTCTGCCACCATTTGACCCTCCTTTGCCACGTCTCTGTGTGGTGGTACTGTTCCTTTCCTGCCTGCCTCATCAGCTAGCACCAAATATGTTGGGTGCTTGTCTCTTAGAACCGCTAAGGGATGTATTTATTCAGTAACTTACGTCCTATGTAGGATCCTGTACATGGACGTGGTACCTCATGATGTTGTTCCCACTGGTTCATCAGTAGCAAAGCTCTGCATTTCCCTGGAGGCACCAGATTGTGGCTTCCAAAACATAGCAGTCTGCGTGTTTGGGCTTTTTTTTTCTCCCACTTACATTTTTCCTCCTGTTTTTCTAAATAATCATAAAGCAGACTTGCTTTTGTGAGTCCGGGGATTGCTGGAACCAGTGCTTCAAGCAGCACAACTCCAATTCATCTTCCAAATGTGCTACCATTTTTGCTGTAGGAGCATTTATTTCATACACAATCTGGGCTACATTTATTTTTGTAGGTCCAAATTCAACTGTAGGCTGTGTTGCCCAAACCCAGTACTGGATTTATGTTGTGGGAACCATCAGCAAAACTCTGACTCCTCCAGAATTGGATTTTTTTTTTTTACCTATTTCACAGAAGCAACTAGATAGCCTCCAAATATGTTCTTTGGAAAATGTGACAAATTCTCAAAGAGACAGGTTGATGGGAACAATTACTGTTAAAAGGCAAGAAGCAAAAGAGCGGTAAGGGCATATGTGCATTCACATCATGTAAACCTGATGCCTACCAGTGGGAGCCCACGCACACTTTCCTCCCTGCCCGGGAAAGCCCTGCAGCAACAGGATGCTGCCTGACCTTATTGCCACTTAAGGACAGTGTTAGCCCTGGTCGTATGGCCAATGTGCAGGAGCAGACAGCTCACTGTTCATGTGTCCTGGGCAGAGCAGTGGTCCCTGAGCGCTGAGGAGCGTGTGGG
>NW_008795405.1:12518770-12522528 GCF_000699145.1 Aptenodytes forsteri
CTGACTCCTCCAGAATTGGATTTTTTTTTTTTTTTACCTATTTCACAGAAGCAACTAGATAGCCTCCAAATATGTTCTTTGGAAAATGTGACAAATCCTCAAAGAGACAGGTTGATGGGAACAATTACTGTTAAAAGGCAAGAAGCAAAAGAGCGGTAAGGGCATATGTGCATTCACATCATGTAAACCTGATGCCTACCAGTGGGAGCCCACGCACACTTTCCTCCCTGCCCGGGAAAGCCCTGCAGCAACAGGATGCTGCCTGACCTTATTGCCACTTAAGGACAGTGTTAGCCCTGGTCGTATGGCCAATGTGCAGGAGCAGACAGCTCACTGTTCATGTGTCCTGGGCAGAGCAGTGGTCCCTGAGCGCTGAGGAGCGTGTGGGAAGGAGGAGTGGGTGGAGCGTGGCACTGCTCTTCTGCTCTCCATCTGCTGCTGCCCACCAGCATGGCTGCCCTCGTCTGCCAGCATGAAAGAAGGGCCTTTATCTGAAGAGCAAAAGGGGAGCCCAGGAGAAAGGGTGCTTGCGACACAGTAGCTCCCATGTGTTGTTCAAGTGACTGCTCAAGTCCACATCTCTGTGTGTGTGTGTATTGAGTGCTCGATGCTGAGGGCAGCTGTAAATCATCAGTGGGAATAAACACACGCCTTGCCTACGTGATGTACATATGTCCAAGGGAAAACAATGCACGTCTTAAAATTGTCACGTGCCTGAGACATAGTAGAGTTGGAAAAAAATACACAGGAATCACAAGCAGAGGTAAATGTGAGTGCAGTGCCCACAAACTGCTCAGCAACAGCAGTAAAAGGCAAATTAGCCTTATACAGACCTGTGGAGGGAAAAATACAAGCTGAGGACATAACAAGTGACTGATGAGTACTCTGCTCTTTGGCTGGATGCAGAGCAAACTGGGAGTGCTATGAAGATTTGGAAACCTGAAATGATTAATCAAAGGAACAAGCTATTTGTTTTTTTCTTAGTCTCTGGCCTTTCCCTTTTCTGTCTCAGTTAGTTTCTTGCTTTCAAATGAGGACCATTTGTATCACAAATAAAACCTTGTGCCAACCCTCTCATTCATCATTTTGTGTTTCCTCTCAAAATCTCATCTCCTAATTCCAGCTGGCCTACAATGACCTCTTCCATTATCCACTTTTTAGATTTCAGAGATGCCTTTTCCCATATATCCCCTCAACCTTGCATGTGGTTTCTCACACAGAGCAAAGCCGCTTTATTGTTTTTTCCCAGAATACCTTCTGAAAACCATCCTTTTTTAAAGTCGGTAAAATATTGGACAATGGCTGGACTGCTGGTGCCCATAATCTTCTAGTTGTAGTTCTGTCTCATTGCCATCTTTGCCCTTCTCCCACCCCTTTATTCTTGGGTTTTGCTCAAGACCTGTTTATTTATCTTCATAGTTCCTGTGGGATCCTTATATTTAACTAGAATCATTAGTCTTTAGAGTCAGAGTAATAAAATGAAACATTTTCAAATTACAGGTATTGGAATATTCAACCCACTGAACACAGTTTTCAAGGAATTTTATCTTTTTCTCCACTTCTGTGGAGAAAACTAGTGTACCTGTATTCCCATGTGTGTACCTATATATGTCTGAGAGCTGTTGACCTGCCAGTGATCCTCCCCAAACGTGCTCTGTAGTCGCTGGCTGTTTATTGTCCACCTACTGCATGTCAGGTAGCTGCACCCTTTTCTTCTAAACAATGAATTGGGTTACACAGGAGCCTAATAGCATCCTGGGTGCATCTTATTTTGGCCAGCCCTCTTCAATGTCCTTCAAATTAGGGGTAAAGCCAAACAAATAAAGAACAGTCAATAAAAAATGGAGATTAATTAGTTTAAATAACTATATGGGAAAACCAGAGAACAACTCTGAAAGCTGCTAACAGTGCTGGTAAATCCTGTTAGTCCTTCAGTTTCAATGCTCTCGCCTCAGCAGCAATGTGAAGGAGCTCTCAAGTCAGTGAAGCTGACAGTAAAGAGTGATTGCTTTGTGGATATCCTTCTTTGTGCAAACTTTCTTTCACTGAAGCAGTCTGAGCTTCTTCCTTCAATTGTCAGGCAGTTCTCATGAGCACCCAAGTCAGCCCTCTGAGTGGGAAAGGGCAGCCTGTTCACATCTGTTCTCAACTATCTGCTGGTATCCCCCTCCTCTTCTATCAGTGCGGCATTTTTTGTAACTGAGATAAAAACAGTCTCATGCTATTGTATATGCATCTGCTCTCAGATCTGCAGTTCAAAAGCGTACATTTAGATCCAGCTTTTATGCATCGGTTCATTGCAAAGACTCCATTTCAGGTTTTTAGTCTTTGTTTAGATTTTTCACCGTGTCATTGAAATTACAGTTGTCTTCATACATGTATGTCAAGATGGGATAAAGATTTTTTTTCCCCTTTCCAGGCCTTCTCTGATCAAATGACAATCGTTTGTAGCTTTTCTGCACCTCCTTACTCCACTCCATCTTTTAAATCAAGTCCTCTGAGCAGCAAGTTCAAGTTAACCAGTGGGAGTTTGTAGTTGGTTAGGTGAAAGCTGAGATTTTCTGGCATGTGTTCAACAAATGCATCAGTCCTGAGGACAAGAATTGCATGTCTGTACTGGATCCATGTCTTTGGAGAGGGTAGAAAAGCTCATGTGTGGGATACGAATGAGGGTGTCTAAAAAGAGGTGGCTATTGCCTTGAACTGAAGTCAGTACCTCTATGTTATATGTCAGATATGCTTGGAGTGGTTTGGGTCCAGTTAGCATTGGTCTGGTTTAGATTAATTTCTTTTCACTTTCAGTATCTTTATGGCAAAAAGAGGCAGATTGAATTTGTCTGAAATCAAGATACAAAATAGCAGTTCATTTTTTATTAAAATTACATCTAGTCTTGCTGGTAGCTTCTTTTCCTTCATACTTTTTTCACTTGACAGAACAAGATGGCCAGCAGATGTAAAGGGTACCACCTGGAAAAAACTTTCTTAAATGTGCCTTTCATGCTTATTCATTTCTGAGCTGTGAAGACTAAAGCATTGGTGTTGCATAAGTCAAGCATTTACTTTTATACTATGATACAATGCAGCATCATTAAGGTCATAGACCTCCTGCTTTGACATGACAAGTATCCTTTCTTTATCTTATTCAGCACTTTGTGTATAAATGTTTGATTTTTCACTGAGAGATGTTGTTAATAGCAAC
This sequence comes from Aptenodytes forsteri, assembly GCF_000699145.1. Lineage (NCBI taxonomy): Eukaryota > Metazoa > Chordata > Aves > Sphenisciformes > Spheniscidae > Aptenodytes > Aptenodytes forsteri. Next base: position 12,521,970 of record NW_008795405.1, read on the forward strand.
TGAAGCATTTATCTTAGTAACATGTCTCTTAATCAACAAAAGATCACAGTAACCTTTTGAGAAAGTAGAGTACATCAATATCCCTGTAATTCACTCCACCAATGTCAAACTTTTCATGTGCAAAATATCACGTTTGCATTTCTGCAAAGGAAAGAAACATGACATCATGTAAATTACAGGCTTTAATGAAGGCCTAAAATGAAAATAGTATGGATGAGATAATATTTTAAGGCTGTCAACTCATACTTAGAATCATAGAATAGTTTGGGTTGGAAGGGACCTCTAAAGGTCATCTAGTCCAACCCCCCGCTGTAGGCAGGGACAGCTTCAACTAGATCAGGTTGCTCAGAGCCCCGTCCAACCTGGCCTTGAACGTTTCCAGGGATGGGGCATCCACCACCTCTCTGGGCAACCTGTGCCAGTGTTTCACCACCCTCAGCATAAAAAATTTCTTCCTTATATCTAGTCTAAATCTACGCCCCTTTAGTTTAAAGCCATTCCCCCTTGTCCTGTCGCAACAGGCCCTGCTAAAAAGTTTGCCGCCATCTTTTTTAGAAGC
>NW_008795405.1:12523113-12532287 GCF_000699145.1 Aptenodytes forsteri
GATATTAAACAGTACCGGTCCCAATACGGACCCCTGTGGGACGCCACTCGTCACCAATCTCCATCTGGACATTGAGCCGTTGACCACTACCCTCTGGATGCGACCATCTAACCAGTTCCTCACCCACCGGACAGTCCACCCATCAAATCCATACCTCCCCAGTTTAGAGAGAAGGATGTTGTGGGGGACCATGTCAAAAGCCTTACAGAGGTCCAGGTAGACAATAGCTGTAGCCCTTCCTGTGTCTACTGATGTAGTCACTCCATCAGTCTCTAGATGCCCAAGTACAGTTGGCAGATGCTGATGCTGTATTTTCTTGCCTTTTCTACTGTCATAACTAGAGATCAACAGGGATCAGCTGTGCACTTTTCAGCCCCAGAATGCCAGGCAGCCTTTGACCAAAATCAGTCATGGTCTATGTAATTGAGATGGATCAAAGGCAGGAGAACAGGTACTTAATATTAGAGGAATTGGAGTGGTAAGAGGGGAAATAGAGCCAGATGAAAAAAATAAGGGAAAATAGAATGGGAGCAGAGAAGGAGAGATGAGAGTGAGATGGAGAAAGGATACAAGATGAAATGTGACTGAAGTGCAGATAATAGAATCATAGAACATCTCAGGTTGGAAGGAACCCATAAGGATCATTGAGTCCAACTCCCTGCTCCTTACAGGACTACCTAAAATTAAACCATACGACCAAGAGTGTCATCCAGACGTTCCTTGAACTCTGACAGTCTTGGTGCCATGACCACTTCCCTGGGGAGCCTGTTCCAGTGACCAACCACCCTCTCAGTGAAGAATCTTTTCCTGATTTCCAATTTGAACTTCCCCTGATGCAGCTTCATTCCATTTCCTCATGTCCTATCCCTGGTCACCAGAGAGAGGAGATCAGCACCTCCCCCATCCGCTGCCCCTCTTGAGGAAGGTGTAGACTGCAATGAGGTCACCCCTCAGCCTTTTCTTCTCCAAGCTGAACAAACCAAGTGACCTCAGCCGCTCCTCATAAGTCTCGCCCTCAAGACCTTTCACCATCTTGGTCACCCTCCTCTGGACACACTGTAACAGTTTGATGTCCTTCTTATATTGAGGCACCCAAAACTGCACGCAGTCTTTGCTATGGTTCCTCAGTTTCATTTTTTTTCAGCAGGCCCAACCTGAATAATTTGGGTGATATTAGCTATGTCTGCCAGTCTTCACTGCTTGGTCGTAAGGCTGTTTGTTCTGGCACAAGTCTTTTGGGGAATGGCCGTTTTCTTTTTCCTCTAGCTTAACCCCAAGAGAAGACAATGGTTGAAAGAATTGACATGAGGCAGTTACCTTTTGTAATAAGGACCTTTCCCCTGCTGTAGCCCATACATGGTGTTTTCTGAAGAGAAGAATGAGCACACCCTTGTATTTTAGCCTCTTCATGAAAAGTGTTCAACATCAGCCTTTGGCTGATCTGAAGGAAAAAATCTATAGGAGTTATTCTTCTAACAGAAGTAGAACAGCTTGCTAGATTTTGAGTTTGTTCAGTGCTGTGAAGCCACTGGTTCATTAGGACTGGTGAAACAAGCTATAGAGGAGAACAATTAAAAATTAACATCAGAATATCACTAGTCCATTACAGATCAAGGCAGATTTGGAGTTAGAGGTGAGCTGAACACTGGTAATCCTTCAGAGATTCATCAGCTGGTCTTGTGGTGGACACTGAACAAGTGCAGAAAACCCTGAAGAGCTTACAATCAAAGCAGACAAGACAAGAAAGAGCTTAACATATGAATCAGAGGGAAGGATTATGAATCAGGGGGAAGGATTAAGGTCCACAAATAAAATTAGTTCCACGTTTCCTTTTTTTCCTGCTTCATTGTGCAAATAACCAGATTTGTAACACAGATCTTGTTGTGACACAAATCCTGACTGGCTGGTTTTGCTGCTGTTCTCTGCATGTAAGCAGATTCTTGCTCAAAGCCCATCTCGTTTGGAGCCTTCACAGGCCAAGATCAATTGGCAGCCAGGGCTTGGTTCCAAGTAATAGATAAGAATTTTCATGACACAAGATGTACTGTACTTTTCATTGAAAGGTTCATTCTGAACGCAGACGTGACCTAATGATATTTCCTCATTACTGAGTCATGCACTTTAATGCTTTCTAGAAACCTTTTTTCTCTTTTTTTTTCTTTTTCTCCATCAGGTCAGCAAGACTTGGATGAATTGTTAATGTTCCTTCTTTTTTTTTCTTATGGTACAACTGTAAGGAGCTTGAAACAGGAAGGATGGGTATTGGTCAGATTTACAGGGAGTGTGGGTATCTATAGGCAAGGGGTACTGGTGGCATTTTCAAAGCAGAACCTCAGCTTTTCTGCAGCTCCTTGAAGAGTGAGCAGTTTCCCTTTGTGGAAACACAAGTGGTGCCTGCACAGTGGGACCATAGAGGGACGTGGGTCCTAATGGAAGGAGAGAAGTGGAAGCTAACTCCTCTGCTATGGCTTGGGCAAGCTAGCGAACAACTATTCTATCTTGGGCTGGCATGCAAAATCCAGGCTCTGCTTTCACCTTGGAGATGGCAGCACTGGTTTTGTCCTATCAGTGCTGGGGGTAATTTAGTGCCTTGTGGAAAGGAAAACACTGCTGTGGGCAGAGCTGGAATACACAGCCTGGGATACCTACTTGGAATTTGAAGAACATGTTTAACATTGGTGGTGACCCTTATGTGTATGTGGGGGTTGGTAAGTTAGTCCCTTTTTTCACACTGAGCCTCTGTCCACCCCCAGAAGTGAGGGTGAGGGGCAGAAGGTTTTTCTCTCTTTCCTCTTCCTTCCCTACTTAAGCTGTAAGAAAAAGAAGCTGATCTTGATAAAATTGGATGAAACGAAGTTCATGGCAGCAGTGCTGCATAACTCCAGACTTGAGCTCCATTTTGATGTGTTCTCATCTGAGCTGGGAAGACCCAAGCTTGAGAAACATGGCCTTGGACTAAGGAATGAGTATTCATTTCCCATCTCATTCTTTCTAGATCTTGCAGCAGAAAGTTGAAGCTGACCAAGGCCCATTGTAAAATCTTATGGAGCTCATATATGAAGTAATGAGAAAAACTCTCTTAAATTTCTTGGGAGGGGGTTTACTCTGGGCCAATGTGAAGTACACAAGGCATATATGACTTCCCAACAGATTGCCTTCCCCTGCACATATTTGTGATGTACCTCTTCCATCTGTCCCCCTGTCTATCTGTGTCTGTCTTCTTGTACCACTACCTCCTGTTATCCTTTCAGCAGTAAGTGATGATCCAGAAACCCAGACCAGAGAGTGAAGAGGAGCACACTGTGGCTTCCCAAGCCACAGTCAGGAAGGCCATTGCTTTTACTTGCAGAAGCTGTATCAAGCACCAGCACAGTCTGACGATTATTCCTTTTCCTGAAATGGCATGGCACAGTCTGGTTCTCTTATCTCCATCGCAGTATCTGAATATCCCCGTTGGACTAAGCAGGGTGTTGGATTTTGTGAATATTCTTTAGTTGTGTCTTGTCAGTTTTGCCTGCAAGCGTATAAACCCTGCAGCCCTCTGAAATCAGTGACATGATAGTGTATGACAGTCATTAGTGGGTGAAACAGAAATCTGTCTGTGAGCATCTGTTCTGAGGGAGCCAAATATAATTAAATTTTAACCATGCTGCATTTGCTCTTTTATTTACTGGGACCCAGTCGTCCTTCTTAGGGATTGCAGTCACATTTCTTGCGGTCCTTCTGAGGAGTTTGACTTGCTGCTTTTTGTCATTGTATGTGTGTTTCATGTAACTGTGTTTTGTATCACTGCTGGGTCAAACAGGTTTGTTCAGAGATTCGCTTTGGGATAATGAAACTCTACCTTCTCCAGTGTCTTCAGGATTTTCCCAAAGGGAATCCTTTCTAGTTTCAGGTTGTTCTGAATGGGCAGACTCTACACTGCTGCGTTTCCTAACATAAATGAGGTGAAAAAATGACATGTGTGATTTTTTGCTTATAATTCCCCCAAACTGATATTATATTATTGCAGCAAATGTCAATATAAAACTAACGCAAAGGGGAGAGCTGGGTTCAGTGAATCCACAGCTTTGATTTTCTTATGCATATAGCAGACATGGATATGCCATGCATGGATAAAGGATATCTGACAGCAGTTGGTTGCTCACACTATATTGGCTCTTGGTATAAAGAGCCACTGATAATTTCAATTACTAGTTATAGCTGTAAATTAATTACGCTGTAGTTGAAGTACCTAGGCAAGACTGGGACCTCATTGTGGCAGGCTTTGTGTAAACTAGAACTAAGTGAAACCACAGTAGAGCTCAACCATTTTGCCAAAAAAACCCCTGAACTTTTATGAAGAAGTAAGAAAAAAAAAAGAGATGAAAGAAGCACAGAGAAATGTAAGTTTCTGAAGGTACTGACTCAGGCAGTAGCAAGGATACAAATAAGAGTTTCTTGATGAGCACCAGCCTGCTTGCCCATAGTGCCCAGTATGTCTCAAACTATTCTTTTCCAGTTGGGTGGCTGTCTATGTTCTCTAGTGTTTCTGCTTTGAAGCCAGCGGAAGTTTTCCACTGGCTTCTACAAGCCCCCTAGACTGTACTGTAATGGGATGTGGTTTGGAATTGGCCTGAGACCATGTCGTATTCATTTCTTCAATTTGGTTTGTTTGTTTGTTTCACTGACTTAACTTGAATTCATACCAGCAATCTGGAAATAAAAGGTTCAAGAGCGATTTTCAAGTTTCCCATACAAGCCAAGCCTGGAAGATTTTTTTTAATATTTTATAATTTCCCACTTCTTTAGGTCACTTGTTCCTGAACTGAGCTGGAGCTTATTCTTGTGTAGCTGGTGGTGAATCTCTAAGCTGGGCAGTCCTCTTGCGTCAATGTACTGCATTTTATCAGTTATATTTCCATGACGCTGTTTGAGCAACAGGTTGGATTAAATGTGTTTTTATTCTGTAATTCATTCATGTACTTGCCAATAAATAAATAATGTCTTTCCTTAACTTAGAGGAACTTCAAGTAATGGTAAACCACAGATGAAAGGAATTATGTTCCCCTTTAAGGATGTAATTCAGAGGTCAATTTTGTACAGTCTCTCCAGTCAGGGAGTGCATTATGATATTATGGCATGGTTTCCAATTTATTTTCAAGGGAGAACTGGATCAGGTATTGAATGTGCTAGGAGGAAAGCAATCAGAGCAGCATCTCTGCTTTTATGGAGTGCAAAGGTCTTACTCAGGCCTTGGAGAAACTTTGCATAAAAAGTTGTCTTGAGTTCAGACCTACCAACAAGTATGTAGAAAACATTGTTTTATTTGGAATGGTTTAAACTTTCTAACCTGACCTCATTTTAACTTGGGTGAACATGGTCATCTGTTTATTAGAGTCATCTATTTGCTTTTATCCCTTTGACTATGCTTTCAGTGTACAATCGTATTACAATTCATATTACGATTATATACAATTACATACAATTCATATTACAAAAGGACTCGTGATTTGCAGGGCACTTTCAAAATGACAAAATGCAGAATTGCTTCAAAAAACTTATAATGTCTTTTGAAAAATCTTTTCCTTCTCCTCTGGCATTTCTTGCAATATTAGTTTACTGGTTTAGTTACCTTTAAGATGGGTCTATGTAGATAATTTCAGATGTATGTGTGCCTGCTACTTTTTTTCTGCAACTCTAAAGCCATAAATGTAATAACGATAGTAGGAAATAAGTTTCTATCAGCACCTGACAAGGTAAAAGTTTCTCGTATAAAGTTGTAAATGAGCAATGTGTGCACTCCCTCAAGATTAAGTACTTACATTCCTCTATATTGCCAACAGAAAGCAATAGGCGTCTTCCCAAGGGAGATCTTGATGTCCAGTTTAAATTCCTAAATTTGCCTCCTTTTGACTGCATGGTGAGTTTGAGAATGTTTTTAAGGAGACTGCTTCTGAGGGTGCAAACCAGATGGAGTGAACCTCTCTCTGTGTTTTTTTTCTGATGGCTTTAATTGTTTCCTGGGGCAAGAGTTGTAACCATTTTTGTTTGCAACTTTTCTTCCTGAGCTCTCAGTACCTCATTGCGTTACGGATTTATTCATAATATGAATAAATGGTGGTGTGGGATGCATAAATCTCTTGGTAAGACACAGAATGGTGGTGTGGGATGCATAAATCTCTTGGAGATGTTTTTGAAATGGAGATCTTCAATCCAGCATTTCAAAACATAGGTGATTAAAGATGAGAGGGATGCTTGCATTTTTACAAGTGCTAGATATTTGCACTGTTGTTACTGAAAGACTCCCATGCTGCTTATTAATATTCCTGTGTTGGATTTTCGATGAGTGATGCTCAGCTTGAAAAAAGCTTGAGCTGCAATTCTGAAGACTTCAGTGTGGCTGGGGTAAGTCCCTCTGTGGGTAGATGGGATAGCTGTCAGGCTGCTGGGGTGAGGGAGAGCCCTTTTTCTCCCCAGGAAGCAACAACCTCCAAAATGTTTTAGGGTTAGTTCAGATCAAATTTTCTTTGCCTGATACCTTTCTTTAAGAGGTCTCCCTTATTAGGCAGTCCACCTGAGTTCAGAGGCTGGACTAAATGATGCAGGGATATCCCAAACATCCATTTTTAACTGAGCTGCACCTGTATCAGAACTAGTGGCTCCTCGATGAGAATCTTTGGGACCTCTCCAATTTTTATCTCCTTCATCATTTAATCTTTTTACCATACACTCATTGATGACATGAAAAAATGAGAGTATGATATTTTACTTAAATTGGTTTCAGTGGGGTCGTAAATAAAACCTCAGCATGGGTAAAAGTATTATAATCTAGATCAGTGAGTTCATTACTTACCTAAGTACGTAAGCTTTGGACTGAAGAACGCAGCCAGCTCCTCAGTTGTGTTTGGAACTGCACTGCCATGCACACGCTAAGGTCTCCTGTAGCCGAGTGTGTTATGCTTCTGCCAGGCATTTTTTGCAACTGTTTTTGACGAACTTGTACTAAGGGCTTAACAAAACAGTGTTTTGGCTTTTGGTGCAGTTCACTTACCTAATATTTTAGCTTACTTTTTACGTTCCAGTAGTTGAAGTTTATTCTCAGTCTTAGACTGCTTTTGGCCAGATTGATTATTTTAAAATCCCATCTGTAGGTGTAAGATACCACCACAAATTTGTGCACGTAGTCACGTATGTGCATGTACAAGTGAGTATCAATCTAAGGGTATGTGCGTGTACTTGTCTTGCTTCACTCTGAACCTTGTCTCTTAAAGCACCAAGGTCTCCCTTAGCTGTTTTGTTGCTTTGACCATCTGAAGTTCAGAGGGCTCTGAAGAAGTATGTTTACTTTGGCTGGAAGGCTCTGGAGAAACCCTGCTTGACCAGGGTTTGACCAGCCAGCCCATTCTGATTACTTTTCGATACCCTTTATGTGAAAGACTTTTCAACTGGTGCAGTGTTCTGGTGGTGGTGATTTCTTCTGCACCTGAATTGTGTGTCAGACTTAGGGACAGCTATCAAGCTCAGGGACAACATTTCTCTCCTGTTTATTACAAGTGTCTTAAGACACTTGTACTTTCAAAACCTAGCTCCAAGGAACACTTGTACTTTCAAAACCTAGCTCCAAGGACCCCGAGATCCTAAGACACCGGGGGGGTGCAAACTTGCGTCTTCTATAAAGCATGGGATTACTCCTTCTCTCTGAACTGTTCCAGCTCTCCAGGCCAGTAGTGATTCCATAGTTCAGATTCACTGAATAAAATGGGGGGAAAATGCAAATACAATACATTTTGACTTTATTTTCTTTGTTCCCTGCTCAGCCTTCCATAACACAAGAATAACTGAACAAGTTTTTACAGAAATCACTTTTGGGTAGGAAAAAATTCATTCCCGAGGAAAGCTGTTACATATTCATGTCTTTAATTATCCTGTGCAGCCCCACCAACTGCAAGAGTTCAGAGCACAAATATCGAATTGCAAATAGAAGTATAATAAATTATACATTGATTTGTGCCCATCCTGTGCATATGTCAGCCACTAAGGAGTGCTATTTTGCCTACACATATATAGACACGCTTATCTAGAGAGAACGAATCAATGTATAATTTATTATATTTTTCTGTAACGTGCTCTGAACTGTTTGAACAATCTTAAACATAAGCACACAAACACAGATGGCTTGGCTGTTCTGTTTTTGTTTGGCATAATAAAGATGTTATCCCTTGGTGGTCTTAGTACATGAGCAAAACCTAGGTTGTGACAATCTGGGTTTGTGAGAACATATGGAATATTTGGCTCTGATGATGGCTGTTCTCACACTTTGATGAAGGTTTCTGCCCCCCCCCCAAAAGAGGCAGTGGAAGGTCCTGTATGGGTGCTCCTCTTTTACTTCAAAGCAAAGTGATCCAGGCTTATTTTATGTCGTTTGTGAAATATGTTCACGTTATGCCTGCTGACTTTGCACCAAAGTGGATAAGAAACACATGTTACTTCTCTTCCTCAGGCTCTGCTGTGGGAACAGTAAATCCTAGAAGATGGTTGAAATAGTTGTCTGGTGGCACTGAGTTCTTAAGCACTCAAGATTTACACGTGATTGAGCTTTTAGTCTCTTCATGATATTCAACAAATAGTTATGTTGAAAGAAACTTTTCTTAGCACAATGAATACTGCTCTTCAAATACTAGAAATTAGGAAATTGTCGACATTTTTTCACCTTCTAATTTTTATTCTCTTGTGTATTATGTGATTAGCTCACTCATGAGACAAAAATGCAAGAGAATAGGATTAATTTTTAAGCAAATTCCTGTGTTTTCTTTTTCAGGTATAAACCACTACTGAAGCATTACAGAATAAGTTGAGGAGGATGTGCAGCCTATAGGTTGTTTGAGCCATATGTTGGGCCTGATATGCCTGATGGGATCAAGAAGTATGGCAGCCTGCCAGATGTTGGTGTTCTATCAAGTGAAGTGTACACAGTCAGGATAACATTTGACAGTCCTCCTTTCTTCCTAGAAGCTGCTCCGTATGGTTTATTTGACCTTCGTGTTGGCCACTACCCTGAAGGTCTCCAGACATGAAGAGGGCTAAGACTGTGTCAGCTTTTTCTCCCTTTTTTGTCCATCTGTTGTGGTTTAACCTCAGTCGGCAACTGAGTACCACACAGCCGCCCGCTCACCCACTCCTCCCCCCCCCCCC
>NW_008795405.1:12532845-12563185 GCF_000699145.1 Aptenodytes forsteri
GCCTTCTCAGTCGGTAGAGCATGGGAAGCTGAAAAGTCCTTGACTACTGTAAGCACTACCTAGCAACAACTAAAAAACATCGGCGTTATCAACATTGTTCTCACCCTAAATCCAAAACACAGCACTGTACCAGCTACTAGGAAGGAAATTAACTCTATCCCTGCTGAAACCTGGACAGCAGTTGACTCTCAGGCTTGTTGTGTGTCTTGAACTAGGTGCCGAGTAAGCAAGCAAAAATGTTTAGAAAAGTAGCCTTAAGTAAGACATGAGAGATATACCTCAGATATTCTGTTAACATACCTCAGTGCTCCCCCCTGCCCTTTTTTCTTTGTGAGAATGTAATGCAACATGAGGATGAAAGGGAAAGAAAAAAAATAAAAAGGAAAAAAATGGACGAAAATGACGTATAGCTGAAATAAAATTGCATACATCGTTGCCAGTTTTCTCTCTCCTCTGTTTTTTCAGGGAGTCTGATAGCATATATAAACTCAAGGAAAATAATAATTACGGAATAAGTTGAGGCTATTAAATTGTTTTAATTTCCCTCCTGAGGCTTTCTATTGGATGCCTGCGAGTATTTTCCATGGGAGAATTAATCTCTGGAAATCATCATAGAATAATTTTTTCCACTGGGTTTGCGTTATGATAGGGGGACTGACTTAACTCTTATGTTATCATATTTGAGGATAGATTCCAGGTGGCTGTCTCAAAGGTGCTGAAAAAGAGGCATTTATATCATATCATTAGGTACAGCAGAGCTGCAATGGTAGCGATTACTTCCCTCAAATGTATCCCAACCTGTCTTTGTAGTACAACCATCACTGTGTAAAATACATCATCAGATGTATAGTTTGATAGCTTTTGAGTCTGCATGGAATATACAGTAATTTCGCTGATGAAATAGAGCTAAGCTATATTATGCCTGTTAGTGTGGTTTAGTTAAACTCAGCCAATTAATTTTTCATGGGTTGTGTAGCAGGGATTGGAGCTAGCATGTAAGATTTTTTTTATTGCTACTGCATTTTGGTTTGAACAGTGGTCAGCATATGCAACACAAAAGAATTTGTATATAATTATTTTTTTCTCTAGAGGAATAAGATGATGTCCAAAGTGTTGCATCCTTCTAGGTCTAGCCCATAACACCTGCCCCTTGACATTCTTTTAGTCTTTGTGAGAAGCATCCTGATTAGTGAATACTGAAGGATACAGTCATTTATGAAATCATTGCTTTTGCCCACGCCTGAAGTCTAGTGATTTAAACAATTTTTCATCTAGAATTTTTTCTAGTTTTGAAATTGTTTTGTTGCTTCCATTACTGTGAATGGCTGCCAATTCCCATCCTTCCCCCCCCAGGAATAGCCTAAGCATCTTGTTAGGCTAAGGGAGAGGGAGCAGAAGGAAAATCAAAAGAATATGAATATCAGCCCCTTTCTCTGCTACCCAGATAGCTTGGCCACAACAGTAAATTGATAATGAGGTACCAACATTTTGTCAGAGATGAACACGGCTGCAAAGATGACGGTGGAGGAAGGGTTCGTGCAGCCCTTTTTCACTTTGAGAAATGGGATTAGGCTTCGTTCAGTTTTTCCTGTACACCCGCTCTTGAGCTCTGCTCTGTGGTTTTCCGCTTACACCTCATCATTTGCCTTTTCTATTTATGGTGGGAATGCCCTTTCCTCTCGCAGATATGCAGTGTCATTACAACCAGCTTGTGTTACTCTTCTTTTCCTCTTTATCCTCTGGCACGTGGAGAGCCACTTACCCTCTGCATAAGAACAACTGAAACTTCCACTGCTACCATGTAGCTGCGTGCTTGCTTCCAGTCAGCAGTATCTCCTTGTGTCTTTAGAGCAAAGCTGTCCCTTGAGACATTAAAACATTATGCCCTAGGCAGTGTTCCTTTCTTTTCCCCCGGATTGCTCTTTTTCTTTTTTTCTTTTTCTTTTTTTCAGTAGAGGAACTTGACACCAGAAAAGAATTGCCAGCCTGGATCAGAGCAGGAGACCACATAAGTCCAGTTAAATCCAGTAGGTCAGCTTTGAAATTACCAATGCCAAAAATATCAGAAGGTTGTGCAAGAAACCCTCCAATAGGTGGGATAATCAGCACCTCTTTCTTCTCACATATGATTAACAAGTTTAAACTCAGGAGCTTGTTGTTTGAAGCCCTTCCAGAATTGTGTTTAATATTAAACAGATATAGCTCTGCAGGTTACTTTTATCTCTAAAGGAGTTCCTGTTCTGAGTTCCCCAGTGTGACTATGCATGGTGTGAAAGGTCCTCTGTTTTGCCAGTTTTGGAAATTGTAAACAGATTTGAATAGCTCCTACTCATGGTAACGCCGATGATTAGTTTTATAGCCTCTACTGAGTTTTTCCATATTGGTAAATACTCGTCTTTCTGGTTCCCCCTGTTTGTATTTTTTCTTTTATGTGCATGTGCTCCTGGAAGCATGAAAGTTATAACTATATGTAAATGGGACCCAGGCATCTTCTACTTCCCCAGCATGTGTGTCCACAATAGGAAGCTAGCCTCAGTCACAATTTAAATTATAGGTGACAGATTTGCAGCTTCTTCATACAGGTTGTTTGCATTTCTGTTCAACATTGACAAAACTTGCTCTTTTCTTTGATGCAGCATTGCTGGCATTGACTGGAAAGAGAGGAGGAATTATTGGGACCAGGGATAGAATGAGAAACTCCTCCTCTATTTCCATTTGGGACTTATTGCTTGTCAGCAATAAAAAGGCTTTTGTTTGTTCTCAGTCTTCCGCACTTGGAAGATGAAATCCAACGGCAGTTGGTTGAGAATAATAGTTTAAAAGCAGTAGGGTTCTTTTTGAAATAATAAAAGCTATTTCAAGGAGGCACTAGGCAGATGTAAATTGTGGGAATGGAATCACAGCATGTTTATCATTAAGGTATCTTGAATGCTACCTATGCAGAAATATGAGTGAAATAATGAGGGTAAACCCACTTACCTTCATGTGTTATTTACACTGTTTCTTGCAGCTGATTTAGCAGAATAACTTTCCACAGAGAGGTGCTCCAGTCTGCACAAGGCATGTTCTCATATAAGGGGCTTGGGTAGCTGTGCTTAGGGACAGCTAGAGATCTAGCTGAGCTTGGTTATCCAGGGGAATACCTTAGTTAAGGCAAACCGGTTTCTACAGCCAAGAGCAAACTCAGAATTGAAGTGTCTGCTGCGGCTCTGGTCATCTTTGGATGTTCCTTTCCAAATCTCTAGATACCTGTTGGTCAAGGCAACTCTCCGTGTGGTTCAACAGCAAGGCTGAAACTTGCACCTCCGGCTTCTGAGATAATGCTGATAAGTAACAACTTTTAACAGTGATCTCATATAAAAGGACAAAGACATTACATCTAGCCTAGCACAAATCAGGAAAGCAGCAGCAGAAGTAATACACCAGTCTTAGGAGTATCGTGAATTGGAAGAAAAGTGAAGATTGAGGTAGGATAGGATGGAGAGGTGAAATAACAGGTGAAATCCTGATGCTTCCAAATTAGAATGAAAATTTTCCATTGCCACTGGTACAGTGAGCATTTTGACAACTATATTTTGAAAATAAGCCGCTGTTTTTCCTAAGCTTGTCAACCTTAGACTGTGATTTCAGGGTGAAGCAGGGATCTAAATTTAGTTGAAATGATAATTTGAAGTTACATGCAAATGCTTTATGCAGTTATCCTCCCTCTTCAGAATTAGACCTATTTAATTAAATTGAAGAAGATTGCCTTAGGTGTCCTTTAATTCTGGTTGTGTGGGAGTTTAATGCATTTAACTAATCCACTTGTAGTGAACATGGAATAACTGTCCTGATTGTCACTGTGTACCCAATCCTCGTGTTGTAAGTAGTAGGGTGATATTCTGGCAAATGGTGGAAAGAAGAACTTGCTTCTCCAGACATTACCAGTAAATAAATAGTAGCAAGGATGTCTTCATTTATGTAGTAGTACATGCTTTAGATGAGGAGAATATATATATATATATATATGCATGTTTCTGTGAGACACGAGACAGTGTGGGGAGAATATTGGTCATGTGGGGTGTCTCTTTAGGGCAAAAAATTTCTTTAAAAAGAGCTTAAGAATTATATGATGCTTTTGCAAACCTGTGTATTGCTGCCATCTTTGACAACTGCGTTAGACTGATTTGTGATTGCAGCTAGAAGGTTTTCAGAAACAAATATGCACTGCGGCAATCACACGCTGCCAGGGCAGAAGGAAATAATAATTTCATATTATGTATTCAGAATATGCCATCATGTAAAAATATGCTATCTAAAATTTAACCTAAAAGAAACCCTGAAAAATTAGATATTCTGAAGTAACAACAGGGATTTTACAGAACACATCTGAGCTGGGGTGACATTTCACCTCTCAGCATCCCATTCCCAGTGAGGTGTGTGGTAAGGCCAGGGCCAAGATACAGCACATCTGTTAAAGCCACTGCTGAGGTTTCCTCATTTCTGGAAAGTGGCTACTAGAAGATTCAGCTATGCTTTCAAATCTCTATGCCAAGCCTGGTTTCCCAATGAGGTAGCAGGAACTGTTACACTTCTCTGGCTGACTATGAAAAAAGACGGACACCTGATTCTCAAAGAAACGGAGCAATATTATTGCTAAGTGACGGATTTTATGTCATACTACTTAAGAAAGCTATCATTTTTAGAGTATCAGTGACTGGTATCTGACATGTTGTTTTTCCTTCATGTGAATCGTTTTGGTTATAAAATAGGATTTTTCTGCTAACTGGAAAGTGTATCACTTAACTGTTCAAGAGCCTTGTTCTCCTCCTCGTGACCCTAAAGCATCCTCTTGGATGTCAGTAGGAGGTATTCAGCGCAGTGGGTGTTCTCATTACCACTTGACATTTTGCTGTTTGGTTTTCTCCCTGTTGCTATTTAATGATTTGAATTCTTTCTTCACCAGTCCCAGAAGCCATTTAGCAAGCGACGTACTATTAGCGCTACTTAACAATATCGACGTAGTCACTAGGAAAAGAGTTTCATTTCCTAACAGTGCTACAGCATTCCCCCTCGCCATCTGCTCCTGCCATGTCCCTCACTGTCACATTTCCCAGTTAACCCTTTGCCCTGGCCTCCTCGCCCAGTGCTCTTGGGGAGGGTGGCACAGGCTCTGCACAGCTTTGCCTGAGCTATAAAAACCCTCTGAGGCTAAAACAGACTACAGGTCACTGTAATGGCAGTGACATGGGTGAAGTTTTTGGCCAATGTAAATTGGCATATATTTGCTTTGTGGAGGCACAGACAGACAAATAGAGCAAGCACAGAAAGCGTTGAAGGCTTTCTGTCCTTAGCCTACTGTTTATCACAGGCACTTCGCAACTCTCATTAGTGTCGGGTCTGGATGTCTCACAGCCTCTAATGTAATACCTCAAATAAGACTGAAGAGGGAAAATACTGTACCTTTTGGGAGAACAGAGACATCAAGACTGAAGATAAGATTCATCTTACTGAAGTTAATCTACCAAAAAGATAGATTGCCAGTTGATATTAATCATCTGTTCTTCCCTTTCTCCAGTGGAGAGGCGGGCATATCTCCCAAGGATGATTTATGTGACCCGAATCACTGGGCAACCTTTACTGTTAAGTGGCAGTAAGAGGCCAGACTGAGAAGGATGCTCAGCTTTAGATGAGCTCAGGTGGAGGCTGGACAAGTTCATGGTAGCAAAATCCTTTGTGAGTTATTAAATCCATAGCAATAGCATCTGGCTTATGAACTTCCTAAGCTGAAAACAGTTGGAGCCTGTGAGTTGTTAAGGGGTAGTATCAAACATGCTTGTCCTGTTGTGCTCTTACTGTTTCCTAAGCATCTATTTATGGCCACTGTTGGAGGCAACACACAAGGGAGATGGCTTTCTGTCTGACACCGTATGGCCATTCCTGCGCTCTTATGTGAGGCCATTTTAGCAGTGAGAGGGGGGGCATATGCATTTAGTAAGAGACGATTTCTGCAAATGGGAAATTGGCAGTAAGGTTTATTTCTAGATCTGCGGTGAAGTGCTACTGACCTACAAACAGGAAAAACTGGAAGTCCATTTTACAAAAGGAACCTGGTGTCAGGTGCTGAATGTCAGTGCTTTATATCAGGTCACCGCAAACCTTTCGGAGATCCAGATGAGCTGTTTCACCATGTGTTCACCTCAGATCGTGCAAACAGCTTGTTTGAGCCGTAGACGGCACGAGGAGATTCAGATCTGACATTTGCAGTGTGGTGTGTAGCTGTGCTGCTACACAAATGCTCCCTGCCTCTGTGACAGCACGAGGTGTACTAACAGGGTGGAAGCTTGTCACTTCAAATAACTCATTGAGGGCACAGAATTTGTGGCCCAAAAACCAGGTATCACTCACCAGAACAGTGCACATGTATGTGTACCTCTGTATTTTGGATGGTTGTTCTAGTTGAAAGATTTTGCAGAACTGACCACCCTAAATGCTGATACCCTTAAAATACTAAGTAGCAAAGGAGGGAAGCACCTCAGATTGAGCATTTTGCTGCCAGTATGGTAAATGTATGCCCATCATTTGCTGTGAAGGTCTTTAACTAGTGTCTCCATAGCCGTTAAAGGCAGTGTCATGGCATAAATACACTTTTTGTGTTTGAAGTCGGAATTGCCTTTTATGGGAATCTCTACATAAAAAGAAATCCTGATTAAACTGAGCAATGTTTTCCGTATCAAATCCCAAGACATAAAAAGGCCAGTGGAACTGGATTCAAAACATCAAGCTGGGCTTGTTGTGAAATGGAAGCTTTTGCTCTCTTTAAAACACACTCTGTGTTGAAACTGGCAGCAAAAATCTTTGATGCAGAGGGAATGTATCAAACTTGACTTTTGCAATTTCCTGTTTGGTTTCTTGCAAACTGCTTTTGTCTAATCATATTTGATCTCAAAGATAATTTTATTTAATGTGGATTAGGTAATATGACATATCCATTGTGGTATTTCATCATTCTCGCTTTCATTCTGAATGTGACACGATATTTTCTAGTATAGATGAAATTTGTTCAGCAGTCAGCTTTGAAAGAGAGTCTATCTTTTATAGCTTTGTAAAATGGTATGGATAGAAAGCAAAAAAAAAGCTACTTTATTCTCAAGCTTCTCAAATTTTTCTCTCTAAATTGTAGATTACAGTCATCACTGTGGAGAGGAGAAGTGGCTTATTCTCAAATCCTGTCCTGTTTAGCAGCCTCCGTAGCACAGCTGCAAACAGACAGGAGCGGTGTAGTTTGGTACCAAAGGGAGAGGTTACTGGGAGAGTCAAAATATGATGTGGGAGTTGAAGGACAAGGTGTTGAAAGAGATAGATTGATTTACCAGTCCGGTGAGTATCGGCCACGGTAATTTAACGCTGATGCTAATTTAATGCAGCACTCTGTGATGTGGCTGAGCGAAGGCAAAGTTGGTTCCTCTGTTATTCATAGGCCATCGTGACTTCAACAGTACTGTGCTGCTGCTAGTTGTAATAGTACTACTACTAGTATAACAGCAGGAGGGATTTTTATTTTGTTGTTACTGAGCCAGAGGATTTTATCTGTAGAAGAAAGCCCTATTGAGAAAGGCAAAGAATAATAATGGAAAAAACCCAAAAGCATTTACAAGTGGGGTGTAAAACAGGAGTTTGTAATTGGGTCTAAAGGCTGGAAGGTGACAGCAGCAGCATTGAAGCCGTTGTGGGGAAGGAAAGGTTGGTTGGTGTTGCAGCAAGTGTTTCTTAAGGAGAACATTCCCAGACCTTTTTCAGCTTTCCTTGAAGCACTGGAGTTCTACGAGATTTGAAAGGAGAGTGTAGGTAGGATGCACTGATGTCTAGGTTTTACTCATTGCTCAAGATCAAGCCAGTCATCAATGCCGTGATGGAATTTTTCCCTCCCGGTCAGGCTGGCATAGAGATTTGGACATATGGCTCTGGGTTTGGGGTTTTTTTGTTGCCTGTAATGCCATGGGTTTGGTCTACCTACCTACTACAATGGTCTGGGAGTTTTAGTTACTGAGTACTGCAGAGACTTGCGGCTTTACGATAGCCACACTGCTTGTGCTCTTCCTGCACTACATAACAGTTGCGGTTTCTGAGGTTGCCGAGCAGCTTTTTGGCTTTTTACAGGATATTCAGAAATGTGTGTCCTGAGCATTTACAGATATGTGAAGCAGATGTTCTGCAGCTTTTTCTGAAACAATGTCCTCTACTTGCATGAGACTGTGGAGCCTGCACTCAGTGAGCCAGGGGAGACTCTTCCAGACCTGTGTTCCCAAACATACAAGGAACAAGGGTGGAAGCAAAAACCTTTTGTGTGAACTTTATTTTAGTAGCAGATGGTCTTAGTAGAGCATTAGGTATCCTTCCCTTGCCTGCATGAGGAATCCATACATTTGCAGAAGGATGTGTTTTTGCACCTCTATGTAGAGGGCAGCATAGTTGTTGAATCATGAAGAATACGTGTTGTGACCTAGGATGAAGTTGGGAAGACAACTAAAACCTGTATAAGGACAAGTTTAAATAATTCCTTTTTTCTTTAACTTTGCCATATTCCTGTATTGAATATCTTACTGAGGACTTTTCCTCGTACCACTGAGGAATCCACTAAGAGCACTAAAGAAACTTTATCCTTCCCAGTAGAGGAAGTCTGGGGTAGGAGAAGTGTTGGAAATTTGCCACTTCATTGCTATGGAGCCTTTCAAAATCCAGTTTGAAGTTTTTCCGCTGTATAGATTTATAAATCCTCCATTGGTGAGCAATGGTGCATTTTGCAAGTGAAGTTAGAGCACTGAGTACACTCCACCTGTTTTACAGTAACAACTTTTGCAATTCATATGTTTTTGCATGATCTCTAGACAAATCAAGGGTTCACTTCTGAGCCATACATAAAGGCAGAACAAATTCCCTGCATCACGTCCTTGCTGTGCTTGCTCTGATGCCTTTGTGCAGTATGATTCCATTGCTGGTAGTCACAAAACAATCACGTTGCTGTAAACCTATGTTTTAGTGAGCGCTTTGTGGCTAGCTGTATCTCTTCTTTCTAAATGCATATAATTACTTAGGTTGATTTGGAGCCTGTATCCAGCTCTTACGTATATTCCATGTAATATACATAGGTTTCCTGCAATAATATTGATTCTAACAGAAATGGAAGAAATAGTGTAAAGTGTGTGTCTGCGGTGTTCCTGACAGGTTAGCACCACATACATGAAATCTCAGTAATTTTGCAGGTTTGCTAGTGGTTACTCTTTTGTAATGACTTTGAGACAAAGCAAATAGATTGACCTTCAATCTAATTTTGCCTTATCTTTCTTCACAGCTTCCTGTTATGGGAGGAGCCTTTATGGACTCACCCAACGAGGACTTTAGTACAGAGTACTCCTTGTTTAACTCATCAGCCAACGTCCATGCAGCTTCTTCCATGCAGAATCCACCAGAAGAGACATCCCGTTCTTCAAATGATGCCATATTGTTATGGATTGCAATAATAGCAACAATTGGAAATATTGTGGTTGTGGGAGTGGTGTATGCCTTCACCTTCTAGGATGACTGTCACTCCAAACACTGGAAGAGAGGATAACTGCAACAGTGTTTGTCATATGTATGTATGTGTGTATATATACATGTATATCTATATAAATACATATAGGTAGGGACTTCGTTTATTAAGTGCTGCCACAATCATGGAAATGAAATGCAAGTTAATTATCTTGAATCTTGATGGCAGAAAGTTTGGATGTAATTGCAAATTGTATGGAGGTGAGAGCTTTAACTGAGAACAGAGCCAATACCAGTTTTGTACAGAAATGTAATAAAAGAGAGACCAGCGTGGGTATAGCAAATACAAAAAGAAAGTGAGATTTATATAGAAAGTGCTTATTTTCTACTGTTTAGATTTTTCTAGCAGCTCTTCTGGGTTTTGTCAGCTTTTTTGTGCATTTTTTACTGTGATATAATGTTGTATGAAATTGTTCTATGTCATATTTGCTGGACATCTTAGTTTTCCAGATGGAGTAAATGGTCAGCATTGGCTCAGTTCTGATGAAGTACAAGTTCATCGTGTGTGAGTCTGCAGCATGTGCATACACTACTAGGCTGTGTTCAAAATCATGAGTCTTAAAGCTATAACAGGCAGATGCATGCTATCTAACACTCGCCTTGCAGTATCAATTACTGGATCCGATAATCTATGAATTGATGCTAAACCTGTCTGCTGTTTGCAGGAGGAGGCACAGCTATTGCAAGGTGTGGCTGGTCTGCAGACCCTCTGCACTCCAGAGGAGGAAGTGTTAAACAGAGCAGCAGCACAAGCTCCCATTTCTGTCTAGAGGTACTGGATTGCAGTGGTTTGTAGATGTGTCCCTTCCAGGAAACAAAGGCCAAATACCATGCTTTTCAGCTTATTTCACTGTAATCCAGATTTCCCACAGCAGCCATGTACTTTCATAAGCTTATTGGTGTATCAAAAGAATGTGGGGAAATTGCAAAGCCTAATTAACAGTGAATTATGTCTATGAGAAAAACAGAATTGAGAGAAAGATTGGACACTTCTGTGCTCGCGAGGAAGTGAGTGCAAGAGTCAGGTATGTCCTGGGGTAGAAACACCACAAAAAACGTAGTAAGTGACAGATATGCAAGTGCTTATATTTCAGTATTAATATGTCTCTCGGTTCTGATGAGGCTCTTGGAAGTGATTTTCATATAGCCTGCTTTAGGTAACAACTCTGATTATCATTTGGATTTGTTCTGTTGAGGGGCAACATTTTCACTGCATTGTTCCCATGAGCAGTTCCTTTTCAAGAGCTGTATCTTTCAAAACAAGCTGTAGCCTTCATTGTTTCAGAGATTACAAAATCTTGTGGGAAGAAAAAAAAAATCACCTCTGTTGGAAATCTCCCTCTTCCCTCTTAAAAAATAAACACAAACATATAAAATGTCTGCATTTTGAGAGTAGCAGACAAATTCTTCCTCTATGTCTGCATGTACTGTATAGGTTTTCTGTCTCATACAGCTACTACCCTAATTCCAGAAAGCCTTGTCTGCAGGCACAGAGACTATTTTTGACACTTGCCTGCCACTGAGCTTGAGGCTGGACTAAGGGCTGCAGAATGTATAGAGAGGCTTGGCTTTTCTTCTTTTCTCTTTAAACTCATTTTCCTTCAGGGCTGGTGGACAGTTGCTTGAATCAAAGCAGCATGCCCCAAATCAGTATTTATAACCACTCGGTAGGCA
This sequence comes from Aptenodytes forsteri, assembly GCF_000699145.1. Lineage (NCBI taxonomy): Eukaryota > Metazoa > Chordata > Aves > Sphenisciformes > Spheniscidae > Aptenodytes > Aptenodytes forsteri. Next base: position 12,544,090 of record NW_008795405.1, read on the forward strand.
CTGTGTATATTTTTTCCCCTCTCTATAAACTGGCCTTTAAAGCTGGGAAAGATGCAAACAGAGCTAGCAGGGGGGAGAAAAGAAACTAAGTTATTCTGAGGATGAGAAAAACAATAACTCACTTGAGGAATGGAGCTTCTGGATTTTGTGAAGGTGGTTGAGGACAGACGAGATCTGTGCTCAGAAAAAGTTTGAGAAGCCCAGTTCTTGAAGATCAGCGGGACAGAAAGCAAATTCTGTCTAATAAAATAGCTGTAGTCTTAAGAATGATACAAAAATGATGATTTTCACTGTCCTAAAATAGGTATTCGTTCCTTCATAGGCACAGGATAATAAAAAACAGGGGAGCTGCATAAATTGTGTACCTTTCCTGTTCTTACATTCCTCATCCTCTCTGAGCAGAAAGCAAGCTGTTAAGTGAGGTTGGAAAGCTGCAGAGAAGTTTCCAATGCAGAACTGAGCAGGAGTGGTGTGGTGTTCGAACATGTAGGACCCATGGAAATACTGCTTAATGTAATGTACTGTCCCCAACCATTTTCTGATATTCTGTTGCCTTTGTATCAATTGCTCATGGACTTTTTTTCAGTGTTTCTGTAGGCTCTCTAGTTATGCCACGTCTTGCAATCACTGTTTTTGCATGAAGAGCAAAACATTTCTACCATGATTAAAACCAGTTTGACACTATGGTACTTGCCCAATGGGATTATTCTACTGCTTAATGAATTTGCCAGCGGAGTGCTTTGTTTAAATTTCCTAGAATATTAATCCAAGTGCAATTAGCAATGTTTGTGTTTCTCTCCCAAAGCACTGGACTAAATTCTTCACCCATGAAGAACTTTAGAGTGGGAACAGCAAAGAACTACCACTCTGCTCATGAAGCTGAGTGACACTTTTGTGTTGCTTTTCCCAAAGAAAGTGCTCTACTTTTGTGTGAAATTGATAGTAATAGCAGGAGTGTTGGAAAACAATGAGTTCTGCCTCCTTCATCCAGATCATCGTCATACATATTTTTATCGTTGGAGGCTGAGTTGTCAAGAAGGGCCAGACAGAACTTTAATTAAAGTAATTGGCTTGACAAGGTGACATGGCAAACTGGGTGCAGGCAGCAAGTGCAGGCATTTCCTATCTCATAGTTAAACTGCACACTAACTATGCAGCTTTTCTGTTGTGAAAAAAATAGTTTTAGGTTGCAGGTGCAAGGATACTGCATGCAAGAGTCTGTACAGAATATTGTCAGGTGTATTAAAGATTGCTAAATTGCAGTGGGCAGAGCTGGTTCAAACTCTGATCTACCCTGATAGTGATAACATACAGTGTATTTCTGGATGTTGTGTTCAGGCTTGATCCACTACGACCACTTCCATCTTCTGGGTGGTTAGGGAAGGTTTAAATTCAACCCTTGAAAAAGGGGACTCATCCATCATTAAGTTCAGAGAAGCCACAGAGAGGAGTGGAGAAGTGGATGAATGGCGTATGTTTCATAGGTATGGTCCTGTGAAATGTGTTACCACTTTACGCAGCTTGGCTTGGAACACTGTAGCTTCTCCCTTCCTTGGAGCAAGGCAGTTGGATAACTGCTGTCATTCACTGAGGAGTAATGAGGAAGCCCAAACACATTCCCCAGAGCTGTTCTCTGAAGCTGTTCTATAAAAGCAGAAGAGGGCTCTGTGCTTTGCTGAGCACTTTGTGTATCAGCGTGAGAGCAGGATTCCACTTATAGAAGATCTGTGCTTTAAATAAAAGCATCTAGCACAGATAAGTTACAAGATCCTGATTGGAGTTTGCTCTGTAGCAGACAAGGCAAAACACTTTCTATATGCAGTGTTAGACCCCTAGCTATGTTGTAAACATCATTGTACAAACACAAACAGCAATACTGTATGTGCTCTGCAAAGTTATTAATAAGCCATGGGAAGCAGGTAGACAAATTAGATGCCCTAATGTGTCTCTTAGAGCCATGGCCTCTAGGGATCGATAGCAACATGCCAAATAATTGAACTGTCTCTTAAGAATTTGTTTGCTCTAAGCAGCCAGAAGCTCGACACGGCAGCTGTGCAGCCACCACAGCAAAGACACTAAAGGCTGAACAGCTATGGAGGTGGGTGCAAAGGCACATTAGATGGGAGAACAGGATAGGGAAACCCACACAGCTACTCCTGTTATATTTTTATCTGCAGGGCTAGAAGTCTGTGCTTGGCCACAGCATTAACATCCTCCTAAAATAAAATGAGGGAGGAGGATGCATTTCTGTGTCAACACACTTGCAAAATTGAACAACAGATTTTTGAAACTGATGCAACAGTAGCAGAGAGACTCATCTGCTACAAATAATGTATTTAGCTATTTGAGAGGGCAAGTGAGCTGATAGATACCTCAGAAGTAATGAGATCCCCTCTCCAAAATCCTTGTTTGCAATGCAACTTGAGGGCAGTCAGCATACCACTAAACTGCTGAGCAGCCTGTGATAACAAGTCCCAAATCAAGAGTGAATAGAAGCAGACCGCCATTAGTAGTCTTATCCTGTACATCCATTTGAAGATAAAGGGAAATTGTGCCTTTGCGTCTGGGACCAAATGAAAACAGGAGTCCTTAGTCTATAGACTGTGATGTATTTTGTCTATTATTTGAGGCTTTCTTTTTGCTATTCTCAAACAATTCCAGTTGTTAATATCCTCTTCACATTTCTCTGCAGGCTGCTGAGAGTTATTAATCACGTAGCTCTGTCCATTTATCTGATGTAATTTTACTGGGTTCCCTGTGGCTAATCACAGAGCAGAATCTGGAAAATTATTCTTTTTAAGGATGATTTCCATTATTGAGAGAAATAGGCCAAAAATCAGAATCCCAGATCAAAAAGCTTCTGTGGTTTTGGAGCATTCAGAGCTCTGGAGAACTGGATTTCATCTGGCTAATGCGCAAAAAGGAAAAGGGCAGTCAGGTCCCTGGTGATAATGTCAGACATCAGGGTTCTGACAGGCAGAGCCGAGCACTTCACTAACTCCTGCTCTGCCCCTGTGAGCCCTGCTGGCTTCCTGGATGCGCAGCCTGAGCTGAGTCTAAGTGAAGTAACCATCAGGTACGGCATGTCCCTCCTCATCCTGCAGCTTGCTAATCCTCAGGGAAACGTGCATTTATTCCATTAGCAGAAGAGCCAGAGATCAATATTCCGTTAGGTATATTGTTATTGGTGCATTGGTCAGCCACCATAAGGTAAAGATAGAGATGGTTTAACATGTAGTTAGCCCTTTGCCGCTGATCTGGGAACATCCTAAAGAAATAAAAGCATCCTGAGGCCTTAAAGTCTCCTACTGCCCTTAATCTGACACTAACTTTTTGTGTTTCCTCATACAGCCCCTCTTTGCCTTTTACGTTGTCTTTCCAACACAAAACAGGGAAAATGAAGTGACCACTATGCTCTTCTCTGGACAGGCAGGGAACTCCTAACAGGTAGGGACCAACCACGTTGCATTTTAGTGTTTGGCCTTTCAGGCACAAAGTAGAAGGAGAGTCCAACTGTCTACCCAGGAGACTCTGGTGGTATATGTGCCTTTGCAGAACAAAATGCATGGCAATTTTATCTCATTTTGGCCTGTACCAGAGTATTTATGCTGAGACAACATGGCCAGACCTACTTTTGCAGTAACCTGTTTTGGGAATTACAGCAACACGGACAGGAACTGGAAAAGAAAACAACCTTGATAATACAAACCTGTCACGTGTCTAATCATCTCAATGACATGCCTCTGAAGGCAGGTTTGCCTGAGTGTCATAGGCAGACTTGATCTGTCGGTACTAAGGCAAATACCCTTTCGTATGAGCACAAATGGTGTCTCCATCTTTTCAGGAAGTCTTGGGAGCATTATGCCACCTACTCTATCTTTCCTGTGCAGGCTGCTATTGAAGATATCTTTCAGTTGTAGAAAATACTCAAAAAGCTTCCTGTGTTGGTAGAATACATGCAAGATTTACCTTCCAAAGCTCTGCTCAGTCTCCCTGCAAAAGCAAAAAACACCTAGGTTTCTTAAGCATGGAATGTTAACGAGTCAAGTATCATCTGTACAGTAGCATCACCTCATTTTAATCCACAGCTTTATGTCAGTAGGGCTCAAAGGGGATCTTACTATTGCCCACAGTTAACAAAGGCTGAGAACTGAGACAAGTCACTTCTCAGGAATGTCTCAAAAGTCACTACCTGATCCTTTAGGCTGCATCATTCCTCATTCCTCCCCAAAGTACCCTGATGTGAACTCGCATCCATCCTTTTAAACCCCTTGTCACCACCACGTGTCTCTATGCTTTCCTTTTATTTCTCCCCTTGTCTTCTTTGTATTCTTTTCATTCCTTGGTATCGGAGCATATGAACATTTGGAAGCCAGCAATGTTCTTCAGCCTTTCTTAACCACCTCTTAACTGACCTTCACTGATAGTAAGGTCAGTGATAAGTAAGGACTTAACCACGATAAGCGCAAAGATCAGTGATATAAGGTCTCTTTCTGCAGGAAGATCTTAATCATTATCTGCCTTAGCAAACTGCAAAGTGTTTCCCCCAAGCAGAGTAGTAAGATGTGGCCATGAAGCTTGGTAACTGTATTGTCAGTATCCATACTATCCAAAGATACCTTTCGGAAATTCAGATTTTATAAATATACTGCACTGCTCTGCAGTCAGCATTTACTGAGCTTTCCTCAACCCAAAGTCCCTTGTTATTCTTAGCAAATCAGAATCAGTGGTAATGCACTTGGGGCAGGGCAAGGGGAGTGGAAGTGCCATACACGGGAGACTTGAAAAGCTCCATGTGATTTATTGTACGGTCAAGGCCGTTAAGCACTAGCCTAATTCAGTGAAGAACAACCACCACAATGTGCTACGCTGTGGGTATTTCAAATCTAGTCACACCTGTAGTTCTCAGATGCGTGGCCAAGGTGCTATAGCCAGATTGCACATTTCTAAATCTCATTGTGAACAAAAGGAGATGTGTTCCTTGGCCAGAACCAAGACTGCTGAACAGCCTCCCTCAGAAGTCCCTGCTTGTTCTGGTATTGTTTTGGAAGCTTCCTGAGCTGCAGTCATTAAGGAGATGTCGCATTGCCTGTGGAGTTCAGTCCCACTGATGAGCAAATAAGATTGAACTGTTTACAGATCTAGGCCTAAAACTCTTCTCAGTTACTGCCTTCATAAGGATGATCGAAGTTCCTGAGTCTGCAAGCTGCTCTATCCAGAGGGAACTTTGCCTCCACCTGGAGTCAACTGGATTAATAACACTTCTACACTTCTGACATCTGCTTCAGTAGATCAGCTTGCAGGACTAGCTCTGGGTTGCTGGGGTTTTATTTTAAATATATCTAAAGATGTCCGTAATTTCCTAATAGAAAGAAAGAAAGCAGAACGCTGTATTTTTTTAAATAAGAAGGTAATAAAAACCAAGTCTGAATATTTTGATAGATATGGTGGAGGGTATATAATGTAGCAAACAGTTGCACTATTTTTTCTACTGTCTGAGCACCTAACCTGAGAAATATTTGTTCTTTCTCTAACAAAGAGAGTTCTGAAGTTATGAAGTTTGGAAGGAGTGGATTGCAAAGCCTCAAGGAAATTTTGAAGTAATGTAAATAAATCCAGTAGCTAGCTTTGTGAGGTAGCCTATAAAATTTGTTTTTTCAGTTATCTCATCTCAAATATTTCTGAATTGTTGGGTTTTTTTTCCAAAATAAGCTAAATAGTGACACTTCTGAAAGCATCTGTACTTCACGCAAAATCGCAGTCATATGGAAATGGCATCCTTCAGCTCATGTAAAACAGCTTTACAGGAGCCCTTTAGTATGCACTGTTAGTTTTCTTAATAATCCTTGACAATTTAATTCTCTTGTGCTTTCTCTCTGCTACCCTGTTTTGTACACTAACAAGTTTGCAGGGCTTCTCTGTATTGTTTTTGTAATATATGGGTTGGTTTAAAAAAAAACTTTTACTCTTGTAATCATTGTTATTGAAATGTGTATCTCTGTGTAAAGAGAAATACAACTTTAAAAATGCCCTCTGTTTTCTCTGAGTTTACTGTAATTAGCAAGTTCAGTTAACAGAAATGTATTCTTTCAAGCGCCTGTTATATTCTTTTCCAGTTACTGACTGCTTTCACTGTGTGTGTACTTAGTACTGGTTCATTCTTTTAATGTGGTGAAAATGACAAGTTTTGTTAATATTGGATGGAAGTTGTGTTTTTGGATAAAGTTCTTCAAATTGATGGCAGTGTGGGATTTTTCATTGTTGGTTTAAAAAAACTTTTACTCTTGTAATCATTGTTATTGAAATGTGTATCTCTGTGTAAAGAGAAATACAACTTTAAAAATGCCCTCTGTTTTCTCTGAGTTTACTGTAATTAGCAAGTTCAGTTAACAGAAATGTATTCTTTCAAGCGCCTGTTATATTCTTTTCCAGTTACTGACTGCTTTCACTGTGTGTGTACTTAGTACTGGTTCATTCTTTTAATGTGGTGAAAATGACAAGTTTTGTTAATATTGGATGGAAGTTGTGTTTTTGGATAAAGTTCTTCAAATTGATGGCAGTGTGGGATTTTTCATTTTATTCTCAGTTTACTTGAGAGTATTTAGAAGTCTGTAAATGCAGTTATTTAATTAGTGCTTCCAGTGATACACTGACAGTAATAATTTGTTGCAATTTACAAACCTTCATGATTTGTCAGCCTTGGGAAACCATCTCTACTGCATATATGGCACAAACAAAACACTGTGGCTATCTCTACAGAAATGGATTCACCTGCTCTCAAAGTCCAAGAAGTGCCTCAACAATCTTGGAGCCAAAAAAAAGATGTCTTAACTTCTTCAGACTTCAGCTCAGAAGCCCTTATACCATGAACCCTTGCGTCATTGTTCTCTCCCAGTTCTCTCATCAGATTAGCACAATCGTCCTGTCCCACGGTGCAGCGTGGATGTTTTTGTGACTGTGGCCCCAAACTCCTTTCCCAGGGCAGCCGTTCCAAGGGCTTTTGGGGACTCAAGGGGGGCATCAGACCTCACTGTAGGATGTTCAGCAAGCTTCATAAAAGTAAATAGTAGCAAAAAGATTAAAGGAAAACATTTGGCTTTCCTAATGCAATACAACATGTAGATTATCACATGCTTTACGATTCTCCAGAAGGGATCCAATGAGGCAAGTACATTCAGACCTACTGAGGGAATGACAACAGGATGTGCTAAGTGACCTCTCATGCACAATTTTAAATAAAAATTTGACTTACCTTTGAATGAACTAAACTGTGAACATCACAAAGCTGCATATGCCAATCCTGATAGCAAATCTGACAAAAAAATCATTAAAAAAACCCCAACAACCTCCCCCCTCCAAAAAAACCAAAGACGTGTTTTCTTATAGTCGCAATCTTTATCAATCTAGCAACATAACATATTCCAGAGTTTACCCATCAGAACGTAAGGGAGTGCAGCAATATCTAATTATAATTCACTTTTCCATTGCAGCTATGGAAACATACAGATCTCAATTCTGTTCATTTCTAAATTCTGTGAAATAATTAGAAATGAGAATAATTTAGAAATGGAAGAGAATGTTCTGTTGAACAGTCAAGGAGGAAAAAAAACAGTAATTTAAAGATTTAGCTATGTGTGTTCAGACTAACAAAACCAGCTCCAATTTTTGGCACTATTTTCTTGCACAGCGTTATCTACATAAACAAACTGGATACTAATGTCTACTAATGTAAATTGTTTGGTAGCAAGACTAACAAAGAACATCAGTCTTTTAGCCCAAGAAAGCCTGTCCACTATAGCATTTCAAATGCCAGATTTTGCTTTGCCTAATGCTCCATTACGGTTTTCTTTAGGATAAGTAATTCATTCAAATATTTTGGAACAACTGGGTGACTTCACTGTGTTAACTGCAGCATGCACATGTCTTATACTGGGCTTGATGAAGTACTTCCATAAACAGCCTGCTATCCATTTCATTGCCTGCTGTGATAAAAGAAACATTGGAATCAAACAGGAGCTTGCATTTTGCTTTGAATTCTTATGAGATGCCACAGTGTTTCCGAACGGCAGCGGGCTGAGAAACCGTGCTATGAAATTGCCAGCTTACATGCAGTGCGGGTACTGGCACTGCGACTCAGCCTTGACCACGGGGATTACACTAACATGAGGCAAGCCAGCTTGCCTGTCCTCCTCCCGCGCCTGCCAGCAGGAGTCAATTAATGCTGTTTCCTATAAAAGTTTTATTTTGAGCTAATTAATGCTATTTCTTGTAAAGGCTTTATTTTGAGCTAAGCAAGTCATCCACAAAGTTTGTATTACAGTTTAAAAAGATGCACTTTATAATTCTGAATACATCACATCAACTGATTCCCATTTTTCCTTTACATATTCAGATAATCCTCGCCCATTAGAGGCAAGAAGGATGCTCCTTTTATGAAGGTTTTTTCCTTGTCATTTCTGTTTTGAATTATAAAAGTTTTATGCCTGCAGCTGTTAGTTGGGTACAGAAACAAGGTGTACCGGTCTGTGAATTTCCCTAGTGACTCCTTAAAGGATAGGTAAAGTGATTTATTGCTCCCTAGGCCTCCAGTGTAGCAAACAATTTTAAACAGATATTTTTATTTCCTCAGCATCTCAGCTCTGGTTCCAAGCACCTGAGCGGTGTTTTTTTGTTTGGGTTGTTAGGTTTTTTAATACATCTTTCTACTCTTTCATTTCTTACTCTGTGCTAATACCCAAACTCTTTTGATCTTTGGCAATATTTATTACTTGAAAAGATTTTGGGTAAGTATTCCTCAAAGTCTTCTGTGAGAACAACTGATGCAAAGAAAGTACTTACAAAATACTTATTTCCCTCACCTTCTGGTAAACCAAAGTACCCATTAGTCCCTTTGAAAGTCTCATACTTTTGCTTTTTTAATAGTTTATATGACCATACCAGTTTCTCTTAGCCATACTAGTATCTGTACTCTGTGCAACCTTCGCTAGTAATTTCTGTTTACTGTTTACTGACTTGATTTTGTTTCAGTTGAGTCCCATCTTCTGAAATACATTTTGATTGGAGTCTCCTAAAGTCAAACTCAAACTTTGACCATATAAGAATTTTCCTTACCTTCCTGTTTCCTTTGTAGTTCAAGGATGCGTAGGACCTAATTCTTAAAGTTGTTGTCCCAAATTGCCTCACTTCTGATTGTAGGATACTCTAGTTTAAACCTTAATTTTTCCTTCTTCCAACTGCAATCTAGAATTCCTATTCTTCAGGCAATTTTGGAAAAAAAATCCATTATAAATGTGAAAAAAACAAACAAGCAAACATAAAACTTACCAAATTTTGTCCTATTTCAGAATAGTTTTGTTTAGCTTCAATTTTACCTATCTTGAGACCTATGATATGACAAGAATCAGAGCATTTTTAGTACAGTACAATGCAACAGCATAATTATAAACAGCTTTGGACTCTCATGTTCTAAAACTTGCAATATAATCTTGTCACTGAAGCAACTTTTAAATATATCAATAAGTGAATAGCATACTGTGTCAAAATTATCAAACTGATATTTTTTATAATTTAGTATCTATTTTGTGATAAAAATGGTTCATCAGATAACTTTTAAAATGTCTATAATTTAGTATCTCTTTTGTGATAAAAATGGTTCATCAGATAACTTTTAAAATGTTCAAGAGCTTTTTAGACCCCTAAGCCATTTGTTCTTGACATGGCTGGTTTCTGAGACAGCTCTTCCCCACTTAGCGTGAATTAATGCATGGTAAGTACATAAGCACTGAACGAAGCAGGGGGTTGTTGTCAAGCTATAAAGTAAGGGTGGCTCTCGTCTAATTTAAATCAGCCTCACTGGGGAAAGCAGTTTTGTAGCACAATAGCAAGATTAAAAAAAAAAAACAAACCAACACAAAAACCCCTAAACGGTTCCAGAGTGCAGAAAGGCAAATTTTGCCTGGGGACTTTAGTCTGACTGACCCCTTGAAGGATAGATTGTGCTTTTTGTAGCCTGCTGGAAGGGCAGCTCTGCTGAGTCTCTAGGAGCAATTCTGTGACTGGCACTTCAATGGCAAGAGTGACTTTGGCATGACCCATTACTTATACTGTGGACACAGTCAATGGACTTCATTTTGCATTCCTCATGCACCTCCCATTTAATGTTGCAAGTTTTTCATTATACCAAAGACTGCAAGATAGGACTTTATTTTCATAACCAGCTTAGTATCTTGTCAGTGCAGGCATTTGTCTTCTGCCACTTTATTTAGCATACCTACAATCACATAAATTTATTCCTACTGCATTCAGCTCACACCAGTGTTAAGATTCCACCGAAAAACTGCCAGAACTGATATCTCAAGTCTCCACTTTGCTGTGAAGAGCGTACAAATTACATTCAAAACTCTTTTCCCTTGCTTGTGTTTGCCTTTATTTTTAGTTCAAGCACAGGAATCCATAAACTTCAGTCTACTATTTCTCTGAATAAGGATCCATGTGTCCAAGTCCCATCTGAAAGCTCTTCTGGCCAAGCTTTGTTTCCATTGCCTGGCAGAGATGTGTAAAGAGTGCTTCTGGGCTGAGAAACATGTTACACCCAGAAAAGTCCTGGTCCTTACCTGTCCAGATTGGGGACCTCACTAGAGTGCATCAAGTTACTTTTTATCTTGCATGTTGGGGCATTGTTTGTTCAGGAAAAGTCTGTATATGTCCTAGTCTTGCTCGACTACTTGGTCAGGAATTCATCCCATCCATCTTCACCCAAAACAGCAGAAGCATTCAAGGCTGACCAGTGATGCAACCTAAGGAGTGATTATTACTTTATCACCTTGAAGTTTTTGCAGGTGAGAGTTTCAATAGCATAGATCCTGAGATTCAGCTAATGATAGGACCCATGTAGTTAACAGCTCAGGTTAAATGAGAAATATAGTAATTTCTGCATCAGGTCTTGAGACTTGATGCCAAGGTGAGTCAACTGAAGAGTTCTACATACCACACCCAGTCTTACTAGTTACTACGGTGTCATTTTGAGGTTCCTCCTCTCCTGATCAACTTGAATAATCACTTGGCTCTAGATATTTGAAGTAAATAATTATTTTCATGCAAAAAGAAGTCTCAACCTCCCTGCCTACTTCTAGCTTTGAATCTCACATAAACTCAGGGAAGGTATTCAAAAGTTAACATCCAGTCCACTTATCACTATAGAAAAAATTGGCTAGGAGAAGCCATGAAGACCTTTGAATTACTTCAGATGCATATTCATCAGTTGGAAATCTGCATAGCATTTACTGCGAAACTTGAAACAGTTGCAGTGGCTGTGTTACTAAACTATGGCTGCAAAGCCGCATATTGGTGCTTTTTGTCTTACCCTTCTTAAAATATGAAATCGGTGATTGGAGGAGCAGTGTAAGACTCATGTCCTCTACTCCCAGCTGAGTGTCCTAACTGCTAAGACACTTGTATTTGCTGTCTCTCAACCAGTTAATCTTTTTTTAGAGCCTAAGCACTAAAATGGGAGTGTGGCAAATAGTATTCTACAGCTCAGTGAGTGCAGCCTTCACCTCAGAAACGTGAGTTCACCTCTCCACATGCAGAAGAGGAACCTGAGCTGCTCTCCTCCACATTTAGGTAAATGCTCTGACCAATGAACACTGGACATTGTGGGGGAGGAGAAGGAAGGAGTAAGAATATAATATCTTAGTCTTTCATCATTCATTAGTTCTAGTGGTGTATTGTCCCTGATGACAGAATTTGGAAGCTTAACCTTTTTATGGAACTGTTCCTAAGTCATTTGGAAGCCTAAGTCTTATCTATTGATTGATTTATATGCTTGAAATTCAGTAAAAATCAGTACAACTACAGAATTGGTTAGGTTTCTGTCACTGTTAGGATATATAGCCTTATGTTTTTTTCCAGCAAGCTATATTGTTTATAACTGTTGACATGATACCTTTTCAGGTTGGAAGCCTTTCTAATAATCAGATTCAAGACAATATATTTTTTGAGTAACAGATTTTAGTGTCTGTTCCACAAACCATAGGGTATATTTGATTTAATTGGTTTAGTGCAATCTGTGAGGCTGTCAGAGGATGGCATCATGGTTTCTTTGGCATCATGGTTTCTTTGAGTGGAATTGCAAGGAAGTGAAGGAGATTTCTGAAAGGAAGCTGTTCAAAAAATCTTGTTCTAATGAGAACTGAAGTAATTTTTCTGACTTGTTAGATTGTCACTTGCAAAATGCCATTCCATGTAAAACTTGAAGTGTCTGCATCACTTCAGCTCCTTTAAGTCTTGGAAACAACATTTAGCTTGGATTTGAGGCACTGATATATATTAAGAACTGTTCTTCTTCCCTATGAAATCAGAGGCAAAAGCCTTACCTGCTTGTAGGGAAAAACAACCTCCTAAGACTCTATTGCTTAAGTTTCCAGATGTGAGGATCTTCATGTTCTTTTTTTCTCTTGACCTACAAAGTTACCTCAACACATTACAATACCTAAGAATTATTTTTATTCTATAGTGATTTGCTTCCCTTCCTTTTCTCTCCTGTCTTCCCTAAATTATGTCAACGTACACACCTCAAGTGCCTTCCAGTCTTTGGATTATTTGACATTGGAGAAGTACATAGGTTTCCCTGGACAGCTGCGAAGCTGAGACATGAGATTGAAGTATTATTCATGATGAAAACCATCTAAGATTGCACAATCTAAAATCTAAAGTGATATTTTTCCTATCTTGTTTGGGAGACCAGTAGCTTTGATATAATCATAACCAAAGTATTTCCTTTCTTTTCCATCAGTAACGAATACAGTTTAATGTAATTTTATAGCCTTGAGACAGCATTAGAGCTCTCTACTGGAATGCTACATTATCTACCATGAACTAATCGTTATATCACAGTTATAGTGAATGACGTCTTTTTCTTTATAGGTTATAAACCCAAAATGATTTATATCCCAGCTGTTCATCAGTATATGAGTCAGGTGTTCCCTGCCCCCTCTTATCCTAAGTCACATAGGATACAGTCATGTTAGTTATGTAGAGATGAATCACAAACTTAAAATAGATATTGAAACAAAAATTTAATAGGATACAGATGTTAGTTATGTAGAGATGAATCACAAACTTAAAATAGATATTGAAACAAAAATTTAACCCATTTCTTCTTCTAGATTTGTTTTTCAACATAGCTTTGAAAAAAATCATCCTCCTCAATAAATGGAACTCAGTTACAGAAAGGATTCATAAAATGTAAGTGTTGAGAAAGCACCGTTTGGAAATTTGTGGTCTATTTATATACAAGATCAAGTTAAATAATCAAAGTGTCTTTTGGCTTTGGAATCTTTTTAAGAATTCCTCTTAAATATTGTTGAAGGTCTATAACACAACCTTGAAACTTTCCTCTTTTGTGTGGTTTAGAAACACGTAGGAAAGTTATTTTTGATGGCTTCCTATGTATTTTGTTGAGAATCCTTGGAAGCAAAGACATTAGAATTTCATTTCCATTACTCAAAATAGCACCATAATTTATTGATTGGAGCAAATTGAGCAATATTTTCAGCGGATCCCCAAAAGATAATCTTACTCATCTTTTTCACACACATTTTATGACTGCCTAGTGCAATACTGGCTTCAGCAGGGTCCTTCTTGATTTAGAACACTAACACCAAGCTCAGTCAACCCTTTATTTCATATATGGCCCAGAAAATGCCCAGTAGGATGATCACTAAGTGCAAGCCTGGGAGAAAAAGAAAGCAACGGTTTCTAGTCACCCAAGTTATGATTCTTTAGCAAGCTCAAAAGCCAGGGGAATTTGAAAATTTTCCTTTATAGCATTGCCATGATTCCTGTCAATGTTTCCATTTGCAGAATGACGACTCAACTCTCCCTTTTTGAACCAGCATATTAAAAGAGTGAATCTGTTCCTCAGGTTCTGTTAGTACTTTTTCTTCTTTGCTATGGGAACCTGCATCCCTGAAGGCAACGAGGGGAAAGTTCTCTGCATAAGGATATGAGAACTGCTGCTTGGCTGACATATAATTGCCTATTGTCTTTCAATGGCTCCGGATTTTTAAAAGCAACCCACCCCAAGACCAGTGGACCTTGAAAGAAGTTTGCTGATTTTTGTTTCCTGTCGCTACTCTTTGACACTGCTTTCCCAGTTTTCCATGAGCGATATCCTGTCTCACTAAGGCATGCATTAACAATAAAACATTTCCTCTTTCTGGTCTTTTACATCAAAAGAAATAACGCCTTACTGGACATCCAATCTCTGATCAATTTTTTTGCTTTCTTTTTTAATTCATCTCTCTAAACTATATGCAGTGCACCTTCTGTGTTGCTACTAGATTTGTGTGTGGTTTTTTTTCTTTTGTCGGCTTCTTACATGATGCTTGGTTTTAATTTTGGTCCCTTTCTATCTGTGGAGTTTCATTCCACAGTTTGGTAGTCACCATTCAGGAAACCTCAGAACCTCAAGTTAATGAGTGGGAGCTCTTATCTTAAATCTTCACTCGGTGAATCATATACTGGACATTTTAGATGTTGAGAACCACTTTTGTTGGGTTTTTTTATTATTATTATTAAAAAAAAACCCCTACCAAAAAAACCCCAAAACACCTTTAAAATCAGGACATAGACAGGATTCAGCCAAGCTTGCACAGCCCAAAAACCCAATAGCATTTCTCTGATCTCAAGGATATGCCAATATGATGCAATGCAGCATTAGGCCAAGACACCTGAAGACACTTTCCTGTCTACACCCAGCAGTAAATTCATGTTAGCCCAGCGCTCTCCTGGGGTCAGCATATCCCTTTCTCAGGAAGCTCCCTTGCCCAGGAAGGGAGTCCCTCTCATTTGGACATACCAAAGATAGCTTGCCCATGCATATATCAATCATCTTGGTACAAGGCACTGCTGTACCCAAAACACATCCTTGTGTTGCCAGGCACTGACAAATAGTTTTGCTGTGCATGGCCAGAACTGACCCCAGCCTGACGTGTATGCAGAATGTGTACACCCCTTGTGGGGCTTAACTTCTTGTACCACACCAAAAGGATCTATTCCCTGTCCTCAAAGGTAGCTGTGAACACCACTCTATCCCTTCATGTGCCTGCAGGTGGAAAAGCTGACATCCTTGACCCTTTTTTGCATTACAGCCTACTGTTCGGAGCAGTCTGAGGAAATGAGACACCAGGCTGAACCTCTGCAGAGTCTACAGTGCCTATAGACATCAGACACAGGCACACCTTATCCCAGGACCATCTCTCTCAGATCTAAAAAACCAGATATTCTTGTCATGTAACAACAATACTGTGGTCTGGGGGTTAATTGTATAGGTAGGTAGAATCTTGCTTGACCACCAGTGGCCAGATGGGACACCGCTCTGAAGCTGTTATCCGTCAAATTTTGGAGTGGTGTATTGGCAGAATAACACTAATTTGAAGTTTAATGGAGCCACACTGCTGATCTTAATAAACCCGAGTGAGATTATTTAGAAATACCAAATAACTGAAGTTTTCAAGCAATCCAGTATTAGTAAAAGATTGTGATTGTTTTACTTAAGCCACAGAATTTGTCTTATCGCAAGTATTTAAGTCATGAACAGAGTAGTTAACTAATAATTTTCAAGGTACTTGAATGCATCCAAAGGAGGGCAACAAAGCTGATGACAGGGCTGGAAGCCATGTCCTATGAGGACTGGCTGAATACTCTCAGTTTGTCTAGTTTGGAGAAAAGGAGGCTGAGGGGTGACCTCATTTCTCTCTACAGCTTCCTGAGGAGGGGAAGTGGAGAAGGAGGTGCTGAGCTCTTCTCCCTGGGATCCAGTGATAGGACACGTGGGAATGGCTCAAAGCTGCATCAGGGGAGGTTCAGACTGGACATTAGGAAGCATTTCTTTACCGAGAGGGTGGTCAAACACTGGAACAGGCTTCCTAGAGAGGTGGTCAATGCCCCAAGCCTGTCAGTGTTTAAGAGGCATTTGGACAATGCCCTTAATAACATGCTCTAACTTTTGGTCAGCCCTGAAGTGGTCAGGCAGTTGGACTAGATGATTGTTGTAGGTCCCTTCCAACTGAAATATTCTATTCTAATATTCCAAAAAGGGCAAGAAGACAGTATACTTTGGGATCAACTGTTTATTGGTTTGTTGTTTTTTTTTTTCTTTTAATTTATGTAAATATTACCTTAAGAATTTCAAGCAGCCTTAGATTAAATATGTTGGACATAAAAAAAATAATAATTTCAGACTCAGCGGAAGACTGCAATTTCCACCCTTAGTGAGAAACCTGAGACTTTATATTCCCAAGTATGACAAAAGTGGAATGGGCGGCAAGATTCTTCAGACAGATGTTGACTGTAAGGAACATGACTAAGTGGAAACATCTTGGTAAACGATCATGAAACAGACAAAACAGTGTTAGGACAACAAAGCCACATGCTACAGCTCAGAATTAACTAAAAATAAATTGTGTCCACAGCCCAACAAATTATCAGCAAGACAGATGGCCAAGAAGAGGAAAACCATGATTGTTTCCTCTGGGGCTGGATTTCTGAAAGTAAACACTCAATCTAGTCCCGACTTTGTAACTGAAAATAGAATTCAATAGCGTGGAGGAAACCCTGGAGAATCATACAATGGCAAAGCAGCATTTAAAAGCCAAGCCATATGAGGGAAGGGACCGATGATGGCAATTGTTGTTCTTTAAGTCAGGGCTGAAAGCAGACTGAGCAGAAGTTTGGTCTGCCAGAGAGGCAACAGTCTGGGTGCTGGGAGACTTTGGCCTCCGCTGGCTCTCATGTTTACTTCGGATCTCTGAACCAGACATTGAATCCCCTTGTTTATACAGTGCTTCCCAAGTGCTTCCTCTGCCTGGGAGGGAGCGATGATCAAGGTTTTCATCACACTTTAAAGCAGAAGAGAACTGGCAAACAGTTTTTCAAATACCATCACGAGAAGTCGACATAGTGATGCAATAAATAGCTCCAAGAGACCACTCTATGGTGATGGTACAGATCATGGCTATCAAAGAACATGGGACACCTGCCAGTTTCATTTTAAATGCACCGATAACACTTAATGAATTCTATAGTTTCATTAAAAGGCTGCCATTTGGTTTTTCACCAAATTTCCCAGAAAGTCTCTGCTTAAGTTCCCCATGCTTTTACAGTCTACCTTTGACCAAGTTAAGTAAGGGTCTGTCCAAATTAAGAGAACATTTTGTTAGCATAGATGAGATGATTGTTCTGGGAAAGTCTCCAGCCCAAGCAATTTTGAGCATGCCTAATTATATGGATGGAACTGCCCAAATGACGAGTTTGGTCCCTGACTAATTTGAAGAATTTTCTAGGCCTTCCCATGTAGAAACAAGTTCATCTATGAAAGTTAAGATGCAAACAAATTTTCTTAGGAATAGAGTTTGGACATGTATGGATCCCTAACACTCTGATCCCTGAGCTAAAAAGCTTGCTACAAAATTCAAACGCATGGTGGTACTTTTCCATTTTTTTCCAATGCAAATTCTGATGCTAATAAAGTCCATTTAGCTTTGCTGAGCAATCATTTAGTTCCTTAATAAATTGCTTGCCAAAAGAAGGGATTTGGCCAGAGTACCAGTTGATTAAATTGGCCAAGTACTACCTCACATCTGGGGACAAATTCTGCAGGCTATAAATAGCTCACAAGCAGCTACATGCCACAGCATAACCTGGTCTTATCCTCCGTGCTAAACCTGGGCAAGGAAGAAGCAAAGGAGCTGGATACCTCAACCAAAAGCTCTCCTCTAGCAGGGAGTTTCTCAGCTGAGCAAATCCAACTATTCTCCAGCATCCTCCTCTTTGCAGATAACACAGGGATGAGAAAATACACAGCAATATGACCCTATACCACAGCCACATTCACAATCACATTATTTTAGCAACAAAAGAGTTTTGTCCCATCAGCACTAACAATTACACCAGGATGGTACAGCCACAGCACAGCCACAGCCAACTTTAGCCCCAAGATCCATTACTGACAAGATGGAGCAACAGCCTGGATCAGAGAAGGAGTAAGTGGGGCAGGACTGTCCAGTCACACAGCCACCACCATATCACACAACCAGGACCAGACGTACTGAACTACACTGAGAAAAGGGGTGGGTCAGCCCTTCTCATGCGAGCTAATATCCTCACGAGGATGGTCACTGACAGTACGCCAACTTAACCCCAAGACCCATTACTGACAAGATGGAGCAACAGCCTGGATCAGAGAAGGAGTAAGTGGGGCAGGACTGTCCAGTCACACAGCCACCACCATATCACACAACCAGGACCAGACGTACTGAACTACACTGAGAAAAGGGGTGGGTCAGCCCTTCTCATGCGAGCTAATATCCTCACGAGGATGGTCACTGACAGTACCCATTGTGCCTGCTTTGTGCAAGTTTCAGACACCTCCGACCCTCAATGGCATAAGTACATAATGAAAATGAAAAATAAATTACTAGCTGTTTGGTTTCTCTATTAGAAAATATACCTAAAGGAATTTATGAAAAAGAATGTCACTTGCAGTGCTATTCACAGCTAAACATAACTTACTCCAAATACTATAGACAGGAAGTTATTGGGTTAGCGCTGCCTTTTTCTCACATGCAGAGGATAACCTGCAACTCGCCTCCCTATGGAGGTGAGGAGGAGGCCATCCTCTCCCTGGTGTTTTGCTGCCGTGTCCAAACTGCTACTGCATAGCATCGCTGGCAGATGGTGACACTGCCGCATCTGCCCCATCACACTGACCAGCATATCACCCCACCTGCTTTAGGTCTCAGCCCTGTGCCTGCCAGAGAGAGTGACAAACACCTCTTTCCTGCTACAATACCTCTTTTTCCAGAGCAACTGCCCTGGGGCCAGGTCAGAATTTGAGGAGATGGGAGGTGGGGTCAGTTGTTTCCTCTGCTCCTTATCATAGAATAGAATCATAGAATCACTGAGGTTGGAAAAGACCTCTAAGATCATCGAGTCCAACCGTCGACCCCACACCACCATGCCCACTAAACCATGTCCTTAAGCGCCTCATCTACACGTCTTTTAAATACCTCCAGGGATGGGGACTCCACCACTT
>NW_008795405.1:12563684-12576315 GCF_000699145.1 Aptenodytes forsteri
TTTCCAGCCACTCTTCCCCAAGCCTGTAGTGCTGCATGGGGTTGTTGTGGCCGAAGTGCAGGACCCGGCACTTGTCCTTGTTGAACCTCATACAGTTGACCTGGGCCCATCGATCCAGCCTGTCCAGGTCCCTCTGCAGAGCCTTCCTACCCTCGAGCAGATCAACACTCCCGCCCAACTTGGTGTCATCTGCAAACTGACTGAGGGTGCACTCGATCCCCTCATCCAGATCATCGATAAAGATATTGAACAAGACCGGCCCCAAAACTGAGCCCTGGGGAACACCGCTCGTGACCGGCCGCCAACTGGATTGAACTCCATTCACCACAACTCTCTGGGCCCAGCCGTAATGTGGTGCGACTTAACCAAGTACCAATATTTCCTGTCATCACGGAGAGCTCTGGACTGCATCGTGCTAAAAGAAACCTTGAGTGTTTGCTTCAGTGATAAATAATGTTCAGAATACTTGAAAATATGAGCTGGTGAAATATTAAAACTCATGAAAATACAAGACCACTTTGAGGGAAACAAAGTGTACACTTCCCTTATAGTTGCTGTAAATACCTCAAGGCTCCTCAGGTCCTGGATGAGGCGAGGGGAAGCGCATACCTTTCTCACAAATGTACATTCCTTGGTTCACTGTGAGGTGAAACACCCTTCCTGCCGAGCTGTTTGCAGCAGTAGTTGGAATTTATCCCGTGCTCTTAATCTGACCATAAATAACATTTCTCTCTCTCATCTCTGAATGTTGTTTATACTCAGCTGGCTGTAGAGGAGGCTGGCTAGTCCATCTGGATTTCTTCCCCTGCTGCTTTTCAGGCTAATTAATTCTGTCCTGTTTACTGGTACCGCTATGCACCACCAGAAACAGGGAGTTGTGGTGGTTCACATCGGTTGGTTTGAATTCGGGGCGGGGGGATAAAAAAAAGTTTTTGTTAAAACCAGTATGGTTTGGTTAAAACCAGTACCAGCATGCCAGTACTTTCTAAAGAGTTATAAAATTGGCGGTGGCTACCAAGAGGAGTCAGCACCACTTCTCTGTGAATTCAGCAAGGCCAGTGTAGCAGGAAAACGCACCCATGGCATTAACAATATGTAGGAAACTGAAGACAGCTCAGATCATGTCTGGGCACTTCAGACCAGGTGTTCAAAGCTCTCAGCAATTCCAACAGAAATATTTTCATCTAAATGTTTGAAAGGCCTTTGCATCCGGCAAGCTGAGCTGTTGTAAAAACCTGGCCACTTGTCTTGGATCACTTGGCAGAAGCGCGCAAGGGCCTTTTCTAATGGGAAGCCTGTATGATACTTGCATATATACAAACACATGTGCCAGGAATTGCTGCAAACACAGAAATGATGATACTTCTGAGCTTTGTTTTGAGCTTTGTAAATAGAAACAGAAGTCACAGTGTGAATCACTATATTAGGTTAAAAACCTGGTCACACATGCCAGTGGCTGCTACAAGGCATGCCTGCCTTTACTTACTTTTATAGCAAAGCTGTCCTGTGAAATATTTTTCTTGACTAGAGGCTATGAAGAAATAATTGTCATTTTCTAAGCAAGAGGAAGCAGGATAGTGGGTTGGTTACTCTCCTAATTTCCTAGGAGAAATTCCTAGGCAAAAAGCTCTCTGTCCAGTGTTAGTGAGAATGGCCAGATTTCTGGGTAATTTTATATGTCAGAAACTAGTCCTAGCACAGTTTATACATACTCAAAGACTGTCACAAAGAGTACTATGGGCTAATTCATCCCAACAGCCTGAAACAGACTGCCATGATACTTCCAGAGCATCCAGGCACATCTGTGGGGATTTCTCCATACAGTGACACTGAAGCATCTGAGATCTACCAACCTGTGAGGCAGAAGGTGGTTAATCTGGCTATAAGCTCCCAATAAGTGGAAGCAGGCACAGCCTCTGCCCTGCCTTGCTGCCTATGGTCTCCACCAGGAGTTCTGCTGCTACTGGAGTTTCTCGAGCAGATAATTACTAGCTTTTTAATTAAACAAGGGTCTGCCTGTTCCAGTTGAATACAGGAGAAAATGTTTGTCCAAAGAAGCTCATCTAAGATGTTTTCAAGGATTGATACACCTGCTAAAATGGCAGACACTCAACATGCCTACACAGGCTTTCACTATTTCAATATTTATAATTTAATAACACACACTGGTTTTGGCTTAGAAAAGTTATTTGGAAGGAGAGGGGAGTAGAAAGCAAGGATGGCTTTTGGATCACCTCAGTAAAACAAAAAAAAATCCATGTCATTAAAATCAGCTGACCATTTGGTTCAGCTTTTAACTTCAGAAAGACTTTGAACACATATTTATAGATGGAGGACTGGGCAGATTTCTCATGTACTTCAGACGTAACCTATTCCTTTAACTGTTCACTTTTTGCAACAAAAGCTACAACATGAAGACTCTTTCATTTAACATGAAAACAAAACGAATAAGGCACGTGAAGTCATAAAGCAAATGCAGTCTGACCTTTATTTAGGAAAAAAAAAAGAGTGCCAGTAATCCTTAGCTTCACAAGTCACGCGGAAGTCTTCGTCTCTCGCTCTCATCTCACTTAGAGCAGAAAAGCCAGCAAACACCACACTGAACATGGCAAGAAGCACTGCTGCATCAAAACAGCTGGAAGCTGATTTTCCAGACTTGAATTTGCACATGGAAATGCAGTTCTCAGCCCTCCTCAGCATCCCAAAAGTAGAATCCTGAAATCCAGGTCACATTTCATAAAGAGGTAGACACCTGTCATCCCCAGGTTTGTTAGAAATCAGAACTTTTACACATGATTAAAACTGCCAATATTTTTCTGGTCTCCAGGTTCTGTGAGAAAATACAAACAGATCAATTAAGAAGGAAACCCCTTTGGAATTTTAAACTTTTAGGAATAAAATCTTTTCTCTTTAATATTTGTTTCCCTCCTTATATTGGAACTAAATGTCATATTGGGGTTATTGGAGCATAGAGGAGATGATACACAAAATGAGAGGAGACTGCCATTCAATCTCACTGACCTTTGGATCCTGAGCATGAAGGACAACCCCCACCTCCTTACAGTCATCATTTACCTGCTCCATATCACCAGGAGGAGGTAGAGCATGAGCCATGACCGCTCTTCTTCCCCTGTGACCATACCCAGCGCTCTGCTTCACAAGTATATGTACTTCACGTACATTATGAGGTTAAAATTATTTGAGATGAACAACAAATAAACCCCTATTTTTCTTCCCCACACCAACACATACTCTCTCTTGCTTTTTCCCCTGCACACACTTTTCATGACTATTAACCATAAATATTTAATATTCACAGGGTGCTATAGAAAAATCTTTTCATGAGGTTGTTACCCATCACTTAAATGCCATTGAAGTTTCATTCTGAAAAATAAACTTGATTTAGAGCTGTACATTTTCTCAACAACTATCTTTAACAAGCTCTCACCACCGAACAGATCTGCTTATTAAAAGTTATGGTTCTCTGCACAAGTTATATTTTCTGTACAGTATTAAAGAACAGGGATGGGTATAGACTTTCCATTATTCACTGAAAAAGCAACAGTGACTTAAAAGCAAACACACAAAACCTTAATGGAAAATACCCCCAAGTCCTAGCATGCCAGTGGGTTTGAAGGTTTCAGCACTTTTCTTATCACAGTCACAAAGACTTGCCTTAGCCTTCAGCAGAGCAGGGAACTGGGAGTCCAAGATTAGTACCCTGACAACTGGAGTGGTTTCCCTCCTCCTAAAATGTCTCAGGACAGCATACACATCAGCAAAGGTATAAGCAAGACACTCACAGACAGAATATTTGAGTACTCAGACTGTTTGACCTGTTACATTCTCCCTTCCACATCTTGCCAGCCACCAGAGCAGCGATGCCCCTGCAAAGGGCAAGATCCTGATCAGCGCAGGGCAAGACTCTTGCCTGCACAGACCACCAACGAGCAGAACCAGGGATCGCACAAGAGGCTGTTGAATTCAAGGTTGTGGAAGGCATTTATACCTGTGCCTAGGTTCAGAAAGACAGAAGTATCCTTCATGTGCTTTATACTGCTTCCAAACATCTTTATTACTACAGCTTTTATAGCCAGCTGCCATAATCACATACTGGCAGAAGGCAGCAGGTAATCAGGGAGGCTCTGTGAGGGGAATCATACATCATTGTTTGAAATGTCAGATTTTAAATGCTTCTAATTTTCCTTCTCTGTGCCCCTGCTGGAAGACATCCCCTCCTTGTCCCCCAGCTACAGACCCCTTTGAGCTATTTAAATTGTCAAAATAGGACAGATGCCTACAAAGGAAACGGTGTATCAGAAGAGGGGTACGGAAGAAGAGACAAAAGGCAAGAGTGGGAGCTAGGAAGGATGGAGTTACAGCAACAGAAGTATCACAAAGATGAGGAAGGGAGCACAGAACTAGAAGTCATGGGATGTGAACAGATTAGAAAAGGAGTGGGGTACAGGCAAGAAAATCAAGGCTGGCAGGAAAAGGAAGGGAAGCAGCCTCTTTGTATTACAAACTTTTATGCATTAATTTTTCCCCTTGATTTTTGCCCTGGGCATCAAGCAACACAACAGAAGACACAAATAAGCTGGTTAGTAGTTCTGGTTTTGACTGAGTGTCTCTGCTATTATTCTCTTTTTCTTCCCTTTCCTCCCCCAGTGGGCTATGCGGTTAAATGCTGACAAACAGTCCTGCCAAGGCCATCTTCATCTTCACATCAGCCTTCTGCTTCATTGCCTTTTAGCTTTCTTACCCCTCCAGAAGTATCACCTCACCAGCCCTTGAAGACTGAAGTTCCCAAGGTGTCATCTTTCCTTTGCTCAGCTGACATTCAGTCAAAACCCCTCGAGTTGTTACAGTTGATGCTTATTTGGCAAGAGATTAGAATAGGAATCCTACCACTTTAATAGAGGTTTCTTTGCTGCAGTGACTGATGGTCATTGCAGCTGCTTAACACTTACAATGTTTTATGGGCTGCAGGCACTGTAAAGTACATAGAAAACAGTCTGGGTTTGTTTGTCCTTTAGAAACAAACATACATAATGTTATTTTCTCCTGGGTTTTTGGATGGTGCTGAGAAGTGAGATAAAAGACAAAGCAAGATTCTAGCAGCTGAATACAATAAAATTTCTAAGCTTAGGACTCTTTTTTGTAACCAATGCTATTGTCTAAAGCATATGGATATTGAGATCAACACACTGTTACAATAACACTACTTCATATAATAATACTACAAAACAATGATACTTTGCTCGGTGAAAAGGACTCCAGGGCTTTCAAAGACTGAGCGGAGTTGTCTCTTCCTTCACCTCCATTAGCACCCTGTGCCTCCACGCATCTGTTTAGCAAGAGTATGGACAGAAAAGGGAGACTTATGCTGAAAAATTCCACTGCAAGGTCTGAGTATGACAGAATTTATTATCAAGGTCCTCCTGCCCTCAGCACTTTCCTCAGACCCAGGTACTCAGCCTGAAGAACACCACTCTCCCATACCCGTTCCTCACTGGCAGCTGAGGCCACCACAGAGGTGATGTTCTGCTTTAACCATGCTATCCCCAGGGAAGGGAACATCATGCTGGGCCAGGTGTCACACGACAGAGTATAAGATTAGTATGAACAATATCATAGATAGAGTGTAGCATCTACCTGATTCTGTTTGTTGTGGTTAGACAAGCAGTCCCACAGGGACAGCAGTATAGTATCCAACATTAGTTGTGACTAGGTTTCAAACCAGCCTGTTACTTCCCCTTGACAAGGCTTCTTTGTCTCTGTCATGCTGTCTTGCAACAGTGGACTAATAATATTTCTTTTTTTTTTTTTTTTAACCTCAATCCTACATAGGTTTGGTGTTCAGAGCTCAGAACACTTCCATAATATCATCACCGACATTAATGGGGGTTTTGCTATAAGTGTGGGTTAAGTTTGGCCCTTACATTTCCTAGCTACAAAAGCTTTTAATATATTTTGTGACTCTTACGATACACTATTGAAAATCTTCAGGTTGACCTGTCTATGCAGCTGTGCTGGAGGTGCAGATGTACGCATGGAAACTTAAAAGTTTAATCAAGGTCATCGTTCCCCTCCTAAAACAACAGCACAAAGCCCCAGCAATGAAACTTTAACCTGTGGCCAATGGGGATTTTGAGATATGCGTCATAAAAAGGACTTCAATCTCCTGAGGAAAGGCAGAGGACAGCTTCATAGCAAAATTCAGAATTTCAATTTCATTTGCTGAATTTATTTTCCATTAAGACAGAGAAAATTTTTTATGTATTGCTTTTAAAATATACTTACAAATATGGAAGAGATACTAGATAGCGTTAAGCTTTTTTCCAGAGCATTCTAGATGCATTTTCAGTGACCATTTGCTTGGTCATCTGTTATTAAAATAAGAACTTATGCTTAACCTTTAAATTTCATCAGTGTGGAAGAGTTTGTTACTGGCATATGCCATCATAGTCCTTCCTCACTAAATACCATCTCTCTCTCTTTCCTTATCTGGTGATTAGCTTCAACTGTCTTTAGTGCTAACGAATCATTTTCCAAGCAAGATGGAACACTGCGGTCAAACTTGTTACAACAAATCACTAACTTGGTGGAATCATCATTGAATCCTCCATGTGGCTTCCCACATGGCCCCTTCTCTTTTGCTAGAAGTGATTGACAAACTGTTATGGAAGAACGTTACTGCAGTGGGACTTTCCAAGAAAATTTTGCCAAAATTTTTGAGTGACAAAAAGTTTTAAAGAAATTAATAGTCAGCAACTGTTCCATCCCACAAACATGCACACCCTATTTCTTACTCCCATTTAAAGTCTTTTCCATCTTTCTACAAGTTACTGTATGGCAAAGCTGTGGACATTTTTTCCAACTCCATTCCAATTTTTTGGAAAATGCACTGGAAAATTAGGAGATTAGGGTAAAGAGGTGGCTTGCCACACATTTGATTTTACTGGACTGTAGCCCTACAGGTTTAATGGGTTCCACTGACCTCTGCGAAACCACAGTGCTGCGATTTACAATGGCAAGTCAGCAGTCAGGTATGAGCTTTATATGCCAGTATAGTTGCCAAAGACCTCTTAATGTGAAACCACAATTTGAAACAAAGAAAAACAAAGGAATGAAAAATATGGGAAACCAGACAAGAGGATTGTCAGTCTTTGCAGTCTTACAACAGTAAGCTGGAAAAGTCTCGTCAGTTCCGTGCAACAGAAACATGCAAAAGCAGAGAAACAAGTGGGATATATTCTTTAATGGCATTCAGTGAACTGAAACCAAATTAATTGCAATGTGGTCTGCTCTTTTATCTCCTAGAACTATAGTGTGCCAAGACACACAGTCTTTGGGAATAATAATTAAACAACAACACTTTAAAGAGTGATCAATATGCTCCTTAGCAGCTGTTCTTCAATGCAATGGAGAATCTTCACCCAGTATGGAAAGGACTGCAGAATCTGACATATTGCAGAAATTGAGTTTACCAGTTGCTTTACATTTTTCTCTGGTGCTGCTGATGTGTGTGATGTTTCTCCTAGGACTAAAGTCATACCGTCTTTATTGCCACGTAAACCTACTATACCGCTAGGTCAGTCCTCACCTTTTTAGCGTCACTTCTGCTATGAAAAAACTCAAGCCCGATGTACAGGAGGAATGTGATACATTTCAAAGCAAGCGGAAGGTTTGTCTGTCCCTCACAGGGACACACACAGCCCTCATCTGTACTCACAAATATACAACTGGACTTCAGTTGAAGTTTGCGGCCTTATTTCTGTTGCTCAGAAGAAAGACCCACACAGCACACGCTATTGAAGGAGAAATTGGTCTGCAGCATCCCTTCTTATTCACCACTGATCAGACCAAGACCAACTCCAGACACAGACAAAGTAGGCAGTTGCCTAAGGCAGCATAGCAGCGATACCTCTGATGTGCATTTGCCTCCAGCTGAATTGCGAAAAGGCTAGATGTTGCTTTTAGCAACTGAAAGCTCCAGGAGTGTAAGCAGAAGGATGCTGTTAGCAGACCCAGCTACTCCTGTAAAATCACCATCTGCCAACCTCTCCTGCCCCGACCATAGTCTTTGGCATAGTGAAATTCAGTTCTGCATACACTGCTGAGACTGTTCTGGGGTCCGGTGCTCTCTGAGACAGATGCTAACCTGGGGAGAATTACGCCCAAGCATCCGATGGCAGGACCTGATCAGCAATGCCTGCTATAAACACCAGTGTTTGCTGTGGAGCTGAAGAATAGTGTTACTAGATGAGAAGTGTAAAAAAAAAAAATCCCTGAAAATTCCAGCACTAGGGCATGATTTCTAGTCTTGCTGCAGAAACAACCCAGTAAGAAGAGAGGGAATTCAGCCCCAGTAATGAAAACATCTGTTTTAAGAAAACAAAACAAAACAAAACAATAAAATGGGGAGGGGGATGTGGGGTGGAGACAACAGTAAAGTTACTGTTCGATCTCTTTCACCTTGCCTCAGTTACCACCTTGTTTCTGGCTTCTCTGCAGTTCAGAGAAGCAGCACTCCCTGCCCAGCCTTAAAGCAGCAGCTAGCTGGGCTGTTAGCATCCAGGGGTGCCTGAGTTTGCAGAGAAACAGGACCCAGAAAGTTTGCAAAAGCTGCTTTCTTCAAATCTGGCTGTGCATCATAATTTCTTCATGTGTGAGATAGAGACAATACCTAACCACCTCACACATAAGTGAGGAGATTAAATGAAATGTGTTTACATAGCTCGCTGGAGTGGAAAGTGAGAGTCTGCATACAAATTAAAATATTATATAGCATTTGTTATTATTTCTATGCTGTATTAATTCCTTTTATGCATATTTCAAAACCAGTCCCTTAAAACACACCAAGATAATAAAAGAAATGCTACCTCATCCTGTCCCACAGTTTCTAGAGTCTGCTGTTTGTTGCTATGAAGCTTTTTTTCCTTCCTTGTTACTGAGAATTTTTTTGTTTGGATATTTGCCTTAAGCCAAGATGAAGCATTTGGCCATGACTGCTGCTTATTCCTCAGTTGCTGTAATCCTTATTTTTCCCTTGTGGTACAGAAACCAGTCACATTTTAATACAAGGACAGTGGGAGCAGTAAAAAACAAGCGAAGGCAGATGAATTCTCTACAGGAAGGAGACCACTCATCAGGAATGACAGACGCAGACAGGGAATGGCCAAGAGGCTGAAAATTCACTGAATTAACCACTGAGCAGCAGTCCTCAGCCTCTTTTCAATCTCACACATCAGATGCTCAACTATTTTCAGTGCCCGCATCTAGGGTCTTACCATGTAGCCACCAGCAGGGACAAACTCTTTCCCCAGCCCCCAATCCTCAACATATTTCTGAACCATTTCTCATTTTTCCACACACAGAGAAAAGAAGAAATTATAAAAGGAATATCACAGTCCACAGGGTACCCATTTCTTGGGAAGTTGAGCCCTCAGTGTCAATTGCTCTGTACTCAACAGGTATCTGCAGAGCACACCCAGTGTAAGAGTTACTCCAACACACCTTCAGCAGTAACTGAAGTGGATTGCTTTGTAACTCACAGTTCACCCTGTTCAGGACTTTCTGGCCTGACTGATATCCAGTTCCACACACATCAGAACCTAATGTGCAAATCTGTCTGGTTTCAAGCTCCAATATCACAGTAAGCTGGATAACCACCAAGGACAGAAGTTGGTTGTCATTAGTGGAAGATGGGTCTGGTTTATACTGATGAAACACCCATTCTTCTCTCAGGAGACATTTCAGGTTAGATGATCTGATGCCGTCTACTGCTGACCTGGTTATCAGCTGGGAACCTGGTATGGAGCAGAGCACTTGCTAATCCAAACCTTACACAGTCACAATCAGAAAAAGTAGCTCCTGCCCTGAGGTTGCACAGGACATCGGTGGGATGAACACAGATCCTGGAGCAGTCCTTTTCCAGCACCCAGCCATGTGCAACTTAGGAGTTAAAAATCCTCAGACATTGATGTTTCAGTCCTAAGGAGCATGAAGCTAAATATTATCTTGACTGCAGCTAAAAGACTCCAGGTTAGGCAGCTGCCATTCCTATATGCAAGCAACAAGACATATATGATTAAGAAAAGCTTTGACAAGTGGGGACAGACTGCTTTCTGTGCACTGCCTTCACTTTATCACAGCTTCCCTTTCCTGGTCCTTCAAGTCTTCTAATCCTCCAGTCTCATCAACATTGCTCCACATGGGAGCAGCACATCCATCAATTTAAATTGTTTTGAACAAAACTGCCTTGTCCCAACACTAAACACTTAACACAGCACCTCCCAGAATTCTACTGAAGATCTGTATGGCTGAAAAGCATTTTTCATCTTCCCATTTTTCATGCCTTTGGGGACATCTCTCCAAAACCAGATATAAGCATTTCATCAAGCCCTATTAAACAGCCTGAAAAAATCCCACATCAAGATTTCCTTCTGAACCACAAATTTATACTGTTTGTATAGCCATTCGGTGGAGCTTTATAGATACTGGGACTCTCACTCCTGGTACTCATGATGGACCATGTCCACAGGTGGGCCAATTCCATGCAAGCTCTTCTCTGTGCTGTGAACACTACCAAGTTCATCTTATAAATCCTGATTAAGCACATGTGTGTGTACATGTATGCAAGTACACTCTTGAAGGTCTGGCAGTCTGTGTGTGTGTGCACACGTATTGGGGCAGGGGCTGCTGACCTGGAGAAGGGCACAGGCTTCTGGAGTCTGTGCTCATGATACAAGGCAGAGCACCCACACTATCATCCCCTGTGCCTGAACCTAGCCTGCTAAGAGGCAAGAGACAGTGATGACACAGGCCATGATGACTTCACGGACTTTTAACTGGTAGTTGAGTTACTATGATATGACATTTTGGAAATCCAATTGTGGCTTTTTTGGTTTAGGGTTTGGTTTGGTTTATTTTTTTTAATGGGATTTAATGTGTCCCAGAAAAAGCTACAGGGTTTTTGGAATAAATAAGGTCTGGTGAAAAACAAACAAACAAACAAAAAAAACCCCCACTGAACTTGCAGGTAGTTTGTGGGTGAAACATATGCTGCTGTTGCCTCAAGAGCAGCCTTACTCATTAATTTTCAGACAGTGATAAAATTGAGACATGAAGGGATTTCCAATGTTTAGAAATATCCCAATTCTTTTGCGAAAACAAGGACAAAAATGATGGAACAAAATGTCTAGCATATGTAATAAGACTTAACTTTGCCAAGATCCATTATTTGACAAGAAAATCCTGACAAGAAGATTAGCAAGACATATATCAAGCTTTCCTTAAGAAAAGTAATGAAGATCTTTGTTTGCATCAGAACTGGGCATTGGAATTTGGATATGAACTGGACCATTTCCAGAATGTGAGGGAACACACTGCTCTAGTGCTTGCTTCATCTCACCAGACATGACTTGCTGTGAATCAGAAGTCACAATCCAAACTTCAGGCTGCTTCCAATCAATAATTTGTTGAAGCAGACTAATGGGATAGTTAGCATTCCTGGATTTATGGTGAGAGTTATGCATTATTATGAGCAGTATTATCATCACTGCTAGACATTACTTTCTTCATTTGGTTACCGTGCCAGTAAATGATGTCTGCTGATAATGTAACGTAGCCTTGTAGTTCATCACAAGAATTTCTTCTAGTATATATAAATGCAAACCAAAACCAGGAACAAAGTAAAAGAGACACATAGAAAAGGCACATTCAACACTGTGTCACATTAAATCATTAGCAATATGACCAGCAATACTAGCAATATATGCATATGCAATGTATATATGTACATATATATTTTACACAGTTAACAGAGGCAGTAGTCAAATGATAGGATAATATGTTTATGTTTGGGCATCAGAAGAAATAATATGATATCCAGAAATTCTAGGATTTCAATTACCTTCTTTGACTGTAATTCCCAAAGGCTCCTGTTCTACAGACCAAGACACTCACTCATCTCCACCCATTGAACTCTTCTGAAACACCCCAAAGGTGTGCTCTAAGCACAGCTATTCTTCTCTAAGAGCTTTTGTCTTCTGTCTTTACACTGCATCAAGCCAAAGACCCTGGTTTTTACCTTTCAGGACTTTTTACCTAGTCTGTCCCAGTTTCCTTAAAACCATTAAACCTTAAACCTATTTCTTCTACCTCACCATTTACTGTAAACATTCTGGACAACAAATAGAGCCTGCTAGAAGTTATCCTGTTTATCTGGATTGCATAAATCACAGAATTATAGACAAAATCAGGTTCAAAGTCACCTCTAGAGATCATCTAACTCTACCATATTGCTCAGGGCCTTGTCCAGCTTAGTTTTTGAATTTTTCATCATCATCATTAGCTCCTGGACAAACTCCAACACAAAAAGTCTGGCCAGGACATCAAGGGCAACAAGAAAACATTCTATAGGTACGTCAGGGATAAAAGGGTTGAGGGAAGACGTGGGCCTTCTCCAGAACGAAATGGGAGACATGGTTACCCGGGATGTGGAGAAGGCTGAGGTACTCAATGACTCTTTTGCCTCGGTCTTCACTGGCAAGTGCTCGAGCCTCACCGCCCAAACCACAGAAGGCAAAGGCGGGGACTGGGAGAATGAAGAGCTGCCCATTGTGGG
>NW_008795405.1:12579399-12604893 GCF_000699145.1 Aptenodytes forsteri
GGATGCCCCATCCCTGGAAACGTTCAAGGTCAGATTGGACGGGGCTCTGAGCAACCTGATCTAGTTGAAGCTGTCCCTGTCCACGGCAGGGAAGTTGGACTAGATGATCTTTAGAGGTCCCTTCCAACCCAAACTATTCTATGATTCTATGATCATCATGTGCTCCAGCCCTCTAACCAATTTATTGGCCTTCCATTGAACTCTCTCGTTTGTCAATGTCTTCCTCATACTGTGGGGCCCAAAACTGGACACAACAAGCCAGATGCAGCTTTGCAAGTGCTGGAATATAGAGAACACTCAGGTCCCTTCATCTGGCGACTGTGCTGCATACACCCCGATCCTGCTTTGTCACATCCTCTTTCTGGTCTCTCCCAATTTTTTAGTACAATCACTTGAGACTTGATGTTTTACAGGAAAGGCTTATTAAAAAAAATAAATAACCATACAATAAAAGGTGTATAAATAAGAATCCTATCTGATCTGGGCCCCAAAACCAAGAAGAGATGGATGCTAAAAATAAAAATATCATAAACTTGAATAAGCTGACTGACCTTGAAGTTAATGAAAGCAGATGAAGTTAATACAGAAATATTTCCCTTAGACTGTGGACTAGAGATCACCCTCCTATTAACAGGGTAGGGATTACTATTATTATTACATTCTAATTGGAGAAAACTGGCAACAACAAAAAAAACGCACCATAAAGCAGAGGACAATATGACTTTAAATCCATTCAGTATACTTTCAGGTCTCTCAAGAGGTATCCTGTGCCTGAAGAAATTAAATTTTCCTTCAGAACTGCAAAGTACCTCCAGCCCTTCCATGGCATTCTGAGTGCCATGCAGACTTGATTGTTCCATAAATAAATACTCTGAGGGAAGCAGTAGAGAAGCAAAGTGAATACAGGAACCTAAATACCTCCCGAGACCTTTTGTTCAGTCTCCTGCTGCCACTAGTAGATCTATCATATAATAATTTTCTTAAAACAGACACAAGAGCTAGATAGATATGGTCCCCACATAAGAAAGCTAATATGAGAAGAAATTAGTATAGCCATCAGTGACATTTATTATGTTACCAGTAACATTTATTATGTGAACTAAAGCCTGATTCTGTTTGGGCCCTTTGTTTTCACAGGGATCTGAACTCTTTCTTCTTCTTGATCTGTGCTTTGAAGGCTTCAGCCTTTGTCTATCCATCACCCTAGAGCAGGCTGGTACTGGAGACAAAAATACCTTTTGTCTTGTGCATGTCACTTCTCTTTATCTCATGGGATTTTAGATCACCTTGCTCAGCCCAAGGCAAGGATGTAAATAAAGGTAGGGGAGTAAGGAAAAATAGAAACCAAGCTGTCAGAGAAGAATTATTTCCATCTAGCAATGTATAGCCACTGTATAACCTCCAGAAAAATTGGATAACTTACCCATATTTTAATATTTGTATATAGTAACGGGAACAGAGATCCAATGATAGTGTCAGGCAACCTCAGAATTGCACAGCAGAGGAAAAGATGTGTGCACTGGTTTGAAAATGACTGTGTCACTGATTTAGGTGCACAAGTAACCCTCTTGACTCTGATGTAACTGCTTGTGTAAGAAAAGCAAGGAAGACAGGGCTCAGGAACAAAGAGTAGGTCACTCTCCAGATGCTTCCCAAGAGACGAGGTTTATTTTTACTACTGCTATTAATTTCCCTAGTTATATTAAGCGATACATAAAAAAGATCACAGATAGTTTTAATTTGTTAAAATAAAGTATATTCAGCTGCTGTTTATTTATTCATCTTCCTTAGGCAGTACTAAAATAACTGAAAAAATAGTACATTAATTTATCACTTGTTCTGAAATCTCATTTGTTTTAGTCAGGGCATTTATTTATCTTAGTCACTAAGGAGCAAGTGTTTCTAGGTCTCGTGGTTGTCCAAATGGAAGCAAGAGGCTTCTAGGAACTTACAGAACTGTGAGGCAGAGCTGCCTGTTAAGCCACTCTCACCAAAATAAGATCAATCTTTTAAAAGCAGTGATTAAGAGGCCGCTAAAAATTAGCATAACCCATGAGCTGCTTTACCCCAAATAGGATGTACCCTTGTACATTCAGAAGCAGCACATGGACACAGGAACCCTTGCCCAACCTTCTTGTCTGTATTGACTGCAGGAATGTGTTTACAACTGGTGCTAGGGAAAGAAAGCTTTTATTTTAAGTTTTCACAGTGAGCAGAGAAATTGACAGGGATTAACGCTCCAACTGCCAATCCAGGAGATAGGCTAAGTGTAATTGCATGATTGCCCCAAAACATAGGGACTTGGCACAATTGTTTTGTTCTCATTTTGTTATGGTCTTCAAGAGGGAAGACAACTCCTTAGCCAAATACTTTTCATGGGTAAGTTTACAGCATGCAACTATTTGCCCAAGAAATTTTTATTTGCAAGATCCAGGCTTTTCTGAAGTTATGTCCATTGCTGCACAGTGGACCATTTCCAAACAGAACTTCCAACAAGGTCAAACTTTTCCATAAGCACTGTGTTCCCTGTGCAGGGTTCAAATGCGAAGGGACAATAACACCTTATTCACTTCCTCTCTGCACATTAAAGACTATATTCCACTACCCCACCAAGGACACAGTTTCCTTATTTGCTGTTCTATGTAAGAAGTCAAGAAAAAAAAAGGCTGCATCCTAGAAACATGCACTTCTACCCATAACCAAAGGTCAGAGCTGGTGTGCTTTCTACCAGCCCAGGAACGTCTGCATTATACCTTAGGGATCCATTTGCCATTACTCCTGTGATACATCTCAAATCCAATGCTCTCTGCTAATATACTAACATTTCCATTACAGTGGTTTGTGGTTTCATGTTTCAGAACTTAAGGCAGATGGTCTGAAACCCTTTCCAGGTGACGTCAATGGGCTAAACCTTCATATTCCTCAAAGCCTTGTGCTCAACAACAAAAGTGAAGTTTTGCAGTAGATCTTCCTATCTAATAAAAGGAATTCCTGATATTTTTGATGCAAACATACATGATAGACTGTGAGTTGCAAGTCAGCTTTCCAAGCCTCAGAACACATCAGTGGATACTTACACATGGAGAGAATGAATTGGCTCTCCCTCCTACCTTCTACATCTGCCCAGGTGAGCCACTAGCCCCCTGGAGGATGACCAACCAGTGTACTAGATGGTGCTGTTAGCTATCAGGATCACTTAAATTAACAATGACTTAAAACCTGCCAGGAACTAAAACGAAATAATAACCCTTTATTTTAATCAAGTCCTGCATCTTTCCACCATGTGAACACGTCTGTAAAGGTACTGGATGAACAGGAAAATTATGAAGATCTTGTGTCAATATTTCATATTGTTAGTAATGTGAGTAGCCCATATACCCACTACTCTGATCAAGTCAGCAACAATAACAGCTATCTCCTAGTTATGCCTGGACATGTCAAGGATGCCCAGTACATTCAGAGTGACTATCCTCGTATGCTGCTTGGAATTAATGCTTCACAGGGAACTTTCTACATTCTTTTGCATAAACTGAGCTTGTTTTGCTGATAACATTGGTCATATACTGCAAAGAAAGCCCTAATATCAAAGGATCTATAGGCTGTTTTCCTACCCTTCTCTTTCCTCCAGCCTTTCAGAGTTTATTGAATGTTGGAGCCTACACAAGTGACAGTTACCTGATAGCAAGAAAGAGTTAAGATTATAAAGTCAGCCAAACAACCACAACTCTCCTAGTCTGTATTCCTGCCACAAGGTAGGAGGAATCAGTACAAGAAGGTCAGTAAGCAGCTGTAGAAAGGCGATGCACAGTATCCCTTAGTAAACCAAATCCTGCACTTTATGCCTGACCTGTGAGAACTCCAGAACTTGCTGATATTACCAAAAAGCCTGCTTACCACCACATAAATACGTGGTACATTTCCACTTCTATTCCATTTGCTTTAAAAAAAAAAACAACAAAAGCAAAACCAAAAAAACCCAGCCAATGTGTTGAAAGCTTTTACATTGTAATCCTGGGATATATACACTTTACTGACAGTTTATACCCAATAATTAGAAAATATAGTCCTTTTAGCCTTTAAAAGTAATTCTCAGCCCAAAACAAAACCTCAAAAAGAAGATAAGTAAATGCTGTTTGAGGGTATGACCTATTTGGATGTCAGGTCATCCTACCTACTTAAAGTAAGGTTATCTTCTGTGTTCCTATAGAGTTGTGTTCTGCACAGCAATGAACACTACTACTTTTACCATTTCACTGAAAGACAGAGCCAGACACAGTGATGGTAATTATCCAACCTTCAACTTCAAGCAACTGAAGTAGCCTTGAGTTCTGGTGATGATCTAGCACATGCAGTTGTCGCGTTTTTGCTTCCACTGCGTACAGACAGCATCTTATCTGAAGGGTTGATTGCAGCCCTAATGAAACTTTAATTTACAGGCTCTTCCACTGTAGATCATTCCATCTCAATTACTTATCATCAGTTATTTACTCTACTAAATTCATTGGTTTGAAACATGGAGGATAAACTTAAGCAGCCATATATTCACTGCTCTAATTTCCAGATCAGGGCTTCACTTTACATATACAACATAGTATAAGAGTATTTTACTGAGTATCATGTACCACTACAGTAGTGCCAAAAGCCAGTTTTTTAAAGCCCTTTTAATGATTTACCTCATTGTTGTCACATAAATTGGTCAGGTCAAACAACATTTTCAAACACAAGCTACGAAACTAAAGATCATGTGTTGAGAGGAGGTGGCTAAAAGACCCACACTGTCTAGTGGCCAACCTGGTACACAGGCTATTTTAAACAGTATGTCATATGGATTTTTATTTTATATATGAAAATAAATCAGGGCCAACCTGTGTCCCCTTAGGTTACATCAGCTTAAATCCAGGCTTGCCTACAAAAGGATCTAAACAAAGAAGGGGCATTGTAAGAGCCTATTTCCTCCATCTGTCCAAGTGAGACACTTGTTTAGACATCAGTGATTCAGCATAGTTTCTTCAGATTTCTGTAGAGTACTCCCCCAGGATCATTCACCTCTAATGTATTATTTATTTAAATGAAAATTGCCCTTAATGGAGTTTGGATTACTTGGCAAAAGAATCTCACTGTGAAACCCTCTTTCACGTGAAGAGCATCGTCCTCTCACAAGTAGCCCTGTTGACTTTATTTGTGACTGCCATCACAAATAAATTTCCACAACATGGCCTTGATCTACAATCACTGATAGACCATCACTTCAGCAGCATCTTCATGGATTGTTGACCAAATGGACCAGTAGCTCTAGTCCAGCTCCCTGCGTACATGAGGAAAAATTTCTTTACTGAAAGAGTGGTTAAACATTGGAACAGGCTGCCCAGGGAAGTGGTTGAGTCCCCATCCCTGGGGGTATTTAAAAGACATGTAGATGCGGCGCTTAGGGACATGGTTTAGTGGGCATGGTGGTGTTGGGTTGACGGTTGGACTCGATGATCTTAGAGGTCTTTTCCAACCTTAATGATTCTATGATTTTATACTAGTGGCTGTAGAGTTTAATTCTACTTAGCTCACATTTCTACCTTCCTTGAATGAACATTAAATGACTGAGTTTACTAGCACAACTAATCTGAAACAATCAGTGCAGTAGATAGTGCCTTTTCTCCTGTTCCTAAGAGGAGGACATTTGTGTAGAAAAGCAGATAAGGGACAGATTTACTGTTTTGAGAGATGAAGGTGCCACATGCTAGTACTCCCAATAGTAATGTCAGAGTCCAGTGGATTTTTTAGAGAAGTGTTGTCTCCTCATTGCAGTCTCCTTTGCCCCCTAAAAGTTATATGAACAGCATGAAGGAGGGAGATTGAGACAGTGTCCCTGGGAACCTGAGCTCATGCAAGCTTGGGAGAATCCAGGCAGTGCAGGTGGACCGTGACCAGTGTTAGCAGTTCCCTCTTCCCTCCAGTAGTGTTGTATGCGTGGTCTCTGACCCCACACGGCACACAGCAAGAGAGCAAGCCCTGCCTTTGAATGGGAGCAATTGTTGTGACAGTGCGTGAACAATATAGGAGCGAGTCCACACTTCAGTGAACAGCTCAAGGTGCATATTCCTTAGTGGCTGGACTGATGAGCAAACTGTGCTGTAACAAAGAGGACACAATTAAGTCTTAACTTACGTCTTCAGCAGAAAATCCTGCCTTTTGCACAATGTGTCAGAGAATAGCTAAACAACAACACTAAACTAAGTATTAGCAAACAATATTTATCCGACCTGTCTGCAAATCAAACCACCAATTGTGTACTTCTTTGCATTACAGTCACACTGTGTTTAGCTGCTAAAGGGAGAAACAACAGTCTATCATGACAACAGAGGGTCATGTGAACAAGTTTCGTAAACTAATGAACCCTCCTTCAAAGAGCCTATAGGCTGAGGGAATGAAAGTGTTGCATAAGAGAGAGGAATAAAATAATCAAATCTTTCAAATACACCAGTTTATCAATATTTACAAAGTATGCAAAGCCGGACAAGTACCTTTCTTTCAGCTAAAATACAGTCTTAACTCATTTCCCCTCGGTCCCAATGAATTCAGCATGAATAGACTAAGCCAATTCCATCTTTCTGGAAAGAAATATTCTAATATGTTTTGTGTCTGAACAGAAAATTAACAGCGGACTTTTGCTTTTTAACCAAGAACTTAGAAAATGCTTTGTTCGAAGTCTAAAATCAGTTTCCCTGATGTGTTTCTCTTTCCTCCCACTCTTCACAAGAGAAAGCAGAGAAATAGCCTTGTAGTAGATCTTAACACACACAAAATCTAGCTCTGTATGTAAACAAATGCTTTTTTCTAGTATATGTCCATGTGATTTCAACTGTTACTTACTGGAACTTTAAACACAAGGCCAGAAAAGAAAGAGACACACAAGAGCAGTTTTTAAATTACTCACTGCAAGAAAAGCCTGAGTCAAGGAAGCATACGTCTTAGTCAGAACTCCCATATGCAGACTCTTAAACTGTAGTTACAAATATTAAGTAACAAGCATCCTTGAGCAATCCTGTGTAGGAGGAAATTTTGGATTCATTTGATAAGTCTGTTATGAACTGCTTCCACCTCATGCTTCAAACAAGTCATCTGGTATGGCAAATCCAAAAAAAGAAAAAAAATCTGGAACAAAAAAAATAAAACCAACCAAACAAGGAAAAATGCACCCACCCCCCTAACACACACACACAATTCCCAGTCTCAGTCTTTCCTCTCACGGACTGCCTTCTAAATCCAGTTTCAAGAAAGACAGTCCCCTTATCTTCCTCCCTACCCTGCACTCATAATCTCCCAAATTAGTTAAGTGGGGTGTAGTCTAGCTCCACTCCCCATCTCGAGTACATAGAACAAAAGTGGAATTTACTGCTACTTTAGCCTGCAGGTCCTACCTCTTCTTGTACAATACTTCACTCATCTCTAGTCCTTGAGCTTTGTAGGGTATGAATTGTGTTAGTTCCCGCTCATATTGGATCAATCACCCAGGTGCCCTGCTTGTTACCCTGTTTTTGGCAGTCCTGTGATTAATGAGGTTGTTTTCCCACAAAGTGGCATAATACACATACTAGACATGCAGTCCTTTCAGATTTAAGGACAAAGGCTCCTCAGAGCTGCCTGTAATATCAAATCTGCTCAGTCCTCAAGGTATGGTATCTGAAGAAATAAAGTGCGGAGGTCAACATAATTTAAACAGCTGTCTAGTCTGACACTTGACAACAAATATTTGCTTCACTCAGTCCAAGTCATTTGTTTTTGCCTTCTACAGCACTATCCTCAAGTTGACCCTGTCAGTTACTTGGACCCAACACCATCACTGCAACTTGTCATTTCCCAAAAGAAACTCCTCTCCAGCTCTAACAGAGCACATCATTTCCTCCCCATGTACACCTTCACCATTTGTTCTGAGCATCTCTGACACTCGCTACAGTTTTTGTTTTAACTCTAACTGCCCTCAGAATTTTATCCATTTTAACCTATTATCTCAGATGATCTTCTGATCAAGGTCATCAGCATTTTTTATGCAATCTACCAACTGTTCTTGTAATTTCAAGGTTCCCCAAACTGAGCAAAGTAACATGTCCGTTGTTCTCAACATCTGAATTTTTAAGACCTGGAGCCCCAGAGGAACTCAGCTTGTTTCTTTAACCAGAAATCTGCCACAAAGCAACAGCCATTTCTTCAAACCCCTACCTTTCTGTGGACAAAATTTTTTTCCAGTATTACTTCCCCTTAAATATAACACAGTAAAAGGTGATGGCTACTATACTGCAAGTGGTAACAGTTTTCCTGTGGATGAGAGATCATTTCCCTTGACAGAAAAAAAATATGTTAAGTAGTGCTGGCAAAGGCTCCAAGATCCACTTCTTTTATTCATTTGCCAGTTGACCCTGTTAGTTTGTGGCATGACCACAAAAGCAGTTTCATACTATGGATATTGAGTATAGCTTCCCTCACTTATTTATTTACTTTAAGCAGCTCACGTTTGTGAGCACTGGATAAAACAGTATGTTTCTCAGCAAATCCTAATTAAAGCTGTAGCTCGGAAACAGTGGCAATTTGGATGAAGTTCAAGCACGTAGAGTCAACTGATGAGATACTTACTCAGTGAGCACCAAACAGATGCCTGCTTGGGACTTTCTCTGTTCATCTCTCTTTCAGTTCATTCTACAATTAGCTACATATGTGCAATGAATTGTCCTTCTTGACCCTCCATGCCATTACACTGACTATGGACGTAACTCCACAGAATTTAGCAGTTTTAACATATCCTGTCTGAAAACACTGGAGAAAGATAATTAGCTTTTTTTATATATATATATATTTTAGACAGTCCTTACTTCCACTTGCAATTAGGAAAATCAACAAGAACCTCAGCTATCCTAGAACAGCGGCACTCACTCCAGCATTCAGAACCACTTCTTCTAGCAACCCACAAGGGACTATCACTACAAGTCAAGGCTTGGGAGGCCTTAAAGTTGTTGTTACAATTCCATCAAGACATTAGATGCAGGGCTTGGAAAGCTTTTCTGAGCTTCCAACCACCACACTAGGTTTGAAGCAGACACACAATTATGACACTTCACAGGTGTGATTAAACTCTTTTGTATCCCACTATACCAGTGAAGCAAATACAACAAAAGTGTTCACCATACAAGTGACTCAAATCACTACAAGTCCAAAGACAGATATTAATTTCTTTTACTGCCATGATTCTAATTCCTACACTTCCTGCTCTATAATTTAAAACATCCTCCCTCCATCCCTTAATCAGACATCAGAACATTATCCCCTTACAAAACTGTCTTCAGTCTGTAAGGATCTATACACCTGTCTTCCTTGACGCAGTTGTTCTCAATGACTGTCAGCTTTAGGATTGTGCCCTCGTTCCTGTTTTCATGGAACCATTCAACTTTCCTTTCGACACCAACGACAAAAGTCCAAGATACTATGTAAAATTTAAGTCACTGATTTTCAATACTAGGCCTTATGTTCAAGTGAATACTCTATTGAGTAGTTAGCTAGTCTAATTAAACTCACTTTGGTCTGATTAACTGCAATTATATTTCACAGTTGCTTTGTGCTCTCTGTTAACCTCCATTTTCAGTCCTGTATCTCTGCTCAGTGTGGTGAGAATTTCACTCCACTGACTTCCATTAGGAACAGCTCTCTTTTTCCCCCTAGGCTTAATACTATTCATTGCCCTTTCAAATTTGACTAGTTCAACCGCAATCATCTTCCTTGCTTATCCCTAAGTAATACTCTTCCTTGCTTATCCCTAAGTAATACTAACCTCTCATCTTGTCAAGTTTTCCCATTGTAGCATTTTTAACTGCAGCACTTGTAATATGATAGGACATTTGAAGCTTCCCTTATTTAACAACTAGTTATCACACGAGGAGGAAAGCAGGCAAAAGAAGAGAGGAAAGAATTTACCCTCACACTTCAGCTGGCTCTCCCTGGGCATAGAAGTTGCTCAGTGACTTCTCTCTTCAGAGGGAATTGAGCACACGAATCAGCACAGTACAGTGAGCAGCCACACTTACAGCCTTTCTGGTTAAAATAACCTTATGACATTTTTATTTGTGACAGCTAAAGGTCCATCCAGGAGCCCTGTTGAAGACTTTGTGATTTTGGCAGCTGGTATTAAGGACAATTAAGTAGCTACAGTATCTTAATGCAGCAATGCAGTTATGTATTAATGAGTATTTAATAGCCATAGTTACAAGATCTTAAAAGGTTAATATTGAGTATTTGGCTTGACCCCTATTTTTAATCTCAGTCACCCTAGTCTTGATAAAATTCATAAACTCATGCACAAAGCCACTGTCCTCAGCTGCCACAAAACCAGATTTCCATTTTTACCGTCATAGAGACACTGTCAACTTAAATAGGAATAACTCAGCCCCTTTGTCCACTGGAAAACCAGCAAACCCATC
Source organism: Aptenodytes forsteri (assembly GCF_000699145.1). Taxonomy (NCBI): domain Eukaryota; kingdom Metazoa; phylum Chordata; class Aves; order Sphenisciformes; family Spheniscidae; genus Aptenodytes; species Aptenodytes forsteri. The sequence continues at coordinate 12,589,857 of NW_008795405.1, forward strand.
TGAAAGTAATTCAATTACAGGCTGCAAGAGGAACTCTAGATCAGCTGTGGATGGTCAGCACAAATCCCGTGGGCTACAGCAGGCACAAAAGGCAGCTCAGCTAGCCTCCAGAAGCATAAAACAGAAGTCTTGCTGCTTAGTCTGCTCTACATAGATGGAAGAGGGGAGCAGAGGAGAAGTCAGGCTAACCGCAGAAAATAAGCAGTATGAAGTCTCCTGACTATATTATGGATTCAGCTCTTGACTAGCAGGGAAATGGTCCTGCAGCATAGAGAATTTTGCCAGATCTTTAATTTAGATAAATAAGATCCCAGAGAACTTGCTAACAAGTCTCAGACATCTTCCAGATCCAGCATCATATCAACTGAGGGGTTTGTAATTAGTTTCTTGCTTTGGGTGGGCATGTCTAGTTAATTAACATTGTGTTCACTGTTTATAACCATAGCATTCTTTAAAGCTCCAAGATTTATGGAGAAGTCTGAAATCTCTGTGGCAAAAAGAAGATTTAATACAAATTCTTCATTCCATTCCTGTTCATGTTCTTCCTTGTTTCTTAATTTCTCACTTAACTTTTCATCTGGTAAATAAGAAAGATGTTAATACTAACTCCCTAAATAGCCTCCCTTTTTTCTACAGGGAATAACAGATGTGTAAGACTATAGAAAGAACAAATATTATGACAGCAAGATAAAGCAGTTTATTTGGATATGTAAATTTATTGCCGTAGCCAGCTCAGGGTTATTGTCTTCCCATCAGATGTTCAAAGGAAAAAGAATGCATTTAAACTATTTATCTGGTGGCACCACAAGAGCTCTTAGGTAAGAGAGACATTTGAGGTGTGAAGGATATTTACACAGCTGTCTATTTTCAACATACAGACATATATGAGCCATTGTGCTTGATCTGAGCAGAGTATTACACTTGGGTTTTCCCAGTGACTTCTGCTGTGATCTCATGCTAATCTGGACCTTAGTTTTCACAGCTAACCTATGAATGCCAAAATGGTCACTCTATACCAACTGATGCTGAGGGTGCAGCTGGACTTCCAGACAGGCACCATCCTTCCCTCACCTGCCAGCAGGCAGAGCTAAGAGAAAGCACCTATGTTTGTGAGAAAGAATTAAGCTAAGCTTATTCTCTTCTTATTACTGTACCTGGGTGAAGATTTCTTGCTTCCAGCACTAGAACATTTTCTATATTTTACATTGAAGCTATGATTAAGTTAAAAGTTAAAAACAATAGTAGTGATTCTGAAAACATTTTCCCTTTATCAAAGTGAGTGCTGTAGACACCAACTAGAATGCATGGTCATGTTCTCTCCTCTTGGTTTTGTGAATCTTGTATTTAGGAAAACTCCTTTCACAGGAAGGACTACAAGTGCATCCAAATACTGATGTTTGGGAGACGCTCACAGGAAAGGGCAGATACGGCTTTTAATTTCTGAGTGGGAGAACTACACTTTGGAAGCCTGCTCATTTCCTAGGGCAGTACTTTAGAAGCAAGTCCTTCTTAAAAATTCCCTTCTATCTTTCTGGTAGTATCATTTTAAAAGTGCCTCAGCTGTATTTTGTCAGAGGTCTTTAGGCTGGGAGAATGTGAAAACACCCAGAGGAAGGCTACCAGGTGAGGCTCTGCAGTGATCCCCCTAGACAGGGGTAACTACTCATTTTTAAATTTCAGTTGGGCTTTGATGGGAGAAAGGTATTCATTTGTTCAGGCTGGGCCACATCTGCTTCTGCAAATGCCTGATGGGTGTTTGGGGTCAACCAATGACAACCTCTGCAAGCTCTCAGATGTCTCCTGTGAAAGACAATGTCTGACAATGAGCAAGAAATTTGGATTCAGTGTGTAAATTTTGCTCATGTCGTGATCCCAGCCTCTGTGTTGTCTCCTTCCCTGAGCGCATCCCAGTAATGTTTGCTTCCCCAACTTCAAAATAGTTCCAGATCAAGTATTTGCCAATTAAAACCAGGTATGCGAATCTTCATTCTCCTGTCATGGGAAAACTGCTTACCAACACAATAAATCTTGGGTTTGGTAATTCTACAGCATATATCCAAAATGCCTGTGTGATTCCATTACTTCACAATTGTTTTAGATCATCTTAAATTGCTCTTTCTTCTCAGGCTGCTGAGATATTTGGCTACTGTATAGCTAAACCATCCACATTTAGTTTTTTTTCCAGACTAGCGAGTCTTTCCAGACCCCATGTCTCTTTTCCAGGATTCCTTATAACTTTATTCACAGACCCAAGCATGCTAGTCTAGACTCACAGTAACATATGGTGCAGAGAGCCATCATTCCTCTATGACTTGACATAGAGGCAGATAGAGCGGGGAGAAATCACATGAAAACTGGTATGAAGGGGATGCATAGCAGATATTCTAGTTGCATGTGAGGCCAATTAACTATAACAACAGATCATCAGCTTTCCCTTTTCATTTCCATTTTATTTCTAGTCACTGTGACTGGCATGGACAAGCCAAATTCTAAGGCTTGCATCTTTGCCCCACATCTCCATTTACTGTCCTCGTTCCTGTGTAGTCTCAAAAGGTAAGTCAGTAGCACAAAAACAGACTGTGAGACACGTAAATGTAATAAGAATTGCCACATCTACTAGTGAGCAATTCTGTACCCCCATTTCATTCATTACCTTCCACAAGTTTCCAGGAGCTGAGATTCTACTTTTCCAATGCGTAGTCAGAGATGGTTTGGCTTGGGAACCAGCAAAGTTCTTTGAAACTGTGTTTAGAAGGGAAGTGAGACATCTAAATTATCTGCTTAGAATTGAAATGGAAGTAAAATATGCCACTTTTCAGCTCTGATTTCAGAAGGCAAAGAGTGCATTCAGCTCCCATGTCTCCCGGCTCCTGCCCAGCATGGGCAGCTCAGACTTTTTGAGTAAAATCTTGTACCCTTGGAAGAGAATGGGGTCTCTCCTTTTGGTCTCCAGGAGTTCAGAATTTCATCCATTTCTTTTGCTGAGGTACAGTGGATTAGTCCTGTAGGGGAAGTCCCTTGCTTGAAAAAACAAAACACATTTCTACAAAGCCTGAAACTATGGCACTAACAGTAGAAAAGAGAAAGAGGAGATTCTTCTCCTCACTTTTGCTAGTAAATTCTGTCTTTAAGATTTTCATTGAAACTTAGGGTACTCCCTTCCCAGCTTGCTGCATCTAGCCTGAAGCTTGTGCAGCCATTGAAATGAAAAATAATGGGCTACACTATTAAACAACTTTAGGCTGAGGTCATTTTGACCTCTTGGAAAGCAATTTGCTCATTCCCTGGGTTTACTTCTCCCAGATGTGCCTAAGCAATATTAAGATGGCATTAGGGACCTGGTTTATATGCTGTCTCTTAGCCATCTCATCACTACAATTGCACTGCCTATGAAGCAACACACAAATTCAAGAAATCCCAGCCTGGTTCTTATTCATTTTAACTAGTTTTTTGTGTCGTCATCATTTTGTGGTTTTGTAGTTGTTTTTTTTTTTTTTTGGGGGGGGGGTGAGGTGGTGTGGGGGTTTTTTTAATTTGCACAGATGGTTTTCTCAACTACAAACATCTTAGGCTCCAGGCAGCTTCAAGAACAGACAGCAAACTAATGAAGAAAAGAAGCCTAAATAAGGAAACACGTGTGGTTCACCAACATGACCTCCAGCGTGAGACGAAAAAAAAAAAAAATCAGCCAGAGTGTTTATGCACCACAAACGAGTAGGGGATTCCACTTTCCCCCTCCCCCTAAAGGCTCTAAGTGCGTCATCTTGAGCAACTTACCATGAAGTAGGTTGACATTTTATATCATTCTAGGTTATTTGTTTTTCCCTTCAAAGCTTTCTCTGCTGGTTTGCATGAATATAAGGCTAACTTTATAGTTCCTTGGCATGCTGAGCTCTTTCTGCATTGGTTTTCTGATCCTCAAAGCAGCTCTGGTACTTACTTACTTTACCAAGAAATATTTGAAAGAGCTTGCACTGTATCCATAATACTGATGAACTAATTCATTTGACTTGAAAATTATCAGCATGATCTGCTTATGGTAGTACGTTCTGACTGCTGCTGAAGGCAGTGAGAAGAGGGAAGACATCCAAAATGGAGGCAGAGTTTAACTCAAGCCCAACATAAAACAGTCATGGTGATGATCTGTCCTGCTCCCTATGGCACAGAGGCTGTGTGTCTGTGATGGCGTATCCTCACACAAAAATGGTGCTACCAAACCCATGTCACACACCTGGCTTAAAATAAATAGCTACATCTTTTCTGTTTGTGTCCAGGGTTTTGACTTTTAAAGTTAAAATCATAAAATATGGCCTAGATATAATCTGTCTCCATGGGAGATAGAAACATTTTTTTCCCTTATGAAATTTAAGGTTTGAATATATTTTCCACTTATTTCCAGGACCTGAGGCTTTCAGGAAAACACTAGTAATCATGAAACTAGGGAAAGAGTTGTCAACACCACAACAATTATAACTGTTTCACAGTTGTCCCTCTCTTCCCAGCTTAATTCCATCCATATGCCATCTTGGACAACTGCTCTACATCTTTCTGCTCTTGACATTTGCAGGGGGGGGGGGGAAAAAGCTAACTCACGCTAAACTGTTTTGTTATTTGCTGTTCTTTGTGTTCAAATCTGCTTTTGTGTACATGTGTTCGTACTAAGTGCACAAGCAATAGGTCTTCCATGAAAGTGAAGGAATGAAGAAACGCCTTAGGTTCTTTGGGCTGGAGACACCAAGTGTACCAGGTGCTGTGGCACTTAACTTGCTCTCAGGAGTGAGACATTGCCACGGATACTTTACCAGGATAACTGCGAGGTGGCTGAAGTTTGTTGATCTCCATTCTCAAGGAGGGCAGTGGAAAGAATTTGCTAGTAGGCAGACAGCACTACCAGCTGCTAAACAGGACACAAAGTCTACTCTCAGCTGGAAAGGGACCTCAGAGTGCATGTCTTATTTCTGAAGTGATGATGAAATCCTGCCAAGAAAACCTTGATGACTGGGATGACAATTACCCAAGAACAAAAATAACAAAACCTAGGTTATACACCAACTTTAACAAGAGGTCTTCTTTTTAAATCAACCATAAGGTAGATTTATAAATTAATAATTTTTTTTTAATTGATAGATTTTTAGGTTGTATAAGACGCTTTCTTCCAGATGCAATTGGAAAATAGAATTCATCTGAAAACGTCACCAAAAATGTTGCTTTAGTCCCTTTATATTTTGTGGGAAGTTTGAAGCAGGTTTATTTTCCCTTCTTCTGGCTGAAGCAGAACGTGTGGAAGGTAGTGTGTGTCTGCTACAAGAACAGGTAATAAAATAAAAATACACATTTATACAAAGTAATTATTTTTCCATGTTTCACTATTATTTTTTGATATAGATCCCTTTCAGCTGTTTTCCCCTCCCTTCCCTCAGCAACTAAACCAGGTGAAAGAAGGACAACAGCACCTGGCTCATATTTGCTAGCCACGCAATTCCACGTCCCCTAGTGACAGCACCTGCAGTAAAGATATGTCCATTAACAGTGGGAGCGGTACTCAAGACAAGTATGGCAAGGAGAGCCTTATGGGGAAAGGCAAAACAAAAAAAACAGTAGTTGTATTAGTTTAAAAGGAGGTGGTCTTTTCTGTGCAACCACATATGAGTTAAAAATTGCCTGCCATTCAAAGTACTAAAACCTAACTGTAAACAGGGAGAAAACTGAAGCAGCTAAAACTGTGGCAACACAGCACTTATGAATTTAAATGCAGTTCTCGCCTCTCCCCTTCTCCTTGGCTTACTAAGCAGTTTCCTCAATGACGCCTTAGGACAGGCATCTACCAGTTGGAGGACAAAGCCATAAAGGCAAGGCAGCCATTCACAGCCCCAGACATCACCTTGAGCTGGCACTGGCATCGCCTTTGCACTGCCTCAGCACTGTCACAACTGTCCCAAGAAGGCAATCGCATCTAACTGCTGCTATTTTGACTTAATGAATGAGAAGGTAGCTACTGCTGCATCACTTTAGCTTTAAATCTTCACAACCTTTTTATTCAGATTAGATAATTTCTACTTTTAACAGTTATCTAACTGACACGTCCGATATCCACATTCAACTCTAAGCCATATTACAGACGACTTTTATAGTCTTGGGCAGATTTCCTAATTGGAGTTTTGTTTCCCTTACCTCTAAAATGTGAACTAAGATTTTTCTACCAACCTTTGGCTACCTTATTTATGTGGATTATAAATCCTTCTGGACCTGGATCATAAAAAATGCACATACTTCATAATAAAGTCCCTTAAAGTCTACTGTCCCTAAATGCTACCAGTGTGAAATAGGATTACTACCACAGGTCCCATTTCTGATAAATAATCATTAGTGTAAGTAAGTGAAACAGTGTCTTAAACTCATGTTTTTTCCATAGCAACTGCTATTCTATGCATTATATATCCAAGACAAGGTTTAGTGCCTGCCTGTGGGCTAGTACATTCCATTACTATACATTGCCAATATGTCTCTGAAGACAGGAATTTACGCATTAGTATTTTTAATGATATCCAGGTGCATGACCAAATATGCACTTCCATCTGTGACTTAGCATTAAGCACATAAACATCGTTTCAGTCATGAAGGAGCTAATTATGTCCCCTTATAAAATGTACCTTGTGTTTATCCTATAATACACGAGTAATAATTTCTGAGATAAATGTTTTGGTACAACTGAGTGCCTCAGAGTTTTATCCTGAGAAACAACAGCTGTGGGACAGAATTTATTGCTTTGGCTTGTTACAGTTTGTAATTACTCACATGGAGGTCAGATGGAAAAGGCCAAACAATGAAAGCCAAATCCCAACATGTTTGAAGAGCACAGAACATAAGCAGCCTTACTGTTCTTACACTGGTGGGTAGCAATTAACATGGGCACTATCGCAGATTTAATTTGGGATTAGATTTTAATTAAGAACACGTCACTGGATAACAGTCCAGCCTGCGTTACATATACCTGTGTTGGACATATCTCAATCTACAGGGAGATGACCACCCTTTCGCTTCTCTTAAGCCCTTGTATTTTCTTCAGAGCAACATCTCCATACCACCCCAGTTTTTTTCCACATGACAAACTGCCAGGTACACCTAGCTCCTTAGCTGAAGATGTGTATCGTGTAAATTTTAAGCGAGGCCCAGGGGTTAAACACACATATCTAAAAAAATGTATTCTCCAAAACAAAAGGAAATGCAATAATTTAATGGATTTCTGATAATCATGTTTTATTCTTTGAGACCCTAAGCTGTCTTTTGTGATGTGAGAGATGCAAGAGAATCGATAAAAGGCCCTTTTCCTACTGGCATTGTTCAGACCTTTGGCGGGCATAAAAATCACTTTGGCAGAGCTCTTTCAACAGAGCCATCATTGGTTTACTCACATCTAGTTCCTCAACTGGAACTGAGGAAAACTGTGATACTTCTGCCAAGAACATACAAGAGAAACTGGGCTAAGATTGTCCAAAATGTCCATCCATCACACGGAGGCTGTTCATTCCATTCAACACATGGAAGAAGGTCCTATTAGTATTAATGTTATTACAACTGGCACATCTAGAATTTGAGACCCCGCCAACAGTAGAATACTGTTTTTCCTTTTGGTATGCTCATTAATGAGTGACGGATTATTGTTGTCTGCCTCCATCTTTAAAAGTGGAGGAGCAAAAATTAAATTAACATCTGACCACAGTGAATTACCCAGTAGTCAGTACATTATTAATACAAATTTTTAACTATCATCAACTTGAAGGGTGGTTACCAAGAACTAACAGAACTTTTTTCTTCCCAGCTACTGATGCAAAGGGTTTAAAGAGGGAGAGAACTACAGAAAATTGTGTCATCTGGGTGTTATGAGCAATGCATCCTTAAAATAATACCTGCAGAGAAAATGTGTGAGACTAGCACATTAACCTATCTTGCAAAATTTCAAGCAGAAAGTCAGAGACCAGACATGAAAAGCACATTTCTACAATGTATCCTCCAGCCCATGAAGTTGTCTTTCTGCAAGGAAGATTGATGTATAACAATATAACTTTAATAACAGAAGAACTGCTCTTAGTGACATATATTTAATTCCTTACGATAATTGATTATACTCCCTTATTTTTTTGCAGGTTAATTTTCATATGCTTAAGCAGATATCTGTCCTCCTTTCTTGGACACAGATCACAGTAGCTCCACCATGAACTGGAGCTATCTTCCAGCTTTGATATTATAATTCACTCAGCTGTAAGAACCCTTACTCAGGAGTAATTAGTTGTGTTTATCCTGTAATACACATGTAATAATTTCAGAACTCTCTTCTCTTTTAACTGCTTAAACTGCTTAATTTATTATTTTAACAAAAATTACTCTTCCACCTAGCTGCACAGTAAATATTTATTATTAATAATATAAATTAGAGAAGTAACAGAAAAATAAAGCGGCTACTCCACTGTAACTGGACCCTCTAATAAGCACTGTCTAGCTGCCCTATCTGCACTTTTCAAAGTAGTTAAGGATGAATCTTAGATCCACTGAAATTCAACTTTTATTTAAATGTTAATTTAGGGCACCATATAAATCCATTTCCATTCCTGTAAATCAAGACCAAAAAAACCCAAGTTGTATTGCTGAAATAAATCATGAAAATACTTTCTGAAATACTGACATGACCTGACCTAGGCTTAGAATGGCCAGAATATCAAAAGATTATTACCTTAACATTTTGTTATCTTAAATTCAAAGAATCCACAATCACTTATTCTGAAACAGAACAAGCTATTATTTTGCTACAGAGAAATAAATTCAAAATACTAAATTAAAACTGAACTTAATAAGAAGAGTCAAGATGAAATATTCTACTCAATATTTTCCTCAGTAATTTTGACTCAAAGCAAATTAGAGCTGTCTCAAAAGCTCGTTTAAATGACAAATTCAAGTCACTTCAGATATGCCCACTCTGATGCTTCTCTGAAATTAGTGCTTTGTTGATTCATACCCACTGTTATCTCTTCCTCAAAATATTTTGCAATAGCAGTTCACATGACTGAACTTTTCCTTAGGTAGAATACGTGCACAACTGCTTTGTATGCTTTGGGCTATAACCAACAGGGAAGATAATGATTTGGGAAAATTAACAAGGTTACCACATCAGCTCTCTGCCCATGCTGCACAGACATATGAGCTGCTCAGTCAGGAGCCACTCAGCCTTTACAGTCCCATGTTGCCAGACAAAGCCATCACTGATTTTGTTTTGCTTAGCCTCTGGAGCTGTGAGCTGCAGCAGTTCCAGCTGTGATTGACAAGCAGCTCAGATATCCCTGCAGGACAGGCAGGACAGAGCTGATGCACAACGCCATCTTCCTAACTCAAACTAATCCACCTCTTCTCAATCAGAGACTTAGGATGAAAAATACCAGATTTTTCTTTTCCTTAACCCCATCTCTTGGTAGAGAAGAGGTATTTTTTTGATTCATTGTTGAATGAATCAATGTGTTGATTTGGTCTCTTTACCCATTGTATAATTTTCAAATAGCAGCTAGAAGGCACGATCATCTAGTTGTTTATATACAAAACAAAATATATTCCCAGCAGGAGCAGACCTCATGAACTTAAAAAAAAAGAAAAATTAAATTAAATTGTGATAGCATTCTAATTGACACTTGCAAACTCACTCTGAGGCACGTTTGAGTAACCGTCTGTGCCAAGGGGCAAGGGGAAGCTCTAACTGCAATTCACTGTCTGTGAAAGACAAAAACGGTTGTGGTTCTTTGCTCATGCAAAAGCTGGTTAGAAAGCCACTCTCGCATTCAGGACTTGGACTTGAACTTCTGGTGACCAAGTAGTGCTCTATAGAGCAAGGATACCAGCTCTTATTGCCTGCAAGCCTCATATTTCCATTACACCAGAACATCAGTACTAGATTAAAGTTTGGAGAGAGCTGAAAACCTTTATATACATACACAAGTCATACTAATGCTCTCTTTGGATTTCAAGAGAAGGCTATGTCATCTGTATAAACATGAGCAATATGAATGAAAACAAAAGAAATCCCTTTCAGTCCTCACTCAAAAGTTCATCTTCACCCACCTCTGACCCCTTCTCAAGAAAATTACAAGGAAGCCAACGGATGTCACTACTCTCAGAGAAAGCTGAGCAAATGCTCCTTAGGTAGTATCCCTGACCTAACAAAACCACGCAGCTTAATGAAGACACAGGCAGACAATTCAGTAGTGCAGATGCAGTTGCCATCTTAGCAGGACTTAGCAGTTTGGAGGTAGCACTTCTTGGATCAATTTAAGCATCTCTGTTGGGCTGAGAGTTGGGTTAGCAAGTACAGATTAAATAGGTCTCTGCAGCTATACTCTGAACTTGCCACCAGACCAAAGGAGGTTTCCAAATTGGGAGCAGAAATATTACTTCCCCTGCAAACTCAGAGTTTGAAGTCTGATTTGGTTCTCGAAGGTGTTTAAGGCAACTTTCTAGATTTTGAGCATCAAGTCCAAATTGGAGAGGACAGAAATAGGATCAGACTAATGGTCATAGCAACACAGTGTTAGGAGGAAAAGAATCAGGGTGTGCATACATTTCTGGTTGTAAAACCAGAAAGACCCAACCCCATATTTAATCTGTACAGAAGACTGCAGGGATATTTCTGCCTATAAATATATATATACACACACATGTATGTACATGCACACGCGTCTGCTTACATAAACACACACATGCTTTTTTTAGTACATTAAAAAGTACAAAGCCCACTAAATCATGCATTAGTTATTTTAACAATTCATACACAATAGCAACGCAGAGATTTAGACTATCAAATTTTCAGAGTAATACTTGTGTTACAAAGCAGTTCTTCCAGTTTGAGAGCGAGTACTTTTATGAGATGAATAAATTCAATCTGTGTTCCAAAGTAGCATTTACAGGTGGTCATTGTACTGTTGTTTAACATTGTTAGCTCAACGATCAGAAAAGTGTTAAGGCAAACTCATGATCTTCCTGCCAGCTCTTTGCAACATGAGAGTCAGTAGCAGCACATTTGGCACTGGTTACCAGTAGGCAAATTGGTTTGTCTCAAGGTCTTCTAGGAAGCATTCATATAGCCTGAGCCACACGTGTAATCATCTGTCTCTTACGTCCCTCCAAGACATTTGTAATTAGCTAAATAGTCCTTGCTGACTAGAGAAAAGATCAGGGTCTTCATAGTTCAACAGTCCCAGGAAATTCCTTCCCTTCCTAAGCCTGTCAGAGTCCCTCAGAAACTGCCTGCAGGACTCTAGTCAAAGATTTTCTATTCAGGTTGGTTCAACTTGAAATTTCACCAGTTTCTTCACAAAAAACCCATTTGTTTTCCACCCAACTGCCGCAACTACAGATGCAAAGCAAAGCTCAAGTCTTGCAGTATTTGCTGAGAGCATGCTGACACTACTAACTCAAAATCTGACCTCCTTTCCTATTCCCATTGCCCTACATTGTAGCGTTGAGGCAACCAAGGGGATGGCAAATACTGTTTGGATGGTTCATGTTGTGATGCAGAGAGGAAATTAAAATAATGTATCTATGTATGTTTTGTGGGGCTGTTCAACCAGACCAGTTCTCCAAAAAAAATTCAGCCAGACTTGCCGCAAACAGTTGTGCCCAAACAACCAAAGGCAGCAACATGGGTTGTAGGGACAGGAATGAGCGGGAGGAGGTTTGGACGAGCTGATAGTCAATGCTATAAGTGATAGGATGTCAAACCTCAGCCTCGGGGCAGACCTGTCTCAGCCAGCCAGACCCAGGGTCTGATCATCATGAGGCTTGGATTAGGATTCAGTTTCATGGAATGATAGAAATTTTGGGTTGGAAGGGACCTTTGAAGGTCATCTAGTCCAACATCCACCCCCCCCTACCCCCCCATGCTTCCTTCCTTGGTAAGGGATTTTGCTTTAAAATGCCAGCCATGAACATATTGTGCTTTTTGTTCCCATGACATGTGGGTCCTCAGGCATAAAATGCTAATCTGAAAGATCCAAAATTTCATTATCTCCCTTAACACATGGCCAAAATTATGATAATATAGAACAGGGCACTTTAGGTCTCACATATTCCTTAATAAGCCGACAAAAAGGACAGCAGTTAAATGAAGTTATTATACACGGAATAATTAAATCCTTCTCCAAACACCATTCATTTTACCTGTCATTGTTGTTTCTCTGTCCTTATTTTACCTGATAGCCTCTACCTGAGCACTTGTCAATGAAGTAAGGAGGACAATTTGCATACTCAGCTACAAGACAAATAAATAAGGTTGATCTTGTTTTACCCTAATACCTTATTTTGTACTGTTTTTTTAAAACCTTTGTTTTAGTAGAAGATGACATCTCAGTAGAGGAGGTTCTACCTTCAGCTTAGACTGGGGTTGCTTTATTGCCATCTCTCTGCCTTCCAGCACTAGATTGTGATCATTATAAATCATTCAGCCTTAGAAGGGTGAACCAGTTTAAGATACTGACACCAACAGAAGCCAAGAGAACTTCTTTTTCTTTTTTCAGGAAGGACTTCAGGTATCCTGCACATACTCTGAAATTTGTGTAAGAGTGGTTCGGTGGCCCAGATCCAAGTAATACAACTGTTCTTATTTGTAAGAAGAACTGACTGCGTATCACTTTCAAATTCACCATGGCCTTACCAAAAGGAGAGTCTACAAATTGTTGTGAAGACCTAGAAGAACAAACAATTTAGTGCAAACTATCTAGGGGAAAGAGTAAGCCAAGAAGATTAATTGAGTAAATCCATTCAATCTCACCTTTCTCTTGTTAAAAAAGAAGACACAATCATCTCGTTCAGACACATACACACAGAGTCACTGAAGTGAATCCCCCAGGGAGACTGAAATGCCACTGCCAGAAACTTTTAACATTGATCTAGTAAATATGCCTCAGTAGCTCAAGAAGCCTGTTCGATGGCCAACTTCTCTGAATATTTCTGTTCGTTGAGTTCAAATGAAGTTCAGCTAAGCTGCTCTCTATTTCTCCAGACCTGCTTCCTTTCAAACAGCTTTTCAAAGCATATGATGAAATGATTTCACATATATATAGAGCCATTACAGTCTTGTGCTGCTGCACTGCCATGTCCATCCTAAAATACCTTTTCCACCCAAGACTCAAAAAACATCTGTGAAACAGTGAGAAAGGCACACTTTTCAGTCTCATGGGAACGGTACAGGTAGAGCAGGCAGCATGAGCACCATGTGCTGGATGGAAACACGTGAGTCTGCTTGACCTTGTATGTGTTCAGTTAAAAATCTGTTATAACAGTGCTTTCTTTCATACATCCGATTGCTGCAGCAGGGGGAGGAAGGAGGCATCCTTCTGAAGCACCCATATATTGACCTGCTTTTTATTTGTCATTAAACAGATGTTATTTTTCAGGCATTATTTGTCTCCCACTAATTAACATCCAAAAGTAGGAGGGTAAGTTAACCATGCCAGAACCGAAGTTATTGCTACAAATATCTTCATTTGAAACGTAGCCACCTTTTGAACATCTCAATCATAGCAGATGTCTATCTGAAATGTACTTCAGACCAGTTGGCTGTAACCACAGCCAACACACACTTGTAAACTAGCTTTCTGTCCCTTATTAATCATTCCCCCAAAGATAACTGGGCAGGCAACTGACTTACTGCATATTCAGTAGAACTTTCTTTGCCATTGCCAAAAACTGTTCATTTTGTCAGCAAGGCCAAGCCTGCAGGTTTTCTGTCACAACTCTTTACATGTTTAGGGGGCATCTCTAAACTAATTCACAACTTTTTACCAGTGTTAAATCCACAACCTTTTTATAAACTCCAGCAACATTCAGAATGTTCCAACAGGGAGAAAAACAAGACGAAATACCAAAGAGTAAGGGTTTTAATGAATGTCTCATAGGACCTACAGTAGATTCAGACAAGGGCCCAGATCATCAGTGCAGTGCTTTAGCCACAAAAAAAGCCTTCTTCTGTGCGGCATTGTCCCTTTTTCTTCAATAAGAGTGATGTGGTCACAGGAAACAAAGGAGGAGCAAGGCCATTTCCCCCATGTTTGCGAGAGGTCCATGCACTTGAGAACCTGCTGAGGCATGGGTAACCCCTGCTTGGCATCCTCAGCTCAGTCTTGCTGAGAGATCATGAATGATGCAGCTCTTTCATGCCTGGCAGGAAGAGACACACTTTCAGAACAGATTTTTAAAGTTTGTAATGGTTGCCGAAGTGACCTGGGTATCCTAGAGTACGGGTGAATACAGAGGGAGGATCATAATGGTGTTTAGACAGATATCTTTATGTAGGAAGCAAACAACTGTGCACTCTATTTTCAGAGCAATTTCCCCTGCTGTTTCACCTGTCTTGCATGGCAGAAGCTACAGAAGCTACCAGTGACATATCATGAAATTCTGTATTAAAAAATAGGTGTATGACAATGACCATTGTGGGGGAAAAACAGAAGATCACAGATACCACCGTGGTGGGTGCAATCTAAAAGAACCCTACTATCCCCAATGATAAAATTAGTTTCCTTTAACAGTGCAGGATCAGGCCCGCAGCACTGCTCTTCCATCACCAAATCCACCTCCCAAAGCAATTTTTACTTCATTTGGTAGTTTATTCCTCTGCAGGGATTCCCACATCCTCAGAGAATATGAATGATTGCCAGAAAAAAAGACAGATCGTCAATTTCAATAAAAAGGATTCCTTATTTCTTAAATAAGTTACAAAAACACATTCAGAAAAGTGACATCAGTGTTCCAGGAAAGAATGGCAACAGTTTAAAACATTTCTAAAGGCTTCCCTTACACCTACTAAAATGCTGACAGTCTGGTTAACATAGAATCATAGAATAGTTTGGGTTGGAAGGGACCTCTAAAGGTCATCTAGTCCAAGCCCCCTGCCGTGGGCAGGGACAGCTTCAACTAGATCAGGTTGCTCAGAGCCCCGTCCAACCTGGCCTTGAATGTTTCCAGGGATGGGGCATCCACCACCTCTCTGGGCAACCTCTTC
>NW_008795405.1:12606841-12609063 GCF_000699145.1 Aptenodytes forsteri
AGGGGAGTGAGCTTGCTGTGCGCCCTCCTCGGTGCCCTAAGGATCTTGAACTCCACCATTTCGTGGTCACTGCAGCCCAGGCTGCCCTTGAGCTTCACATTCCCCACCAGCCCCTCCTTGTTGGTGAGAACAAGGTCCAGCGTAACACCTCTCCTCGTTGGCTCCTCTACCACTTGGAGAAGGAAGTTATCATCGATGCATTCCAGGAACCTCACGGATTGCTTATGCCCTGCCGTGTTGTCCCTCCAACAGATATTGGGGTGGTTGAAGTCCCCCATGAGGACCAGGGCTTGTGAACATGAGGCTGCTCCTATCTGTCTATAGAGGGCCTCATCCGCTCGGTCTTCCTGGTCAGGTGGCCTGTAGCAGACCCCCACCCTAATGTCACCTGTCCCTGCCTTCTCTTTAACTCTGACCCGCAAGCTCTCGGTCGGCTCCTCATCCATCCCCAGGCAGAGGGGGATCTACCACTCATATTCAGGTCCTTTTCATAGTTTACAAAAAGGCTTCCAGATGCCCCCCCCCATGTACACTTTTATCTAAATGCCTGTGTTTCCCTCAACAGCTGGTACAAAAGGCTATATTTTATTTTTGCCATACAGACAAGTCATTGTGCAAGATGACAAAATTTGTAGAGTTAGATGAGATGCTCATATTTTAGCAATACTGAAAGATGCTTGAAAAAGAGTGTATTGCAGCCCTAGCAATTGTCAGACCACATCTCTCAGTCATAGCTCCAACTCCGCTAGAACAGACAGTGGCTAAAGTGGGAAATGCAGTATCTCAGGATAAACTTATTTTCTACTTGAAAGAGGATTCACTTACAATGCCTTTTAGTCTGTATATTATAACAGAAATTCAGTCTCTGCTTAAAGCAAAAAAAAAAAAAATCAGTAAATCAGCTAGCGAATTCTCCACACGTTCCTCCTGGCACCTCTAACAATGAAACACATGCTTTATTACCACTGCCCTGAATTCGAGCATTATAAGCTAATGGAGGCATAGCACTCTAGGATCAGCTCTAAGTGTTTAGAGGATGGTTCTGATTTTAGATCAAGTAGCCTACATCCTCTTCGTTGTTATAAACCTGAAAACAAACCAAATGTTTTTGAAAAGTCATGTCCACAGGACCAGAGGGGATCTCCAGAGACCATGTAGACAATCCTTTTTCCTCACAACTGATCAGACATAGCTGTTCCTAAAATGACGAAGGCTTCCTATGAAAACCATGTCAGTGCTTCACTCTCTTTAGTATTAGAAGGATTTTTCTAATGTTCATCCTGGGAGTTCCTTGCTGCAGTTTACATCCATGATTTATTGATAGCCTAAAATTAGGAGAACCTCCCATGTCTTTTTGCAACACCCTTTACTTACTTGAGAGCTCTGGATTCTCTTCCTAAAACTGAAGAACTTAAATTCCTTCAGTTTTCCTGAATAGGCCATTTTTTTTAGATCTCTGATTGTTGTCACTGCTTTCCTCTGGCTGGTTATTCATTTGATTCACATTTTTCTTGAAATGGAGCATCCAAAACTTGACACTACTCTGCTTCAAGCTTTACCACTGCCTGAACAATGAAATAATTCTTTTGTACATGTCTTGCTAGGTATGTTTTCCTTAATATACCCTAGGATATTCACATGTTTTCATACAATATGGTTGTCTTATGTTTCTCTTGTAAACCACTATACTCCTTGCCTTCTATTTTTTCTACATGGAGCTGCTGGTTAGGTGGGAAAAATTGGCTGTCCAGCTGTAGCTCCCTATTCTTGTCCTTGCTGAAGTGAAAAAGTGGGCTGCAAGTCAGTTTTAATAAGTTGTCCTTCTTCCAACATACTAAGGGGTCCTTCCCTGTTCTGCCCCCCCCCTCTTTTTTTTCCCCCTTTTTTTCATGTGTGCATCCACATATGGTCCCTTCCAATACCAATATTATTACAAAGCACTGTTCAAAATTGAGTGTAGAGCAGAGCCCTGGAGAATCCCACACAGCTCATCCTACCATTTTGTCCTGGTTTCAGCTGGGATAGAGTTAATTTTCTTCCTAGTAGCTGGTACAGTGCTGTGTTTTGGATTTAGGATGAGAATAATGTTGATAACACACCGATGTTTTAGTTGTTTCTAAGCAGTGCTTATACTAGTCAAGGCCTTTTCAGCTTCTCATGCCCTGCCAGCAAGAAGCTGGGAGGGGGGACAGCCAGTACAGCTGACCGAAAGTGGCCAAAGG
>NW_008795405.1:12609854-12614397 GCF_000699145.1 Aptenodytes forsteri
TTTGAATATCCTTGGGATGTTCAAACCATCATGGTCCTAGTGCTATGTCTCCTGAATGTGGTTCAGGTCTTGTTTAAGGTTAAACAATTATTTAAGAATACCATCCAGAGATCAGTCCTGGTGACAGGCACTGTGGCTACTCCAACCCTGGCGACAGGCACCGTGGCTGAACCAGAGAACTAACCCGTGCCAGTATCAGTCACCCCTATACACAAGAAGAAATACACAAGAAAATCAACTCGTTTAGTAAGGGATGAAGATGAGCCAGGGTCATTACGAGAACAGGAGGAGGAAGAGGCAGAACCCATAAATGAGATGGTAACCACCCAATCCCTATCCCTAAGTGAGCTGCAAGATATGTGAAAAGATTTCAAGTCGTCGTCCAGGTGATCATATTGTCACCTGGCTGCTCCGATGCTGGGATAATGGGCTCAGTAGCCCAGAATTAGAGGGAATTAGCTGACATCCCTTTCCAGAGAAGGGGGCATTGACAAAGCAATTGGAAAAGGGACACAAGCCCTCAGCCTCTGGAGGCGACTCCTGTCAGCTCTGAAGGAAAGGTATCCCTTCAAGGAAGATGTTATATGTCACCCAGGCAAGTGGGCCACCATGAAGAGAGGTATCCAGTACCTGAGGGAATTAGCCGTGCTGGAGGTGATTTATAATGACCTGAACAATGAGCAGCTATCCAAAGATCCAGATGAATTCAAGTGCACACGACACGTGTGGCGGAAGTTTGTACGGAGCGCAGCATCGTCATATGCCAACTCATTGACAGTAATGACCTGGAAAGATGGAGAGGGACAAACGGTGGATGAATTGGCTGGCCAACTCTGGCAATATGAAGAAAGTCTCTCTCTTCCTCCCTACTGGCCTGCATCTTGGCTGTGGAGAAACTGCCGGACATGTTTTTTGTTTGTTTGTTTGTTTGTTTTTCCTATTCTCTCCCCCATCCCACTGTGGGGCACGGCAGGGGAGTGAACAAACGGCTGTGTGGTGTTTAGCTGCCTGCTGGGTTAAACCACAACACATTTTGAGTGTGTTCTGTTGATAACTCTTCAAAGTACATTATAGGGGTTTTATTCAGCCAGATCGTGTTTCTCTTGTTTACTTATGAACAAACAGGATGCAAGATTTTGCCTGACGCACTATAGTAAAAATACAGGACTACATTGCTGCTTCTATCTGCAAGTTGTGGTACCTTGTTATAAAGGAAAATTAAATTAGTTCAAGACAGTTTGCTCTTGATAAATCCACTTGGACCATTCTCTTCAGTAGATTATTAAAAAGGTGATCCTATTAAGCAAACCGCACACCAATTCTAGGCAAAGGAGATCTCTCTGTCTTCCAGAGGGTTTTTAATTCCTCAGCCTGTCCTCCTTGCCCCTACAAAGAATGCCACCTCTCAACCAGGAATAAATCTACCTTTAAACTTAGACTTTAAAAACAAAACAAAACAAAAACCAAGCTGAGAAACAGAGTGCCACCTAGTAAAATAGTATTTCTATGTGGACTGCACTCAGCTGACACTACTCTTACAGAATTCAAAGGAAATAGATGATGGTGGAATTATCCCGATTCAGACTCATAGAGAAAAAGATATGACTCAGGCAATACTTCCCCCATCCAGTACAAAAGGTTTTGGGGCTTTTTTTCTCCCCTTAGTTAAATAGCACATCAACACACAATTCACCCACAAGAGAAACAAAACTAGCTCAGTATCCCACACTTAACAGCAGACCCAGTATTCCCACTATTTTCAGTAAAAGTTGTTTTGCTGGGTCAGAGAAGGCTACTGTGGAAATCATCAGGAAGTATTTAGTTTCTACTTTTATTCAATAGAATTATGTGAATGCTGAAACAGGGACACAATAAACAGATGGGAGCAGGAGATATTCAAGAAATGCATGGAAATCACTCGGGAAACTAAGTACTCAGAGCAAAGGCTGAACCAGAGATGCCATCATGCAGGGCTGAAGAGAAATCAGACTTCAGAGAGGAACTTCGAGAAGAACTGCAACTCTGGTAAAAACAAAGGTAATGACAGAGAAATAGGTAGAGAAACTATTTATTTAAAAGTATTTAAAGGCACGAAAAATTAAGGGAGGTGCTGTATGCCAGATAGACACAGATAGAGGCACGCTAGATATTCTAGGATTCTGCATAAGGCACTCAAGTTGCTTGTAAAAAGCAAAAAGCACAAGCTAAACATCACAAACACTCCCCCACAGATAAAAGATTTTTAAAGTCTCTACTCTTGGACAGAGAAGATCTGAGTCATTCCTTCTAAGGGTACATCTCATACCACAGTCAAAAGGCCTCAACTTTTGAACTCCATAAAAATCCAAGAACAAGTGACGTTATAACAACTTGAGCAGCTTTTGTTCCAATGAGAATTATAAAGGGAAAATATAAAGAGACAAACTCATCTTCCCATCCTTATCTTTCAAACTACTAACAAAATTAGTTTTGCAGTCATCTGGTCCTTCCACAGTTTGATCGTAATTTTCTTGCACATGTTTAAGTTTGCACAGATTTTTCTCATTGCAGCTGATTACCAAGGTAATAAATCTTTCTTATTTCATTAAATAAGGGAGGAGAGATCAGAAAGAAACTTGTGGAAGTGCTGGAAAGTTGATAACCAATTTTTAAAAAGTGAAAAAATAGTGAGCTTGATTTTAAAAAATGCCCAGTTTTTCACTTAGCTACTCATACAGATTAAATCATGAAGAAAGGACAGCTTTATTTTTAACACAAGTACATATCTTTCAAAGATGGATTTGTATTTCTTCTTCAAATGCATTTCCACTTAAAAAATTTAATTTGGCAGAAAGTATATATCATTTCAGTTTATACTGAATGAATGCTGCTGAGAACTGAATTTACTGCTGAATACTGCATTTCCTGCAAATATCAGAATTCTTGCCACAGCCCTCCAAAAATTGCTCCTTGATGGTAGAGGATGCCCTAGAACTAGGCTGGGAAAGAGAGGGAAATGTTAGGACAGGACAGAAAAAGAGGCTGTGGCTACTTTTTCCACTGAACTTTAGAAACTTCTCCCTGTTCTGACTTGTGCCAACACCCTCAAAGCGTAGAGCGCTCTATTCCTCTGAAGTTTGCCTCTGAAAGAAAATGACAGCTTTTACCAACAGGATCATCAGCTTATCAGCATGGAAGAGGCTGTCTAAAAATAATGGAATAGCTCATTTTTACTAACAATCTTTATCAGCACAGGTTTATGGAAAACTGATCTTTCTAAATGAAGAGGCTTGGGGCGGGGGGGAAGGAATCCAAAAGCAGAGTTCTAGAAGCTATTTAACCTGATTTTGTGCAACATCATCATTAGCTGACTCAAACAATACTAAAAGGTAGCAGATGTCACATCTACAGTTGCTTAAAAGCTGGCTAGCAGATCTCCAGGATTACTGTAAATGAGAAATCTCCACTGGGCATTTATATTTCTACTGAGGTTTCTCACATACTTTCAAATCACTGACAAAGAAAAGAAAAATATCCTCTTGCTGATAGTTTTGTAAAAAAGGATCAAAAGTTATCTAGATATTTTTCCATCTTTTTTGTTATAAACTGGGCAAAAAGAAATTATGAGCTTACATTGGCCAATGTAAAACATACAAATGGGAAGAAAGTTCTGCCCACGTAATGGCTCCTCTCCTGAATAACCATAATGATGAAAAAGATTTGGGAGGGACTGTAGAAGAGACCTTTGACAGATGAATTCAGCCAAACACTCCCTTCACAATGTGATGATCCAACTGTTTAATGCAATCCTTGAATGTATAGTTAAGGAATGGCTAAGAAGAAAGGAAATGTTATGGCTCTTCTTCGGTAGTGGTAAGAAAGTGGTCCAGTTCCGTTTCAAAGGTATATTTTTGTCCAGTTCTGACACCAGCTGAGGAAAACAATAATATACCGGAGAAGGTTTAGAAAAAGAGCATGAGTTGTTAAAATATTGGGAAACCTGCCTCATAGCCCTGTTTTCATAACTTCTCAAAGGAAAGGTCCAGAAATAACTGTATCACAGAATACAACTACCTACATGGAGAACAAAACTTCATTGAAGGTTTCTCCAGTATGGCAGACAAAGGTGTAAGAACTTCCAATGCTTGGAAGACACGCACACACACACCAAGTCACATCAGGAGAGACACTGGAGCTGAATAATGCAGCCCGATCTGCCCCCCGTGTAACAACCAGCGCAACTAAGAAAAGGCGATGGGTGATAGTAGTAGGCAACTCTCTTCTGAGAGGTACAGAGGCACCCATTTGCTGACCTGATGCAATCTCTAGAGAGGTGTGCTGCTTACTGGGGCCTCGTATCAGGGATGTCACTGAGAGGCTACCAAGCCTCATACAACCCACTGACTATTATCCACTGCTGTTGTTTCATGTGGGCACCAGTGATACAGTCAGGAGCAGTCTGAGGACTATCAAGAAGGACTACAGAGCCCTGGGAGTGGCAGTAAGGGA
Source organism: Aptenodytes forsteri (assembly GCF_000699145.1). NCBI lineage: Eukaryota > Metazoa > Chordata > Aves > Sphenisciformes > Spheniscidae > Aptenodytes > Aptenodytes forsteri. Next base: position 12,614,343 of record NW_008795405.1, read on the forward strand.
CTCTGGAGCACAGGTAGTTTTTTCATCAGTCCTCCTGGTCAAAGGGAAGGGGTTT